>NW_017728947.1:94968849-94990205 GCF_001723895.1 Crocodylus porosus
GGCTCCTACCCTGGGGGCCTTTAAGAGGAGGTTAGATGAACACCTTGCTGGGGTCGTTTTACCCCAGTACTCTTTCCTGTCATGGCAGGGAGTTGGACTAGATGATCTGCTCAGGTCCCTTCCAACCCTAGAAACTATGAAACTATCCCCTTCTAGCCTCACCCAGTCCTCCGGTCAAACAGTAAACAAAACAGAAGCCCCTTGGCTATAACATAACTCTAAGCCATCTGGCTCCAATCTTTCTGGGGCCACATCAGAGATGTTCCATCCATCCCCAATCTCGGGCCGTACCTGCTGTTTGGCCTCTGCTCATCCTTCACTCCGGCAGAGTTCCTTCCCCTGGGCTGCCAGCAGGGAACTGCCTGTGGCCTCAGCCTGCCAGTTAGGTAAGAGCCAGGCCCTGCCCCTTCTGGTCAGCTGACTTCCCCTGGTTACCCTGGCAACCAGCAGCTGGGCTCCCTACTTATTGATTCACCTAGCAGGCACCTCAGTGCCTTGCTACATAGTAATATCCTCAGTTTTTTTTAAAAAGCTGAGCAAGTTGAGAGGAGTGGAATGAGTAAATGAAGAGTTAATGATACATTTATGGCATGGAGCATATCAGTATTTCAAATTCAAAAGCTCCTATGTGATGTGGGGTAACTGACTTAGTCTTTCCGTGCCTCGGTTCTTCATCAGAGAGGGATAATAATTCTTCCTTTCTCCAAGACTTTGCCAGTCGTGTCATTTTAGGCCTGCATCCTATAAAACATTCATGTGTTTAACTTTCTGCATTGAAATCAATTGGAGGCATCTTTAATAATTAAACACATTCAGGATCAGGACCTTTGATTGTAAACTCTTTTGGAAAGAGACTGTCATGTTTGTTTATTTACATATTTGATCTCTGCTAGCACAAGAGGGCCCAGCCCCCAGCCAGACTATCTTAAATTAACTTGAAATGTACTTGAACACAAAAACAAACCATCCATTTAGCAGTCACACCCAAGAGCGACAAGGAGCCACATGCACCTAAATCCTCTCCTTTAGCACAAACCACATGAACAAGCGCATTCTTCTTCCAAGTGGCAATGGTTTCCTTAAATATTTAGGAAACCACTTCACAACACGAAGTAATGCCTCGGAGTCTCCCGTCTTTTCATAATAATGCTCTCTGTTTAGGGTGTGAACTTGAAACTGTTTTGGATGAATTACCTCTTAGGATTTTATATAGAGATTTAGTAATTTTCTGCTTCAAGTGCTCCTTATTCACAGAAAGAAAAAACATAGCTGGAATGAAACAAGAGGACAGAGATACTAATTTTCTTCTGCTACTGACATTTGCACTGCCTCCATTCCTTTTGCTTGTCCTACAAGAAGCCAGCAACCCCCTTAATCCATTTGTAGGGCCCCTTCTAGCTCCCAGAAGCACAGGAGCTTTGTAGTTTGCATCAAACATTTAGCTCACTGATTTCTATTTATGACCCTTCAGAAACTTCTATATTCATGCTGCAGCCATCACTGCAGAAAACTGGACCTTAGCTCCTTTTCAGCCACACTGGACACATATTTGCTGACATGTCTTTTCAATTAGACTAACACCGAGCTGCACAGAAACAGGAAACCACTTTCAACCTCAAACCAACCCAGACACAGGAAACCAGGGATAGACAGAAGCAAGCTGCAGCTTCACCAAAAACACTCAGGGCAGCAAAAAGCACTACTTGCTGAAGGACAACAGACCTCCTGCTGCTTCTCAGTAGAGCACACAGCACAAGCCCATCAGACACATTTCTCACAGTTTGTGATGCCTCTGCTTCACCAAGGCACTTTTTCCTGAGTAACACTACCCATGGCCATTGGCATCGGAGTGGCGTAGAGATATCTGAAACTAGGTTGCTAGTAATGATACCTAGAAACTAGAGGTACTTGAACTAGGCTGGGTATCAACCTAACTGTAGCAGTAAAGAGCTCAGCACAGATTAATTAACCATGCTTTTCAGAAGGGTAAATTAGCCCATTCTGAGTTCTGTGCTTTTATTGCTACCAGGACCCAAGACAGCTAGTTTAAAGCTAACTTGGTCATTCTAAACCACACAGTGTAGCCTAACCTTAAGGGACAATGGGCGCAGCTATGTGAGACAATACGTTGCCCTAGCGACAAGCTACATGAACTGTGATGCCAACACTACTATACAGTAGCATGGCAAAAACCTGTGAGGCACTGGGACTGCTCGGTAATGCTTAAGCCAGTGTTCAATGACTGTGCAGTAATAACTGAGCAGTCTGGCACACGTGTAGACGCACCCAATAACCAGCTTTCAGATGTAAATGGAATTTCCTAGCTCCCCTGCTCCTGGACTTCAGACAGCTCCCCAGCCTTGCATCATCAGATGCAAACTCTCCGCTGATCAAGAAGCACGTTATGGGAACCAGCCTTGCCTCAACAAAAAATGCAAGATCTGTCAACCCATCTCTTCCACCACAATGATTAACACCCCCTCCAACAAAACCATCAGAATTCACAGATCATACACATGTCTATTCTAGAATGTGGTATACCTCATCCAGTGCACCAGATGCCCTCATAGTAACTATGTGGGTCAAATCAGACAAAAAACTGTTCACAAGAATGCACGAATGATCAATAAAAAAAGACAGAGATGCTCAAACATTTTTCACAGAATAACCACACTCCCTATTTGACTTCATAGCTCTCATGCTCAAGGAAAATGTACAAAAGACCTGCAAGAAAATCAGCCTAGGAACAAGAAAAAAATGCAGAAGATTACTGGACACTAAGAAGCAGGAACTTCAAGACAAATGATTTTATAGTCCATTATAATCTACTTGATACACAGCAAACTCTGCATTTTGTAGGTGACGATCTCCCTCCTGAATGACCTTGCTCTCCACTCATCAGGTTCTTACCACATCCCTTTTGCCTGGTGGCAACCCAGTAATTTCTCTTATATCCTGTTTTTATTTACACATGGAGTATTACACAAGTTTTTGTACCATCTGCTATTTACCTCTGCTGTACCTGCTTCTCTCCCAAAAACCTCAGGAAAGGTAAATGATACCAAAAAGCTTGCCTAAATCTATCTCAATCATGAGGTTGATCCAAGAAAAAAAGTATCACCCACCCACTAAATCTCTGACTTTTCCCAAAGGAATCTTCATCATTCTTATGAAGTTAGCCATGGTACTCACAGTTTCCCACAAAATAAAATTGGAAAAATGAGCCATTTTCATCTGTGTTTCCCTCTGTCCATTTAAGGAAAGTCCACCTTGAACCTAAGAAACATTCTTCCATCAAAAAGAATAAGTTTCTACAAATCCTTTTGGCTTCTCTGAAGTAGCATTTTTCAAAGAAAAGCACTGTTAATTACAGACAGATGTCATAGGTAGTACCCACATCTTCAAACACCCAAACAAGTGCCCTGGACACCAGGCTACTGTTGTATGAGGTGGGGATGGAAGAAGGCTGTCATTAATCCCTGCTGTTAAAGCTGTTTCACTTTATGTGGAATATGTATTGATTCATTTAAGCAGAGGGAGAAAGTTTGCATGAGCCTAACAGTTAAGGCAGTTATCAGGAGGCAGGAGTCCTGGGTCTTAGTCACTAATATAATGAATGCTCTGATGCAGATGCAGCTGTTCAGTGGAATAGGGACAGGAACCCATCTGGCGTGAGTAGCCTACATCCCAGATTATAGCTGTGCTCTATCTGGTCCAATGACCCTTTGATGATGCTATCCAAAGTGAAGCAGTCTCACCAAGATAGATAAAGAAAGCATCTCACCACCATCAGAAAATATCCTGTAGGATGATGCTCAGGACAGTGTCATAGAAGGTGGTGGAAGCCATTCGTATTCTACTAGAAGAAAAAACCCAGCCTAACATTCTCACACCATGAGAAAATGTTCTAATTACTAATCTACTGAATATAGATTAAAGGCCATATTTGCTTCTTCCTCTGTTTTAAAAGGAAGAGCTGTTTTAAAAGAAAGTGCTGACCTCTCAGTCTTAAAAGAAAAGG
The DNA here is from genome assembly GCF_001723895.1 of Crocodylus porosus. Classification (NCBI taxonomy): domain Eukaryota; kingdom Metazoa; phylum Chordata; order Crocodylia; family Crocodylidae; genus Crocodylus; species Crocodylus porosus. The sequence goes on from NW_017728947.1 coordinate 94,972,871, forward strand.
CCTAGGCACCTAATTGGAGAAGAGTGGGAGAGACCTTGTGGTTGTGAATTCTAAGTAGGATATAACACCCCCTGTTAGCCCAGTGTAATGCATCAGGGCCCAAGAGAGTGACACACCCATGTGATCAGTATTTCCCCTTGGCTACCCACTCAGTAAATTGGTCATCCCATTTTTGACACAACCAACTTACCCCATGTCTTGTAGAGGGAGCCTAGGCAACTGACTCAGTTCTGCTAATTTCACTATTGTGGCCATGCACCCACAAACTAGGAGCTACAACATGAAGAGCTGCAATACTTACATCCATTTTTAATAAGGATTTACAGAAAATGGTAAGGGTTTAAACATGGTAAAAGGGATCAAAATGCAAGCTGTATGAGGAAGGGTTGAAGGAACTGTGTCTGTTCATCTTGGAGAAGACAAGATGAAGGAAGACAGTAGCCGTTTTCAAATATCTGAAGGCTTCCATAAAGACAATAGAAAAATTGTCCTAACTTACCACAAAAAGTAACCTATAAGGTCATAGGTTTGAACTACATTAAGGCAGGAAAATATTCATAAGGCCTCCTCTATACATGCAGGATAAGGCTCAATGGGATCTAATGCATGATTCATCCAATCGTGTATTAGGTCCCATCGTACCTTATTGCCAGTGCAGGGGAGTCCAATCCCCCTGCAACAGCAAGAAGCAAACTCTCACAGCTGGGATCCCCCTCAGCTGAGGAGATCCTAGCTGTGGGGGCACCCCATGCAACCCCCATGGCTGGGAAATGCAGCTGCTGTGATCCCCCAGGCCCAGGGGTACATGAAACACTCGGGGTGGGGACAGCACTACAGCAGTGATATCCCAGCCCCCAGAGGTTTCACACACCCTCAGCAATGGGAGGTGCGCTGTGGGCACCCAGTATCTGCAGCTGTGAGACTCTGGGTTCTGGCAGCTGTGGGGTGTTGGCAGTACCCAGAGTCCACAGCTGCAATCCCCATCAGTTGCAGGACTTGTAGCCCTGGCTATGCATGGTGCACCCCTGTGGTTGGCAGCCCACATCTTGCAGCTGCAGGGGAGACCCTGCTGCATGTGCAAATTGAAGTTTGATAGCAATCAGCTAGAAAGTTAGTATACATTTTCAAGGTTTAACTTTAAAGCTGGTTGGAGCTTTTTAGGATGTGATCGCTTCTTTGCGCATGTGGCTTATCTAACTTTAAGCCTAGTGGAACAATACGGTAGTTTGGGAATTTTCTCCATTGATGATTTTTAAGAAGTGTGTTGACAGACAGTGGTATGGGATGATTCAGGAAGGCTGCATTGTGCACCTGTGTGGGACTGGACGAGATGACCCTTGAGATCCTTTCCAACCCTGTGATTATTAAAATCTATGGATCAGTTAACTTTGAGGTATATCCAAAAAAAATTCTCCTCGTCCCTGTCCCCCCACACAGTTTTTGGCCCATCCCTGTGTGTGGTGATGTAATGATCACAAAGAATAATTGATGTTATTACTGGGAAAACAAAAATAAAATATATTCATTGCCAAAAATCAATTACTAATCCATAAAAAATTAGGCTATCAGACATTTTTTTGCTTCCACAAAATAAAACTCAACTTGGGAATATATCAAGAAGTCTTTCAGACTTTGTGAACAATCCTGAAATGCAAACCTTTATATTAAAATCTGTGCCTTTTCTTGTTCACAAATCATAAGACTGATGTTCTTAAAATTCCCTTCAGCTGTTTAAAATTTGAAACTTGAGGGTCTCCCGTACAGTACAATGGATCCACTCACACCATAGTTGACCCAAATGTGAAGTGAAGATAGGAATTAAACATATGTTAAAGTATGAGATAACCATGCTTTAAAAAGTTATGGCTACAGATGATTGGTGGTTTTGTCACCTTGTTTATACACTACAGATTTTTAAATCTTGTAACTAGGCTGCCTGACAAGGTTATATTTGTAGTCCAAATGCTAGTACAGATGTCAATAACTATACTGAAGGGGCAGAGCATGGGGAACAAGGTTCCAAGTATTGCTTAGGAAGCTAAAAGCTATGATAGGAGCAGTGTCATCATTAACATCATCATCCCATCTGACAATGTTCACACCCCCAGCAGAATAATGTTATTTATCAAGATGTCAGGACAGAGATTACACCGACTGCCACAGCCACTGGCTCTTGCCTCTTTCTAACTCCATATTTCTGAGCGCTAGTTGTATGGTCTTTTCTAGATGCAACCTTATAAATAAGTGTGAAAACACCTTAATCAAATAACTAAAGAGCTTTGCTTTGGGCAGCCAATTTGTGGTAGTTATTGTGTTACTAGATGATCTGGAAATAAACTTCTGATGGATAGATTGGTCGCAGTCATTTCTGAAGATACCGAATGTTAGGGTGTCTATCATTTACAGAATATAAAAAATGGAAGTGGCCATAGCTACACTGTCTGGATTTGGGTCCACCATATTCCACAGACAAAAGACCAGATCTAAAAAAAATATTTAGTTACATAATATCATGGTACTTTGGGACCAGCCACAGATCCGCATTTTTAGGTGACCTCTTTTAGCTTGGTGTCAGCTTTGGAGTCAGGGATATTAAAATCTACAAGTATGATTCTGGTCTCTCTCTAGTTGTAAAATGCTGTGAAGTGCATTTTGAAAAGAGGTATTATTGCAGCTAGATGTAGCATCTGAATGGGATGAAAGCATGAGACGAATATAAAAGGAACTGTTTTTTAGGGATTGGAATAATAGTCAAAATATTTTTAAACAAGTGCAGTTGGTTAGACAGTTTGCTATGAGCCTATTAGCAGCTAATACAAGGGATGATGTGTGTTTTATCCTTTGGGGGTATAGCACCTCAGTGACATAAGAACGCTGAATGCTTTTGGTTATCTGACATTTGAATGATAATTTCTAGAAAGACTTTTATTGAGATGACCCATGTCAAAAAATGACACTAACACCTATTGGCCATCACTGCCCCTCAGTGAAGACTTAGCCTGGGGGTGTGTCTGGATTATTGAGTTAGGTAAAAGTGTTGGGTATTTCTATGGTGGTTTATCTCTACCTGCCAATCAAACGTGAATGAGGGTGTACGTTCCATAGCTAGTAGGTTGACATGGGTACACCATATCTTGTATGTGAAATGTGTTCAGATATGTATCTGTTTTCATTTTATTCTCTTCATTCCCAGATCTTCCAAGTCCTGAATTCAGTTATACATCCTTCAGTTACCAAGAGCTTCCTTCCTTCTTTATGAGTTCCTTCATAAACTGCTTATGTCTAGAAATAAAATAAGCCAGAGAGCTTTTGTTTTATTGTATTTTTATTAGTATCATTTTAAAACTGTATTATAAAAAGTTGTTTTTGATTAAAAACTTAGTTCAGTGGCATATTTCTTTTATAAAATATCAGTGTGTGTTTGTATCTCTCAATGTGGGATGTTATATTAAATTATTCATTTTTACAGAATGGAAATTAATTATTGTGTATGAAATCCCAAACACATATGGTCACAGTGCTGGTTAAATCTGCCTCCTGCTATGCTTTAGAGATTCAAATTTGGAGGTAGTATGTTATTTTCCATGCCAAGACCACCTATGGTTTTCAAGATATAAGTATCTGAAAATTAGCATTTTCAGACTGAGCACTTGTTCCAGTTTCAGTATATATTGACGACTACCATCTTGTAACTGCATGCACTGGAATGGATGTTAGCAGCCTATAAGTGAAATTTAAGCTCTTCAGAAATTCACTGACTGACTGCCTTTTTCTACATTTACCTTTAGTACTGTGTAACATCAATCTCTTCCTTTGGAATCCCTCAAAATGTCTCTTGACTGATAGCAATGATTGGCATTAATTAATTTCAAGGGTCAGTTGTGAATGATTGGTTTGTCATGGTCAAGGACTGAATTATATATGACCAGGAAAGCGTGCTGAAATGGTCAGTCATTCAGTAAAAATCGAAGAAAGAAGTTTAGATGAGAGAGAATTCATAGCTCTGTTTATGAATGCATCCAAGCCACTTTACATCTAAAATTAAGGGTCTCTGGTCATGAAAGTGCTCTAAGGAAACACCCTAATTGTAAACTGTATCTTTTTGCTATTGCCTGTATAAATAGAAACCCATTTCTTTTTACAGTTGTAAGAGAAAAACCTGCTCTGAAACAAGTAAAGTCAGCCACTAAAGTGAGTCTTTCTGTGAAGAGTTTCATTCTTGATGTACATGTATTTCTTAAAACTAAATTAATACATCTATATGATATTTCATAAACAAATTAGCAGAAAAGAGACAAATTCTGGATTAATCATCAAAGACTCATCTCTGTTTCATATTCTGTTTGCTTTTATATTGATTCAACTTAGTGTCCTGTTGTGTTTCCCCTACAATGTGTTACTGAAAAGAGTGAAGGAAGAAAAATAAAGGAGCATGCTCCAAGGAACAATTCTTTCTTCCAAGAAAGTAGTAGCTCATGATTTTTATATCAATATGTACATTGATAAAGATTTGGGTTGAAAGTATTTTAATCAAACACATCAATGAACATTCTTTGAGTAAGTCTTTTATATTGCTTTGGTGAATATATAAACTCAGTTAAGTCAGTGCCGACAGGAAAAAATGTAGCAGCTATATCTAGGAACATTTACTATAGGAAATCTTTAAAAACTTGCTTACTGCCGAGAGCCAAAATACTACTCAGGTTACTCACTCAAGTAGCTCCATTAGTATTGTCTGAGGTTGGCAACCAGGTTCAGTCAAAGAAGATACATTTAAAAATATATCCAGTTACTCATGGACTTGTTTCATTTCTCTTACTCATTTGACATTTAAAAATAATAATACAATACACATGACCCACCATCAGAAAGATTTGACCCTCAACAGGATAAAAGTTAACATGTGACACTATTATATATGGTTTAGGCATAATGCCAAAAAAGGAGTTCTGTTAGCTTTGATCTTCCATGTTAGCCTTACTGCAGTTCTTCTTTGTATGAAAAAAATAGAATCATAGTTGTTTTAAGAAAGCTAAAAGAGGACACAATGAGGAGTCCCAGCATTCTTATAATCACAGGAATAATTAGTGCTATATCCCACATCCTCTTCAGTATGAGATACAACAGCGAGTAGAGAGCAGTGTAAAATATGTATTTCAAGGGATGAAGTCAAGCCTGTGGGCAATCAATATCAGACTAGCATGCAGTCACCTAGCCAGGAAAAATGTTTAGCCTATCTCAGAGTAGAACAGCAGCCAATCCAACTAGAAAGGTCCACTTAAGTGATTATGGATTTAACAGTAAACTAGGGAGTAATTTGTACATCTGCTTTTGCCAGCCAATCCATTGAAACATTAATAAGTAGGTTGAAATGAAGAAAAAAAAACAAAACAAATGTAGATCTGTAACAAGAACACACCATGCATGGCTATTGACAGTTCTATTAAATATGCTACTCGTGTTACAGAGTATAAATTAACATGTTCCAGCTTCATGGATTTATCAACAGGACTTTAAAAGACTAGCTGATCAAGAAATAATTATGTTCTTTTGAATACACAATTTTACCTGCAGGAAAGGTAACACCCCAGTTCATGCAATCCAAAAAGAAAGAGAGAGAGAAATAGTATTATTGTACACATATAGTTCAAAAACTACAGAGGGAGAACAGACTATTTTGAATCTGAAAGGTGTCGCTTTATCAATCAGAAAAATAGATCCACAGAATCAGCCTAGATCATGGCTGACCAGTGACTGTCCACCTTCTTCTCAAACACCTCAAGTGATGGAAAGTCCACATCTTCCCTAAGCAATGTACTGGTCCACCCAAAATATACAGACAACTGCCTGACAGTCACAGCAGCCTTTCTTTATTTAGGCAGCAGTGAGGAAGTCACTTGACTTCATTACTACCTGATTCCCCCTCAAGTCTTCATTCCAAAAGTGTTAGCAGCCCTCTCTCCTTTTTTAATGAACTTGATGTTCTTCTACTAATTAAGCCATCTTTTCTTCTGCAGTTCTGCTGCCTGCTAGCTGCTTCTGGCAATGTAGCTCCTATTTCACAGCCCTGCAGACTTTTTGTTATCTCCAGCAGAAAACATTAATTCAGGTGTGGAAACCTAAGCTCAGGTGAACTTCAACTAAGGGGTGGAAATGACTTTCAGTGAAGCATTAGATGAATTGTCAAGATGTTCAAGACAGCTTGATTTTGTTTTATTAATATAAAAGATGTGTACAATTACTTCTAATGACAACAGAACTAAAGAAACTTCTTTTGATTTTTTTGCCTAGTTTGTTGTTTTTATACATAATATATGATATAGCAAATTAATTCACATTCTAATAAAGTTATATTTGCTTTTGTTCACCATATGATTCATGAATCAAAGCTCCTAGTTTATTTTTACCTAGAGAAAAAAGCAGGTTGTGCTATGTGATGATGCATCTCACCACCTGCACCCACCTTTTCAAAGTCCTAAATCCACCTTTGTGAATGTCCTAAAGCTGGGCTTTCTTACCAGGGCATTTCATAAAGAGTTGTGCATGTACAATAATAAGTGATAGTCAGTCCCTGCCCCATGATATTTAAAGTCTGGTTATAGAAGCTATATCATTCCTTATCCAAGAATCTCACATTTACTTTAAATTGTTCAGTGAACACGGTTTTTCAGTCATTGAAAATCCTAAGTGCTAGCAAATATAGAATAGGTAGGAAAGTCAGGATTGCAAACCATCCTGGAGAAGTTGGCTACTAAACTGATGAATGAAGTGGAGATTGATTTGATAGATTCAAATTACTGGGTGAAATCCTGTTGCCACAGAAGTCAGTGACAAACTTTCTAGTATCTTTAAAAGAATCAGGATATCATCCATTGTGCATAGCTAATGTCCTGGAGTTCAGACCACGATTTCGTATTGCATCTTCACAATAGCACAAAACTACCACAACTCAATTGTAAGCTCATTACACAGTCAAATGGACAGACCCAAAGCTCCTTAAAATTCATCAAAAGACCCATTTGCTTCAGTGGATTTTGGATCAGGCCCTAAAGCTGGAAAGAGTTAATTAAACAGACAAAACCAGGCTTAGCAAACAGTTAAAGGCTAAGCATAGAGGAGTATGAGACACCAAGGTGATGGACACGTTAAAAATACCCGAGACAGACAGAGAAACAGAAGTAATGCGATAGATGAGTAACAGGGTAATGTGGCATGTGTACAGGTGACATGTACTAGAAGACAGCTACTAGAAGCACTGCAATACATTGATACATTTTGTTTGTCAGGGTAATTGGTATAGTTCCAAACTCTTAGTGAAAAGTACAAAGAGCAATAGTAGGCCAAGCTCCTATGGTTCACATCTGATCCATAAGAACAGGATTTAAAATGCTGCCTGTAAACACCCATTTATTTATTATTAACATGTATACTGTTTATAACTTGTTTAACCAAAATAGTTACACATCATAATCCTTGCTTTATTATCTGGATACGAAATGATAGGACAATAGTTTGCCTAGCAGAGCACAAGTTTGGGGGAAGTCCAGATTTTTTTCTGTTTTTCTTTTCCTGAGAGAAAATAATCAGCCTTAGGGTCAAAGTATCAGTGAACCAGTTTATTCAAACAGCAGGCCCAGCAGGGAGAATGATCAGGCATTAGGTAGTGACCAACCTAATGACCACACAGCACAGGTAAGTGGAGAACTATCAGTACACCTCTGACACTAGAGTTGTAAAGAGCCATGCCTATTCACTTTCACACTATTTATTTAAAACTCTGTTAGACACAGTGCTGGCCAGTGCCACCATATCAGCAAACTTGGGGGGATGACAGCCCATGTTGAAAAATGAAATAACCTGTAATTTGCTCTGTTAGTACTTTGTCAGCCAAATAGAGAGCTGGGTGTGCAGACTGTTTCTTATTCCAATACCAGCAGGTTATGGCTAGCAATCAGTCAGGAAAAGAAAAGGGCCATGTGTCTACCTGCATTTACCCAGATTGTTATGCTCCAGAGGGGAAAAATATGAACTAGGAACAGAAGTTATTTGTGTAGAATGTTGTTCCTTCACTGCCTTTGGTATATTCCATTTATAAAACTGTGCTCTCTTCCCAGAGCCAGATCCTAAAACAGTATAATCTGGTGACATCAGGAGAGTTCCTATAAATTACACCAAATAGGGATCTGCCCCACAGCAAATATTTCACTCTAATTTTTAATGGGATTACCAGTATATTTCTTTAAATATTTTGTGCATCTACAAATTAAGCTGTATAAATCAAGCTTGAGATATACCAATTTTTGATACATAGATTTAAAACTGTAGATGTCCAGTTCTAAAAACTTTATAGTGCATAACTCGTAACATAGCTTATCAACATGAAAAAGATTGCCTCTCTTGTAAGACTAAGTGGACCTTGACCCATCCGTAACCAAGAAGTTATAATGGCAGTATTTCATTCAGCATATTGCAAAGCCACAACACAAGTAAAATTGAATAGGCAAGCATATTCTCCAGTCATGAGCCATTAGAGTATTTTGTAGTAAGTTCTGTCAGTGCTACTGCTTGTATCCAAGAAACAGTTTTGATATTAGCCCTGCTTTAAAGAAAGAAGCACTGACAGTAGATACCAGATGTCACTGTAAAACATATGGCTTAAGCCAGAATGATCTGTAGTTCTAGCTATGCTAGTTCTCTTATATCCAAAATCCAAGGAAACCTGTAAAAGCCCAAAGAAGTGAAAAAAAACCCCAAACAAACAAACAAAGCAAGAGATTAATGGATGATTTTAGGCATCTAATGAGGATGAAGGTGCATCTTGGACACAGGTCATAAAACTGGCTTAAGAATGACAACAATGCATAATGACTGTGTAAAGCAGTCCCCATTATCAACTTAATAGTCAGGAAAAGATAGATTAGGATGGTAAAGGATTCACTTGCAGACCCTTGTGTATCATTTTGAAAATTAATTCTTAAAACACAAAGCTGTAAAAGACAATTTGTTGAGATTTGAGGCTGATTTCTTCCTTAAATGCTTCAATGTTTTCAATATGGCTGATATGGTTCTTCTTAACATATGTACCCAGCAAACAGACACAGTAAAACAGTTTCTAATGAAATAAATAAGCTTCCTGTTGCATACCAGTAAGTTTCAACAAACTAAACATCTTGTATGATATTGGTTTGGCCTCATAGTCATTAAAGGGTGTATCTAGACATGTGCATTTACTGTGCAGTAACCAAAATTACTGCACAACACTGGTGCACACCTACACATGCACACCTGTACTGTGCAATAAATATGGCAACTTACTCCAACCTGAGCATAAATTTGATATCTGTATCATGCACGTGTCAAATTTACGCCCAATTACTTACTGTGCAGTAATGCACATGTAGATGTGTTACTCTGCAGGAACCTAGGGGGCCTCCCTGCTGGGTCTGCCCTGCCACTAGGCAGCCGGCCTGAACCCAGCCCCAGGGCTCCTGTTTGGCCACTTCCCTTGGCTTCAATTTGGGATTAAAATTAGTCCCAAGTGCTGGCAGCCATGTAGCCAGAAGCTGGAGCTCCACCTCCAGATAGCCACAGGGGCACATGGCAGGCTGCTCGTGTACACACCAGCCTATTCCAGTAAATTTAACCTGGCATAAATGCACATGTAGCCATGCCCACATCGAACAATATATGTTGTAATAAAAATACACATAGAAGTACTGAGAATGTTGTTTTTTCCTGGACCTCAGTCATCCCACATAAATCAGAATTACAAAATGCAGCTCTAGTCAAAGCCAGATCACCACTGACACCAACAGTTATGGTTATATATGCAAGAATCCTTAATTTGCTTTGTCTTGTATGTAAGGAAATAAATAAATGGACACTGTGTACAGAGAACAGGTGGAGACTGTACCTGAATAGCGCAGATTTGAAGCTGCCTAGTCCAAAAGAAAATGTTGGCATTCATTGAGCTATAGCTTCCAGCACCCTGGTGGTTATTGCTACAGTGGCACAAAAAGACATAAAACCAAGACTTGTGATAATTACCCCATCATGAGAAAGTCCTTAGCAGCTGAAAGACATTGGCTTTATGTCACTTTTTCTACTGCAGAAAGGAGCATAGAGACTTCAATTCTCTCTTGTTCCTTCATGTAGTTTAAAGAGTGAGTGAAATCTTCTTGTGTGCTCCCTTTCTCCTCAGAAAAGTTGACGACTATGTGGCCTGTTATTCAAGGATGTAATTTGAAATGTGGGTGCCCTGGAAAGCATATGGAGTGTAGAGAGTAAGTACTTTTATTCACTGTGCAGGGGCTGCCACAGTTGTGGTGGTGACACAGGCTGTTGCTGTCATAGCACAAGGTCCCCAAATGGGTTGGTGTGGCTGTGGCAGCCTGGGTTCCCTGGAGGCTGCCATTACAGCAACCCCTATGAAACAGCACCTGGGGTTGGTGTCTCACCTGCCCTTCGCAATTATGCTACTACCATGGTTTGCTCATTTAACTGAAATATTTGCAGTCAGTTTGGTTTTTGAATCTAACATGTCCCTTTAATTAGAGAAATGGGACAGGGCAGAGGGAACCTCCATCACATACACAATCCATACTAGGAGTGCAATCTTTCTTGCTTGTCCTCAGTTAAGTGGGAGAAGCCACAGATGTGAGCAGAACTTAGCAGGACCATAGATCTGGGCCCAATCCAGAGCCCACTAAAGTTAGAAGTGGGGAGCAGAGGGCTTCCACTGTCTTCTAACAGGCTTTGGACCAGGCTCATTCCACTGTTAAGAACAAAGCAGAAGTAATTTGTTTTCATTCTAATTTATGTGAATAATTGAATAAAAATGTAGGAACAATGTAAATAACTTCAGAAACGTCACTTGGCTAGCCTGACCAGGAAATGAAATTTTAAAACCTTTGAATAAAGGTTTGAACCAACATATACTTTGAAGATGTCAGGCCATTTTGTCATTGTAGGCTCTTTTATTCATAATCACCCTTCATAGCACACATTGGGGGAAAATGTTCCTGCCTCTTTCATTCACTGAATACTGTGTGTCAGCATGGGTGGGGTGGGAGAGGAAGGATTCTTCATTTTTAATGTAGCAATCAATCAGTACAGATACCCCATTGTTTTCTTCCCACTATTGATTTATATTCAAAATTCCCATTTACTTTTATATGGGATCTTACATATATTCTTCTAAGGATTGCAACCTTGCTGTGGTGAAAAGGCTTGTGTGCTACCAATGATCAAGATCAATGTTGTCTAGAGTTTTGTACTCCTTGTAGGGTCACCCATGGTGGCAAGGTCAAGAGTCAGGTTTCCAGACTAACAGCTGGAAGAATAAAAATGCAAAGTCCTAAATGGCAACAAAACAAAAGAAGGAATCTGTTATAAAGTCAACCAAGTCCTGTTATCTGTCCCATCGAAGATTCCTGTTAATTTCAGTACTACAGTGGACAGGGACTCTGAACTACTGACAAGAAACATTTAGTCATACATTAATAAAAAATTAGGATTGAAAGGGACCCTCAGGAGGTCATCTAGTCCAACCCTGTGCTCAAAGCAGGCCCAGGCCTAACAAGATCATCCCGGCCAAGGTTTTGTCTAACTGGGTCTTAGAGATGGAAACCTCTAAAGATGGAGATTCCACAGCCTCACTGGGTAACATGTTCCAATGTCTTACTACCCTCCTAGTGAGAAAGTTTTCCCTAATATCTCACTTAAATCTTCTCTTGCTTCAACCTGAGACCACTGCTCCTTGTTCTGTCATCTGCCATCACTGAGAACAGTCCAGCTCCATCCTCCTTGGAACCCTGTCCCCTTCAGGTAGTTGAAGGCTCCTATTAAATCCCCTCTCAGTCTTCTCTTCTCTAGACCAGTGTTTCTCAACCCATGGATCATGACCCAAAAGCAGGTCACTAGAATATATGAAAGGGTTGTGAACAAACTTTAAAAATGGATCAACAGACTTTGAAAATGGGTTCTCCTTTAAAGGAGAAAAATGTGGGAAATTGTGGCTTTTCCCTTGCAGGTTGGCAGAGTTCCAGCCTGCAAGGAGCTGCTTGGAGCCTACCATGTCCCACATGCACTTCTCCCCCACCCCACACACTGAAGGCTGGCACCTGGGGGCAAGGGGCAGTGGGTCAGGAGTGAGGGGCACTGGGTCAGGATTGGCTACCAATGTTTACAAATGGGTCCTGATACAAATAATTTGAGAACCACTGCTCTAGACTAAATAAGCCCAGTTCCTTCATGCCTCTCCTCATAAGTCATGTGCCCCAGCCCCTGAACCATTTTTGTTGCCCTCTGTTGGATGCTTTCTGATTTTTCCACATCCTTTCTGTAGTGGGGGGGCCCAAAACTGGACACAGTACTCCAGATGTGTCCTCACCAGTGCCTCACCACTTGGAAAAGAAGGGGTGGGAAAAGTCAATTCGAATGGAATTCTCCTGAGCACATGTTCTGAATATGGTCTCATCACTACAAACACCTGACTCTGCCAAAGCAACAAACTGAAGACATCGTGAATGCATTCCCCACTCAAAAAAATGGCACCTGATTGTGTCATAGTGCATACCTTGGAATGTCACAGTGTCCATGTCATTTGATATGTTCTGTCATGCCCATTCATGTTACAACCAAAAAGGTTCAACCAACCTTCCTGACAACCTGGACACCAGTGATCACTGGGGCAATCTTAAGAGAGACATTTATGAGGCATGCAAATAATCTCTAGGATTTTCTACAAAGAAACTTCAGAACAGGACTGGTTCAATGAGAATGGCAGGGAACTAAAATCTCTCATTGACAGGAAAAGGAGAAAGCTTGGCAGAATGACATCAACTCAAAACAGCAGGACACTTAACACCACATTGGAGTAGATACCCAAAGGAAAATTTGAGAACAAAAGAACAAGTAGTGGGAAGAAAAAGCAGAGATTTAAAGGTTTGCTGACATGCATAGTTTCTTCAGCACAACCAAAACTCTACAGGCCAAGTACACAAGGACCTATTCCTCTGAGGTCCAGGGATGGAAACAGTGACAATATGTAGGGGGTGCACAGCGGTGTACGTGCACCCCCTGAAAATGCTAGTGCACCCCCTGACAGCCAGCACCCCCTGCTTAGGCAAAGGACAGGGGGGGCAGGCAGGAGCGCTGGTGGCCCCCCTGAGAACACCAGCCAGTGAGTGGGGCACCAGGATAAGTGCCTCTGGCCCTTCCAGGCATGCCCCTAGCCTTTCTGGGTGCACCCCTGGCCCTTCCAGGTTGGTGAGCATGACTGGTGCCCCCCCCAGTCGGTATGATCAGCTACAAGGGGACCCCCCCATTCACTGACTGGCCACTGGGGGGGGCAACTGCCTCCCTGGCTCAGGAGGCACCAGTTGTCCATGGATGGAACAATACTCCTTAAAGGCAGCTTCAACGCATAGTAAGAGAAGCATTTTAAAGAGCTCCTGAACTGAGATTCTAATGTTGAAGACAATACTATCAAAGGTATTCCACAACACCCCATTAAAGACTTGAAGATCCTTGAAGATCTACAACTTCTCAAGAGACCTTGAAAACCATTAAGCAGATGGAGAACAACAAAGCAAGTGGTCCTGATGGAATACCAGCTGAAATTTATCAGCAAGGGGAAAAAAATGCCCTTTCACCACCTACACATTGTTATTATGAAAATCTGGAAACAAACAGATTCCCAGTGACTTGAGAGATGCCAGAATCATTATGATCTTCAAGAAAGAAGATAGATCATATTGCAGCAATTACCATGGTACTGCACTCCTGTTTATAAGCTGGGAAGATTCAGTTTGTCCCCAGCTCCTTTGTGAGATGCACAGGCAGAAGCCCATTGTGCTCCCATGAGCCCTGGGACCCTCAAGACCCCCAAGAGTACCCCAGCAGACCCCGATCCCCATGTAGCTGAGAGGTAGGTGGGGCCTATTGTGGGAGGGGAGTAGAAGAGATGTGGGGCAACTGAGAGGAGCCAAGGAGGGTTACACCTCCCCCCAGCTTCTACTTCACCCATCCCCCCAGGGAGCTACACAACCAGAGCCTTGCAAACAAAGCACGCAAACAAGTGTGCTTCTAGCCCTGGCATACAAGTTAGCATGGGAATTTGCACAGGAGGGCACACAGGAAGGGCCCAAGGCCCCAGGCAGGAAGCCTAAAGGCAAGGGTCTGCACAGTAATAGCCCAGACTACTATGAGGACCATGATGGGAGGGACACATCACACCCCGAAGCTCCCCCCCCTGCACCTGGACCCCCCTGCTCTGGTACCATCGGGGTCTCAGCCCAGACAGAGCCCATGGTTCTAGCCTCTACCCAAACAGAGCCTGTGATCCCTCCCCACACCTGGGCAGGACCCATGGCCCCAGCCTCCACTCAGACAGGGCCTGTGGCTTCCTGTGGAGGCTGCCTGGCAGGGACTCAGGCATCTGGGTCTAGGAGCACTGACACCTCCCCTTGTGGGATGTGCTCAATGGTGGAGGCCCTGGAGTGCCAGATAAGGGAACTCCAGGCAACAGTTCAATGGCTGTGTGCCATTAGAGATGCAGAGCAGGAACTGAACACTTACTTCCATGTCCTCCACCCTACAGTTGATGATGCCTTGGCAGAAATAAATAGCCTCCATGAGGTCCAGCCAGGGGTTGCCTGGACAGAGGTAGTCTCCAGTCCTAGGAGGCACTGCACCAGGAAGACCATTCCTCTGGAGCTGCACAACAGCTTCAAACCCCTCCCACTAGCTGAACCTTCTGAACTCCCAGCCCCAGCATGTGAGGAAGGAGAGCCACCAGCAACTGCACCCAGAGGAAGACGTAGAGTAATCGTGGTGAGCGACTCCCTCCTGAGGGGGACAAAGCGCCCAATCTGGTGCCCTGACCCTGCAGCCAGTGAGGTAGCCACCTGCCTCGGGCTCATGTCCATGATGTGACTCAGAGGATCCCTAAACTCTGGCCCTCAGACCATAATCTCATGCTACTCATCCCCATGGGCATGAATGACATGGCTTGGAGCAATCCCGGCCAGGTCACACATGACTACAAGACTCTGGGGGCTGGGCTCAGGGTCCTGGGTGCTCAGGTGGTTTTTTCCTTGATCTTACTTGTCACAGGTCACAGGCCCCAGAGGCATAGGTGCATCAGCGAGGTGAACAGAAGACCCCAGCAATGGTGACATCGCAAGAGGTCTGGCTTCTTTGACCACACTCCACACTTCAATAAGAAAGGTTGCAGACTGCTGGGAAAGGATGGCCTCCACCTCACCTGGAAAGGGAAGAAGCTCTTCTCAGCCAGAATGGCTGGTCTACTAAACAGGGCTTTAAAGATCACTGGAAGACAGGCAGCCAACTAACAGTTCTAGCTGAGGTCATGCCAATCACACCAGTAACAGCTTAGGTTGCCCAAGGGAACACACTCCAGTGAGAGCCCAAGGAAAGGTTACATCCCATCATATCCCTTTCTTAAGCTTAGGACTTCCCATGGCAGACTCAACTGCCTGTACATAAATGCCAGGAGCTTGGGTAACAAGCAAGAGGAGCTTGCCCTTCTCTTG
This sequence comes from Crocodylus porosus, assembly GCF_001723895.1. Classification (NCBI taxonomy): domain Eukaryota; kingdom Metazoa; phylum Chordata; order Crocodylia; family Crocodylidae; genus Crocodylus; species Crocodylus porosus. Next base: position 94,988,428 of record NW_017728947.1, read on the forward strand.
ACAGATAATTATTATGATCTCATAGAAATAATGGAGACCTGGTGGGACTCCTCCTATAACTGGTCAGCAGGTATAGAAGGCTATACCCTCTACAGGACAGATTGTGTTGGGAAGAGGGGTAGGGTGTAGCTCTCTTTATCTAGGAGCAGTACACATCCCTTCAAACTGAATTCATTAACCATGGGGGGCATCTTGAGACCCTCTGGGTTAAAATGTGGGGGGGAACATGGGGAAAGGGATATATTCATAGGAGTCTATTACAGACTTCCCAATGAAGAAGAAGAACTGAATCTCAAATTCAGTAGGGAACTGGCCAAAGCCATATGTTCCTGATGTATGATCATTATGGGAGACTTCAATCTCCCTGATGTCTTGTGGGATGAGCACACAGACAGGTCTGACTGGTTGCATAACTTCCTCAACTGCATTGACAGCCTGTACCTAACGCGAGAGGTCTACAGGCCAACTTGGGGAAAGGCACTGCTGGATCTGGTTCTGGACAAAGGAGATGACCTAGTGAGTGATCTAAGGATTGAGGGCTAGCTTGGTGACAACAACCATGATCTGATTACTTTCTCTGCCCAAAGCAGGGTGAGCAAATCCCTCAGTAAAAGAGTAATTCTCAACTTTGGGAAGGCTGACTTCCACAAACTCAGGAGTGAGTCAGTCAGGCACTAAAGGATCATGGCCCCCTAGGAAGGGGAGTCCATGAGGAATGGTTGTTCCTAAAGAGCTCAATTCTCAAAGTTCAAGGGAAGTCCATCCCATCCTACAGGAAATGCAGTCATTGCCTGCTGGAATTCACCATCCAGCGCAAGGTGGCAAAGGCCTGCAGCAAGGCAGCAACCCTAGATTTCAGGAGGGTGGACTTCAATGAGCTAAGGATAATAGTCGGGGAGGCACTGAGGTCCCAGAGGGGAGGGGAGTCGTGTGTCCAAGAAGAGCAGTCACTCCTTAAGGAGACGATCCTCCAAGCCCAAAGGGAAGTAATCCCAACATGGATCAAATGGGTCAGGAGGGCGCAAAAGCCCCCATGGCTCACCAAAAGCATCCGGGAATGTCTCCTAGCTAAAAGGGAGGCACGCACTCAATGGAAGGGAGGGGCCATCACCAGGGAGGACTATACTGTGGTTGCAAAAAGAAGGTTCTGGGTGATGTGGGGCCCCTGCAAGACACGCTAGGAAATTCGGTTGTCACACCAGGTGACTTCTTTGCCTCCATTTTCCTGAGCAGGGACCAGAACAGCCACCCCACTCTGGGCCCAGGAAACTATGGGGAAAGGCAGACATGCTGGAAGATGGGCTGGAGATACAGGCCAACCCGGACATGCTTGCAAAGTTGTCAGAGCTAAACCTAATGGCATTCAATGTAGAAAAATGCAGGGTACTCCACCTTGGGAGAAAAGCCAGCATCATACTTGTAGACTCGGCAGTGCTACACTCACTAGCACTGGAACCAAAAGGGACTTGGAAGTCTTGATTGACCACAAGATGTACATAAGCCTCCATTGCAATGCCGTGGCCAGCACAGCAAATCAAACTCTGGCATGTACGCACCAATGCATCTTGAACAAAACCAGGGATATCATCCTCCCACTTTACTCCACCTTAGTGAGGCCACAGCTGGAGTACTGCATCCAGTTTTGCGTACCACACTTCAGGAAGGACATGGAGAGTCTAAAGGGGGTCCAGAGGAGAGCCACATATGAGCAAAGGCCAAGAGAGCAAGCCTTATAAGGAGAGGCTGAGGGTCATGGGACTCTCAGCCTGGTGAAGAGA
>NW_017728947.1:95005159-95025301 GCF_001723895.1 Crocodylus porosus
ACTCTTTCCTGCTTATGCAGGGGGTCGGACTCGATGATCTATTGAGGTCCCTTCCGACCCTAGCATCTATGAATCTATGAATCTATGACCTGACTATGGCATTTGACTCAATTAATAGAAAGGACCTCTCAAAGATTCTGATAAGATTTGGATGCCAACAAAATTTGTTACCATCAAACTTCTTTACAATGACATGACAGCAACCATCCTAAGCAATGGCTTAAAAATACACCCTTTCACTATTAGAACTGGAGTGAAGCAAGGATGTGTGATTGCGCCAACTCTCTTTTCCATCTATATTGCAGCTATTCCCCTCCTCACTTCTGATAGACTCCTACCTATAACCGGCATCCAGCATTGCATGAACAGGAATCTCTTTAAAATCATAGGGTCAGAAGGGACCTGAACAGATCATCAAGTCCAACCCCCTACCATGGGCAGGAAAGAATGCTGGGGTCAAACAATCCTGGCTAGGTGTCTATCTAGCCTCCTTTTAAGGACCCCCAGGGTAGAAGCGAGCACCACTTCTCTTGGAAGTCGGTTCTACATCCTAGCCGGCCTGACTGTGAAGTAGTGCCTCCTGATATCTAGCCTGAATCTACACTAATTATGGCCATTATTCCTTGTTACTCCTGGTAGTGTTTGGGGGAACCGGGAGTCTCCCATTGCCTGCTGGTCTCCCTTGGCCAGTTTGTAGACAGCCACTAGATCCCCTCTCAGCCTTCTCTTGTGGAGGCTGAACAGGCTCAGGTCCCATAGCCTCCACTCGTAGAGCCTGCCTTGCTGGCCCCTGACCATGCGAGTGGCCCTCCTGTGGACCATCTTGATGCTGGCCACATTCCTCCTGAAGTGCAGCGCCCAGAACTGCAGCCTGACCAGTGTCACATAGAGGGGGAGGATCACCTCCTTGGACCTGCTTATGATGCATCTGTGGATGCATGACAAGGGGTGGTTAGCCTTCCTGGCCACGTCCCCACACTGTCGGCCCATGTTCATTTTGGAATCAATAATGACTCCAAGATCTTTTTCTGCCTCTGTGCTGATGAGAAGGGAGTTCTCCAGCCTGTAGGTATGCTGCTGGTTCTTCCTCCCTAAGTGCAGTAGCCTGCACCTGTCAGTATTGAAACCCATCCTGTTCTCATCTGCCCACCCCTGTAACCTGTCCAGATCTAGTTGCAGCCTGTCCCTCTCCTCCAGCATGCCCACTTCTCCCCACATCTTAGTGTCATCCACGAATTTGCACAAGGTGCTTTTCACCCCCTCGTCCAAGTCGCTGATCAAGATGTTTAACAGTGCAGGCCTGAGGACCGAGCCCTGGGGAACCCCACTGCCCACATCCCTCCTGGTCAAAAATGATCCATCCACTGCCACTCTCTGGGTGTGGCTCTCCAGCCAACTGGCAACCCATCTGACTTTGTAGGCATCGACACCACAGTCTCGTAAATTCTTAATGAAAATGGGGTGAGTGACAGTGTCGAAGGCCTTCCTAAAGTCCAGAAACACTACGTCCACCGCGACACCTGCATCCAAGAATTTTGCAACCTGGTCATAGAAGGCCACCAGTTGGTCTGACAGGACCTGCCTCGAATGAACCCATGTTGGTTGCCCCTAAGCATGATCTCCCCTGCTGGTCCTTTGCAGATGTGCTTCTGGATAATTTTCTCAAAGAGCTTCCCCAGGACCAAGGTAAGACTAAGAGGCCTATAATTTCCTGGGTCCTCCTTCCTCCCTTTTTTGAAAATGGGGACCACATTGGCCCTTTTCCAGTCCTCTGGCACCTCGCCAGAGCACCACAAGTGCTCATAAAGCTGTGCCAGGGGTCCCGCAATGACCTCTGCTAATTCCCTCAGCACTCTGGGGTGCAGATCATCAGGATCTGCTGATTTGAACACATCCAGTCCCACCAGAAGTTCCATGACTAAGTCCTCTCTGACCCTGGGCCTGGCTGTGCCTCCCCTGGGATCTACAGAGGTCCCAGTGGAGGGGTAGGGCTGACCCGGTCCCTGCTCAGAAAAATGGAGGCAAAGAAATTGTTAAATAGGTTAGCTTTGTCATCTGGTGAGACCACCAGATTTCCAAGCATGTCCTACAGAGGCCCCACATTACCCAGAACCTTCTTTTTACCCCCTATGTATTTAAAAAAAGATTTCTTGGTATCCTTGATCCGGGTTGCTAGTCCCAGTTCCATCTCCGCCTTGCTTCATCAATTGTTTACATCCATACCCAAGATAACCAATAACTCCATTACCAATCTTCATTTTGCTGATGATTGTGTTGTGTGTGTCCCCCCCAGCTGAAGACCTTCAAGTCACTCTTGATTGCTTCTATGAAGTGTATGAAATGCTTGGATTCATTGTCAGTGGAACAAAAACCAAGATACTTTACAAAACTGCCACAAACCAACCAGCTGCTTCTCCACGTATTACAATTAGAGGGCAATTGTTAGAGAATGTTGCACAATTCTGTGTATGCCAAACACCTGTTCTTTTACAGGTATAGACAAGTTTCTGATCACTTATACTAGTAAAAAAGTGTAATGTCTGTACCAGGCCTTAATGGGCAAGATAGCTGTAATCTATGCATGCTGTTCATCAAACAGTCTTCAGACTAGCAGGGCTATCCATTCTGCAGTCACAATTATTTTAACAGTCCTGCTTTACATATTATTCTATGTGGTAGAAACTATGGATATTTGTTTATTCCAAATATTGTTTGTAAAAAGTCCATAATTGATCACATTTTTAAATAACGAGGAAGAGATTATCTGCTGGTAGTTGAAAGACCGTGCTACATATGTGAGACAGGTAACTGCCCATTTACAATACTTATAGCCACTTACCTATATGTGCTGTACTACAAAGTCAGTTGGAAGCTATATATTGTCTTCAAGAAGCAGCTGATTATGTTTGAATGAACTAAAAAATAGTATTTTCCATGAAAAATTTGAAAGAAAAGGGAATATTTCCACAGAAATTTGATTTTCAAGGCAAAATGAAGAAGTCTTTCCTCCTCCTCCCCTCCCCCCACCCCCTTTTGTCTTTCTTGAAGAGTGGAAAAGGGAAGGAGTAAATGAAAAACAAATTTAAAATGTGGGGAAAAAAGAGAAAAAAGGTGAGAACCAAAAAACTTTTGGTTCCCTATTTATCTTTGAAATCTAAAATTTTTCAACTTTAGATGAAGTATACTCTAAAGAAAATATAATCAGTCTCCTATCCTGCAACTTTGCAATAAAAATGTTTTGAAAATAATCTTACAAAAACAACAGCAGCAGCAGCACATCTTGACAAGCTTCTCATCAGGCTCCAAGATCCTGCTCTTCAGCTTCCTTTTTGCGCGCAGATAATTTTGCCCAGATACAGTTCCATTACATTAGGGGCTACATGTAGGCCCAGAGACCCAACCACACATGGCATCTTGCAAGATCTTGGCTTTAAATATCATTTCACATTCACCAGTGTCATCCTTTGAGTCCAACACTATAGTATTACCAGACTTGGAAACTTGTACTGAAAACATGCCATTAGGAGAATAAACTGGAAGAAGAAAATGAGTAAATGATGACAAAGTAAATGCATAAATTCTTATAAACATCATGATATTTAAGATTTTAGAAGCATGTTAAATATTCAAAGTGCTTTATGAACAGCCACACAACTCAGGCAAGAGATAGGTTATAGGCATCATTTGTATTAACACCTATTTTACAGTGGGGAAACTCCAGCAGTAAGCAAAATAGCCCAAAGCAAGACAAGAAGATAACAGCAGAACTGAAACTAGTACCCTCCTCCAATATTTAATCTACTAGATAACATAGCTATACATCTTTGAGCATACAATACTCCCAACAAATCAATAACACATGGTTAAAGTTAGATATATGCTTGTTTATAGGATTAACTTTTACTTTCATGATCAAAGCACTTCATTTTTTAATATTCCAGGTCCAGATCCTCATAGTGTAGCTCCTTTTGATTTCAGCTGCGTGAGGGGGGTCAGCCTTAAGCATCTAAAATTCCCCTATTATATGCTTGAAATAATGTGTGAAATTCCTTGTGCCTATTAGCACTCAACTGCAGTAATGTTTTTTTCCAAGGCCTGAGAAACACTAACAGAGGCAACTTAGGGTTTTCATCCTACCAAAAGTCTTTAGCCCCCCAGATTGTAGATTGTTTAGCTAAAATAGGTCAAGGAAACAGAAATAATGGAATATATATGTGTGTGTGTATATATATATATATATATATACACACACATATAATAAGACTATAAAATTAAGTCTACTATAGTGGCTTGGCAAACTTAACCAGTGGTAGTCATAGTGAAAAAAAAATATATAGGTTTCCATTAAACCACTAAAGCAGGGGTGGGCAATTATTTCAGGCAGAGGGCCACTTACCAAGCTTTAGCAAGCTGTCGAGGGCCACATGGGTAGCCCACCCCTTGACAGGTGCCCCACACCCTGGTTGCCATCTTAGGACTTGAAGTCCCACCCCCTAATACCCAACCTTTGCCACCAGAAGTTCCTTCCCTTGCCCCCAGAAGTAGTCCTTTCAGCAAGGGGTTTTGCCATCTTGGAACCAGAAAAATACCAAATTATATTCTAAAATCAAGCATCTACAACATTCATTAATTTGATTTCAAAAACTCTTTTTGTCCTGATATACATGCGTTTCTTAAAATGAAGTCTTACTTTTGTAAAATGTTATGGGTAGGGTAAATGAGGGTGGGTATGTAGGTATGTGAGGAGGGTGTGGGTGTGGGTGTGGGTGTGGGGGGGTTGTGGAGGTATGGGGTGAGGGAGCATGTGAGTGTGTATATGGATATGTGGGGTGTGGGTGGGTATGGGGTTTGTGGGGGATTGTGTGTGGGGGGAGTGTGGCTGGGCTGTGTGAGGGCTTATGGGTGTGGGGGTCTGCATGTATGGCCGTGTGAGGGAGGTATGGGTGCATGTGTATGGTGGGGGGTGCTTGTGGGACTCACCCTACAAACACACACACACTGTGTGCTTGGCTCACTACACATACACACACACAGTGTGCTTGCCTCATTCCTCTCTCTTTTACTCTTTCCCCCTCCCTCATGAAGTGTGCATGTATGCACACACACACACACACACACACACACACACCCCTTCTAGCTGGATCTAGTCCATAGGCTGTATTTTGTCCTCCCCTACGCTAAAGACTTTTGAACATTAGGAATGCCACATTTGAAGCTATATATCCAATTAACTACCTATCCAGTTAACACAGCCTATCTGCAGCAAGTTAACACTTTTTATTCTCTTTGGGTGCAGCTACAAGAGACAATATGTTGCTGTAGTGATGAACTACAGTGGCATAGCTCGTTGCTATAGCAATGTAGCATTGGCAGGCACAAACCGTGATGCCACTGGTACTGCACAGTAGCAATGAGTACTGTACTCGCGATTTGCTTCTGCACAGTAGGGCCAGAAACAGCCTGTTTGGCATTGGGACTGCACAGTACTGGCGGTTACTGCACATACTTGTACAGTGGAGTACACATGTAGAGGCGCCCTCTGTGAGGAAAAGGAACGTGGAAAGAAAAACAGCACATTGTAGGAAGAACAGTTTTTTCTTAGCATTGAATATTCATTTATTTCAACACTTTCTTCAAAATGCTTTATAAATATAAACTTTGTTCACTTAAAAACAGCCTGAGAAGAAAATGGATTAGCGGTGATGGATCAAGTTAGTGTCCTTCCATGTGGGACAACAATTACACAAAGAATGAAAATGTGAGCAAATGGGAAAATAGATGCAGAGATAAAATGATATGGGCAAAGCAATGGACAGAAATCAGTAGCAGATGTGATATCACAACTCAGGACACACATGCATGCATGCCCTAATTATCTTCATTCATCTCCTTCCGGTGCTTCCCTTGATAGCATTTCAGTCTTCACTTCAGATAGAATAATATTTAGGGCCTAATCCTGCAACCCATACTCACATGAGCAGTTCTTACTCAAGCAAGTAGCTCTATTGAGTATAGCATGATTCACTGTTTGCACTGAGAGCACTGGATAGGAACCTCTTAAAATTACTGGGCCTGATCCCCTGCTGCAATGACTTCCATTATACTGCCACAGTTCCAGTGAGAGAAATTTTGCTTGAAAAACAAAAATGTGGAGTTATAACACAGGGGCAGGGTGACTGTTAGGCCCTAAAAGTTATATGAAAGCTTTACACAAACCCACAAGCTCTTATACGACAAGCATCCTGAAAATTATAGGCCTGTACACCTCCTTATAATAGTAGAATCACACCATTTGCTCTAATGCATGTCAGGACTTCTGTTACTTTGTCAAAGGGAGGCTCATACTCTAATACAGGGGTGTCATGGGACCTGGGGTGCTGTGGGACCATTCAGGGGTGTCACAGTGCAGGTGCTGCCATCACCATAGTGGCAACCGAATAAAACAGTCCCATGCATAAAGATGAGGCAAATGCATGCTCTTCTTGCATTAGGGAATTCTGGCTCGGGCTGCAGCTGTTCCCCATCCAGCCCCATCTCACACACACTCTCCTCCTGGAAACAGGGACATGAAGGACAGTTCCACCTAACCCATATATCTCTGTTTCCAGAAGATGCAGGGCTGGACCGGGAGGTGCTGAAATACATGCTTGCTCTCCTGGCTGCTTTGGGGTAATGAGAGAGCCCTAATGCAGGAGGAGTGTGTATACGTGCCACAGCCCTTCTTGGGCTGGCTGTGCGCCAGGAGCACAAGGCAGGTTTACCTGGCAGCAACACCGAGTTGAGAAGGTAAATTGAGCACAATGGTTCTCAACCAGAGATGCCGCAGAAAAGGTCTCTAAACGGTCTCTAAATGGCAGAAAAGGTCTCTAAAAGGTCTCTAAACGGTCTCTAAAAGGTCTCTAAACTCTAAAACGGTCAAGAACCTCTGTGGGACTCTATACATTTCGGTAAAACTCTCTACATTTCTGTAAATGAAGAGTCCTCATTTTTTCTCTGATAGATGTACAGGCATGCGTCAGTAACACTTACTGAGGGTCACAGGCAAACAATTCTTATACCTACTGTACATAATAATTGTCATGAGAAATTATCTTCACAGCCTCCCAAGCCTCCCATTTGCAAACATTGATCAGTATGATAATAATACTGCTATAGCTTAGAATGCATACACATTAGCCTGGTATACACACCGCACAACTTTCCAATAGAATTCAGCATTGATCCTTAAAAGTTTATGCCATGTTTTATGGCTGGAAATAAAATCCTTGGCATGTTTCTGTCAACAGAGTAGCCCCATGCCTCTGGCTGCATATTATTCTTGGCTAAATGAACATGCTAAAAGCCTCCTACATTCCAGCATATAGCCCTTCGTGTATATGTTAAAAAAAAGAAATTAAGAAGTCATAAGCATTAATAGTCTCTATAGGACTAAATCAAGGAGATTTTGGAGTATTATACCTCATAATATAGTTGCTTCAAGAGATGCCTCTTTGAAAATCAGAATATTCTTACATTCAGAATTAAGTATTATTTTCTTTCCATTTCTCGTAATCCTTTAATATGTCAGACATGAGCCTGATCATGCTGTTTTCTGTACAATAAGTATGTGTGTGAGTTGTTAAGTATATGTGCTTCTTACATAGAACACCTGCACTGTTGCCAAATAATTCTATTCTTCTCTGTTTAAATATGTAAAAAAAATAAAATATTAGTTGTTAAAATACCTCCTATTTTGTTTTCTGTGTATAAGAAAGAAAACTTTAAGTGAACTATACTTTTAAAGCATCTAGTGCATTATTAAAACATTCCAAAAAGACAACCTACTTATTCCATTTCCTCTGTGTTCCCTATAACCCTTTAATGCTTAAGGCTAAAATTCTAAAATACTGAAAACAGGTGTATCTTGACCCTCTGAAGATCTGATAGGATCTGACTGGATCAAAGGCCAAGGTCACTCGAGTCATAAGATTGGCTGAGTGATATTATTTTTGTCATGGTTCCAAACTGTTGAGAGCTAGGACTCTGAATCTGGCACATGAGAATCAAGTGATATGATAGTCTAGTTATTAAATATGACACATAGAAAAAGCTGTATGTTGCACAGCTACTCTGTGATTAGTACCCTATATTTTACAATGTCACTGTTCTGAATGCTGTAATATTTCCAAGACTCTTTCAAGAATTGAGGCTTTTGAATTTAAAAGAAATAATAATAGAAATATAGATGAAATCTGGTAACATCTCTGTAAGATTTCACAGTTTATTTTCCCAAACAGCACTCCAGTCCATTAATTCAATTGCAAAGCCAATGTTCTACCTTTGCTTTTTCCTAAGGATGATCTTTAGAATTTTTTTACAACTGAATTCATGGAGAAACTATCATGAAAGTGAAAATTAGGGAGAGGGGGGGAAATGGAAGAAAAGTTAAATCTACCACCTAATTTTCACTTTCATGCTTATATTTAAATTTGGTGTTTTAAAGCCAGACTCTATCTCCCTAAAGGAAACCTATATTAAGGTTGACTATTCAAAGGATGGTGCATTCCCAAAAGGTGAGAATATCCATTTCACATGCCCCCATTCCTGCAGAGTTTCTTCATCTGTAAACATAGGCAAGGTAGGTTAGTGATTAGCATGGAACAGCAGCAAACTAAGCCCATCTATAGACAGGGTGTAAATTTCCCTACCCCCCAGGTGTGCTGTGAGACCCTGTAAGTCACAGTTTACAAAATGCTTTGTGACCCATTGGTAAAAGGTATCATATTGGCAAGAATCATCCTTGTAAACAGGCACCAAGGAGGTCCATTTTTACTCACAAGGTATGACCTTTGGTTTTCCTCAATGGAAAAAAATTCCTCATTAGATGTGTTTGTTTGCTTGTTTGTTTTTGGAAAGGCAGGGGGAGACTTAAAAGCACAGATAATAAAACATGAGCAAACCAGTCAAGTAGCCAGCGAAGAAAACAAAATGTAAATCAGATATTTGCACAATGAGCAGTTAACGAATAAACAGAAACATACTACAGTCATGGTAGGACATTTGTTTGCACAATTTTATTTCTAGCCTGTAACTGGCTGCACACCATACAAAAGAAAGCTAAGAATTTATGAAAATCACAATCAAAAGGGTAGAAAGGGGAACTTGGGTTGAAAACTTGTATTTTTGATTGTTTCTTTTTAAAGGCAGGATGATTGCCTTTCTGCAGAAAACAATAATCATAGCAGGACATGTCTGGACAGGCAAGAGCAGCTACTGTACTTAAGACCAGAGCTGGAAGGAATGACTGTCTCTTCTGGGTAGAAGTGGGCCCCCTGGTCTCTAAGAATGTGTGCATGATGTATAATAGATACCTGTCTGATATAATTAATTATATTTTTCCTAAATTTAACATTGCCTGAAGGGGAAAATCGTTTTGCTTGGTGAAATCCCTCATGCCACACAAAGTCTGTGAGCAAGCCAGATTTAATTGCAGTGATAAAACCACAAGAAAGACCAGGTTTGCATTAAATCTATAACCACATCTAGTGAAGAATAGCTTTAATCACCTTTGAAATGGTGACCACAAGATAATTAAAGGGAAAGTGTTCTCATTAGTAATTATCCAGGAATATCAAATCTCAGTTTATCATGAAGTCCAATTTAAAAATGTCTTGGCATGGTCTTAATTTTTTCCTCTATTTTTGTGGCTATGAATCTCTTAGAGTTTTTCATAGGAGGGTGGGAAAAGTTTTAAGTGCATCCTTGTGCAATTTCACAATACACTATTGTAACTACACAAATGAGGATGTCACTTGCTAGGCATCGCTACCGAGATGGGTAGTAATTTTTATACTCCACAGACAGCTTTGCTGTTTATTTGCAGTTTTCATTGTGTCCTACAACAATCTTTTATTCTCTGCTCTCTTAACCAGGAAAATAAAATGAGGACACGTATTTTATTTTAATTTATACTGTTGCCACCTATTAAGAAAACCTGTGCCCTATCCTAATACCAGGTTTGCCCTTCTGCCTAGCATCTAGTTTCAGGTATTTGAGATCTTACAGGTCTGCTTCTCAGCAAGGGAGAAATGAGTAGTACAGAGTCTGGCTACTTTTTAAACAATAACTTGGTTTATTTACAGATATATACAAGCCCTGGATCTGAAGCGTTCAAGTAGCATGCAGGGCAATCCCTTCTTTCAGGACTATCAGCCCAGCAACAATGCCAATGCCAAATAATCAGTTTTCCCTTCAGAATGGACTCTGTTCAATCAACAACTAAGGCAGAGAACATATTCCCCAACTACTCACATAGATTTCTCTATAATAAAATCTCTTATAATCAAATGAATGCCACACAGCATGTCATCACAAGAAAGAATATTTGTGTGCAAGCTAAGGAAATTAATTTGGACGACTACAAATACCAACATCAAGTGTTAACTCTGGCTATAAAGTATGTGTGTGTGTGCACGTGCCTGTGCGTGCACGTGCATGTGTGTGCTCATGCACTAGAAATAAGACTTTCAAATTTGGTTCTACTCTCACTATTCTTCTTGCCATGCAATTTCTCTCCCTCCTCCCCCCTCCTCCCCCCATTAAACACCTTGGCTAGTGTTTCAGAAGGAAAGATTCTACCCTGGGGTAAACTGGTGCCTGTGAAATTTTAGATGGATTGTTTTTGGCTTGGCAAACTTTGGTGGGGTGGTATGTCCATATTAGGCTTATAATGAAAGGCTTGCTGTAACCTTATCTGCATTATATGGAAGAGATCAGCATCACTCAATCATAAAACAAAAATTGCAGAAAGCTCGTCTTTTCTTTCTTTAAATGTAATTTAGTTTTCCTTTCCCCCCAAGTCTCATTGTGGGTTCGCAGAGCTATGCTCCCCTTCAGGCAGAAATGGAAACCAGAAGAATTGCATTCTTTCTGACAATGACTGTGGCTGCATCAAGCTAAGTAGCTAAAGCTTTGCCTGTTATTCCGTTGTACAGCTGTGCAGAACTTAGCTGTTTTGGATCACAGTGCTTGCATAGAGACCTTTTCCTGCAATTTCACTAGGATGGTAGCCACAGAATTTAATTCTAGGACAGTTCACTCCCCTTGTCCCCGAAGTCATGCCACCCATTCCCCCCGGCCCTCTTCAGCCCCCCATTTCATCTGGTTTTGCATTTAAACAGTGAATTGCTATGAAGCTTGCATGATGTATGAAGAATGAACAGCTTATTTGAAACTGGGCCCAGGTTTACTTTGAATTGTTCATGAACCATAGCAAAACTTTCAACCGTTGTAAACTGAGATTCAAGTTTGTAATGAAACCAGGCCGTTTTACATGGCTTCAGGTTTCATAATGCAGGTTTCTTACAGCTGTAGTCTCAAAGGAACATATTCCCATCACAAGATGGGATTTACATACTGTATGTAGCTCCCCACATATCCAGGCAAGATTATTACTTTCGTATATAGCTGTAAATCCTAGAGCTTTATGTTATGTCAAGGGGATGGATAATCAGCTCACTAAGGGCCAAATCCTACCCACTGCACAGGCATGTCAGGGCCTAAGAGGCAGAAGAATCAGCGTGCTTTCTGGGGATATGCATCAGAGCAGGAGACATCTGCACCCCTCCCTATGGCATAAAATAGGCTCAGTCCATGCCTCTGTGCTGGGGAATTTGAGTTGGTGAGCAGCCAGCAGCAGTAAGAGCCACACACACAGAACAATGAGGCACTGCAGGAGTATCCTAGCCCTAGCAAACAAGAGTTTATATCAGACTGGTCTGTGCCCAATTTGGCACCTTTGCTTATAATCTCAAAAAGTATAACAAGCTGGCATGGGATGCCTTCTATTCCTCCTAGGAGTGGTCACTCCAGTTTAAGGTCAAAGCACAGTGTCTGTTATCCTGCTACTCTTGTATAACAACTCTAAGGATCAACAGAAAACTTTGGTTTCTAGACTCAGAAACCTTTCCCCAGCTCTGGGGAAAATAACAGTGGTATGCAATCAAATAAAGAAAGAAATAGTGTTATGCAATCAAAAAACTACAAAATATCCATGTTCAACTCTAGCACTCTGAACACCCAAACAGGACTCAGAAAGTCTTATATGGAGCTTTGTTTCCATACATGTTAATGTGTTTTGCTTTGTTGGACTAGAACCGTAAGTCACATGGCATTTGTAATGTATGAAGGGGATAGTTACACTTCCACTGGGACACTAGAGTAAATTGTGGTAATAATAGTATTTTGTACTCATCTAACACCCTGTCAGGGCCAAAAGGAGGGGCCCTTTTTAAGCACAGGATATGAAAACAATTTTCCCAGGTTCACCCATAAAGTCTCTGGAAGAACCCAGATGCCCCATGACATCTCTAGCTACTAGACCCCGGGTGCCTGTCACCTGTAATGCACTTCCTTCATAAATGCACTACCTTGCTCTCACTTAATTCTTGTCTCTCCTCGCCGCCACCCCTCCCACATTTTCCCCTGCCCTAACCACGCACTGACACTTTAAAGGAAAAATACTTTTTAAGCCAATCAAAATCCTCACCGTGAAATTTCAATACTTTTCTAACAGGCTTCATTCTAATAAGAAAAGGAAAGAAAAGTGGGAAAAAAATGAAAGTTACATTAAATAACTCCCTTTCAGCTACTGCCCTAGGATAGGGGCAGCTTCCTTCTACCTTCCCCAAGCGGTGCTGGGTTCAAGCACCGCTCACGAACTAAGGAATCACTTGTTTCCTGTATGATCTCTAACCCCTTCCTTCATTTACTTGGCCAAACAAACTTCTTACTTACCCCTCTTATACTGTGTGAAAGGGTGTGTGTAGGAAGCAATCAACTCTGGACAGCTGAGAGGATTTCTGCAGGATGGACAGACAACTCCCTAGCCAGAGAGTTAACCCCTTCCTTCTCAAGACCTTGGATGGGGTTTATAAACTCTGTCACGCCCATTTATTTATATCAGTGTATGTATTTCCACTTTCTGGAACTGTAAGATCTTTCAACCATAATCTCAAGTGCCATATCAAAAAGATAAAAGGATATTTGACTTGAAATGAAACAAATACCTACAACAGATTAACAACAGGTTTGTATTGCCACTCATTGCTGAAGATCTAGTCCAAGCAAACTTGACCTCATTCTGAGAGATTATTGAAAGACAGTCAGGAAGAAAAGGAAGCTTTTTTTCCCTGAATAGAAAACCTTGTCCCATTCATGCCCTGCAATTAATATATTATTGAATGATAATATTAATAATAATAATACATGGCACTTATATAGCACCTTACATCTGAGGATCTCAGTACTTTGCAAACATCTACAAAACCTCACAGATGCTAACAACATGGCCTGTGATTTTTTCAGGCTAACCTTTCAAAACTTTACATGCCATATGAGCATATTAAAACCAGGAAATGAATGTGGCTGAGACTTCACAGGATTAGACATGGTTTTTATTTTAAAATCTGGAGCAAATATGTGCCCACCCTATGCAACTATGTCCATAAAGTGGCTAGAATTTGAATATTATTGCTATACATTTTTCTTGTTATTTTACCAAACGTTTCATGCAGCCAAGGTCAGCGCTGGTACATTAGCCCGTACACAAGGTATAGTGCCACATGACAACTAGAATCCCAGCTGTATTGGAGAAAAGAGTATCTGTAGACCCTGAAATGGGTCAAGCCACTGACCACACAAGAGGCTTGACCAAGGCAGGCAGAAGAACTGCTGAATCAGTGATATGGCCAGTGACACTCACATCAGACCTTTCCCCATAATATATCAAGATCAGGATTTGTTTGCACATAGCACTGCACAAGTACACATGAATAGGGGCTGTGAAGAATGGCTGGTGAATGATAAGAGGACACAAAATAGACCAACAGATTCAATCCATGTGCTTGG
The DNA here is from genome assembly GCF_001723895.1 of Crocodylus porosus. NCBI lineage: Eukaryota > Metazoa > Chordata > Crocodylia > Crocodylidae > Crocodylus > Crocodylus porosus. The sequence goes on from NW_017728947.1 coordinate 95,019,047, forward strand.
CAGATATATGGAACACTGAGTTGTCATTTTATATTGGATTTGGGGAATGTGACATAAAAACTTGGCCACAGCCTTGACACGTCAATGAGCGAGACAGAGGCCTGGCCATCTGCTTCATATACAGGGCTGAGAAGATGGCTCACCCAGTGGCTAATGGGAAGCAGTGTTGTCTAGTGGAAAAGTCATAGAGCCAGAAGTCTAGAGACCTGGGTTCTCTTCCCAAGGCAGCTATTAATTTCTTATGTGATGCTGAGCAAGTCACTGTGCCTGTGCTCCCAGCCACCACCTTTTGCCTTTTTTCTTCCTTAGCCTCCAAACTCTTTTCATCAGTAAAAGTTTTTAAAACAAAATGATTTTTTATTTCCCCAAAAGATCATCTGGTCCAAATAGGACTTAATTCAAAAAAGCCCTGTGGCCTGCATTGGACAGTAGGTCATATGGGATGATCAGAGAGGCCCTTTGTGGCTTTATAAACCAGAAGCCAGCAGCATTTTCAGGCTACAGGTCAGAATGGCCTATCTTGGGTCAGGGCCATGTGGACACTAGGACCTGGCCACTGCTGTTGCCTCTCCCCACTATAGCAGAGGGAAAGCACCAAAGTGTCACATCCTGAGGCCAGATCCAGTGGCTCTGCAGGCTGGATCTAGCCTACAGGCCATAGGTTGTTAACCCCTGTTATATATTATGAATCTTGTTAGAGCAAGAACTATCTCTTCATACGTGTTTGTACAGTTCTGAACACTGTGGAGGTCCAACTTCCACTGGACTTCTGGACAATATCCGAATACAAATAATAATTTTGGTATCTTAATGTAACAGACTAGGAGTGAAAAGTGTTCAAATTACAGATTAACTCATAGGGAGGGGGACATCCAGGGACCTGCGATAGTGTAGTTTCCCCAGCTCCCTTTGATTTCTGGTCTACCCAAAAGTTTTAAAGCAACTGCTTGGCAGGGGCAGCAGCATTTCTACTCAGGCATCAGAGAGGGAGTGAATTGACTTAATGGCTCATCATAATCTACCAGATTTGTTGTGTTTTTTTATACATAATATATGACACAGGAAACTAATACTCATTCCAATAAAGAGGTATTTGTTTTTGCTTCAATCTTAAACTGAATAATATACCCCTAGGCTCCTGGCTTATTATTACAGCTTCTAGTTTCTTTTTTACTGGAGAAAAATATGTATTGTCTTATGTGAAGATCAGGGATCTGGGTTTTTCATTTTCTATGGGAAAACATGGAAAAACAATAAATTTTCTCCTTTAAAAAAGAAAAACATGGATTTTCTCCTTTAAAGGAGAAAGAGAGAATTACGGGTTTTCTTCTTTAAAAGAGAAAAACCTGTGGGTTTCCCATTGCAGGCTGGCAGAGTTCCAGTCTGCAAGGGGCTGCTTGAGGCTGAGGGGAGTGGGAGGAGGGCAATCAGCGGCGGGGGTGCCACGTGCATGTGCTCATGCACACATGCACATGGCTAGCAATACGGCAAAGCAGCATAGTGGAGAGCAGCTGCACCCTGCAGGTAAATCTATGGTAAGGCATAAGTGACATCTGGGGGGGGGGCACAGCAGGGTGCACAACTATGGGGAGATTGAGGCAGTGCCAGTGGCTCGCACCAAGCCTGCACAGTGAGGAAGGGAGTGGGGCAGGATTGGTAGTTGGCGGCTCACACTGGGGTGCTGCCCAGCCAGGGCAGTGCACGATGCCCAGGCCCCAGGGTCAAGGCCAAAACCAGAGCAGGCAGGAATGTGCAGCTGTGGGGGCCCAGCCAGGGAGTGGGAGGGAGCCACCAGTAGCATATCCTGGGGTGGGTGGCTCCCTACCACTGTGACCACTTGTGCGCAAAATATATAGGTATTTAGAATTTATTTTAGTACAGTTGTTGAAGCACTGGTAAACTTCCAGATTGCTTTAAAATTGTAAATACATCAATAAAAGATTGTGTTCAACTGATTCCTATATATATATAATGGTGTTTCATTTTAATCACAGAAAAATGTGGATTTGGGGTTTTTTCAATCTGAGAATTTTGGATATTTTTAACAGCGAAAACCAGGATCCCTGGTGATGATGCACTGCATCATCTGCACCTCCCTTTTCAAAATCCTAGATCCACTCATGCTAATAGGTTACAGCTTATTCCCCAAAATGATTCAATAATGAACTAATTTTGGAAAATCGTGATCTGTTCATATGTGATTCATTTTCAGAAAAGATGAATTTGTTGGATCAATTATTTGTTATGAAGAGTTCAGCCAGCTCTGCTATTTACTTCATAAAGTTACTAAAGCCACTGAGCACATAGTGCAAACCACTGTAGAATGGAAGTATTTACATAATGTCCATGCTTGAAGTGTGCAGCGAAAGCTGGAGAGAATGCACAGCTAAAAAGGCATGTTAATTATTCTGGAAAATCATACTATAAAATTAGCATGCCATAGATGTATGATGGCACATAAATAAATGCAGGCATATGCTACTTATGTTCAAAATATGCCAGAAAAGTCCAGATCAATGTGCTGCTTCCTTGCTGAAGATGTTTTGGGATAGAAACAGATTGTATTATTGTTACTATTGCAATGCACAGATCAGAATTAAGAACTCACTTCACATACTTGAATAGTGTCTGGTTTATGGCCTACAAAGTTGGGTTATGCTTAGGGTAGAATATGGGGATTAAATTTCACAATTTTCCAAATTAGGAATGATATTCAACATATAATGGCAGGGGGGAAGGGAGCTTTGCAGATCTCCCAAGATTTTTGATCCATATTAGTAGAAGTCAAATAGGATCAGCTGATTTCATAAAATTCTGAAGGTGATAAAATATACTGTTATCCCATTCTACTTTCGGCTCTGTTCCAGAATCGAAGCTGTTATTCAGATCCAATAACACAGAAATCCAAAGTATTTAGATTCAACAGATTCTGGAGTCAACCCTAGAATGTTACCCAGCTTTTCATAACTCTGTCACTTCTTTTGAAAGTGAAAGTCACTTCATTGTTGTTAATTCTGGTCATGCAAGTCCCCCCTGGCTTCATGAATCTGATTTCTACTGATGCTATATGCATGAGCTGGTGTTATAGTTAGAGACTCATCAGGAAAAACCAATTCCCCTCATTTGATCCCTGCATTTAATTTCTACTAGAAAGCTACTGGATCCAGTGCAGACTCTGGATCACTAGAATTGTGTGCTCCTGGTAACCCAGCCCTATCAGAGGGCAGGCTGCCATGTTCTGTACCACCTGCATCATCCAAACAGCCTTTCAAAGGCAGGTCCATGTAGGGTGTGAGAACATAAGACATGCCTTACTGGATCAGACTAATAGCTCATTTTGCCCAGTATCCTGTCTCCAACAGTGACAGAATATGGTGCTAGAAGGAGAACACTGAATCAGACAGATCTAGAGTGATCTACCTGTTATCTGTTACTCTCCCTGGCATCCACAAATATTAGTTTAGTGAAGCTAGATGGTACATTTCCAACCATTCCATTCAACAGCTGTAAATAGATTTATCATCCATGAATTTGTCTAGTCCTTTTTTTGAACCAGGCTATGCTATCTGCCTCTACTACCTCCTGTAAAAATGAATTCCACAAGTTAACTACACATTGCATTTAAAAAATACTTTGTCTTGTTAGTTTTAAACCTGTTTCCTACTGATTTCAGTCATTGCCTCTAGTTCTAGTATTCTGAGACTCGATGAGTAACAGTTCCCTGTTCACTTTGTCCATACCCTTCATGATTTTAAAGGCCTCTCTATCATGTTCCACCTTAGCATTCTCCTTTCCAAACTGAAGAGTCCTAACCTTTTAGTCTTTCCTGGTATAGCAAATGCTCCATAACCCATGCCACTTTGGTTGCCCTTCTCTGTAACTTTTCTAATTCTACTACATCCTTTTTGAGAAGTGAAGACCAGAACTGCACGCAGTATTCAAGATGTAGGTGCACCATGAATTTGTATAATTTCACTGCGATGTTCTCCACTTTGTTTTTTATTCCTTCCTTAATGATGCCCAATATTTTACTGGATTTTTTTGGTCACCACTGCACGTTGAGCTGACATTTTCAGAGAACAATATGCAATGACTCCAAGGAGCACACTGAAATAGCCCAGCCTTGAGATTATGATGGGATGGATGATTATGGGCAGTTCTGAAGCTGAAAGGGCCACAGCTTTTCACCAGATGCAATTGGTAAAGAGGTGATCCTAGCCAACACTACCACCTAAAGATCCAGGTGCAGAAGCACTCCTAGGCTGTAAACGTGAGTGACAAGGTGAGGCTCAACCCCCATCAATGATAGGTGTCCTAATCCCCACCCCAAATCATGTGGTCTGCCCACTGTCATCACCTCTGTCTTGTCTGGATTCTGTTTCAATTGGTTCACCTGCACCTGATCCAAAATGTATCCAACTAAAACGAATCTATGTGAAAGGTACAACTATAAATTATGTCCATTTACCCATCTATTTTTATTTTTTATTCTTCTTTAGATCCTTCCATCAATGAGAAGAGGACAGATTACAAAGTAACATGGATTTTGTATGAACCCTAAGATTTGTCCCTGTTTGAAGGATGGTTTTCACCTCACTATCCCTTTGCAGTTTCATTCTTTTTTTTCTTTTCATCACTAGTGATTTTGTTCTAATATAGAGAACTGATCACAATTGAATTTATTAGGCAGCAAAGTTTGGAAAGGAGGTCAGAAGGCCTCAGTGGTGAAAGAACAGGTTAGGGACTACTTAGAAAAGCTGGATATGTAAATGTCCATGGGGCCAAATGGGAGGGTGCTGAAGGAGTTGGCTGATATGATTGCAGAGCTATTGGCCATCATCTTTGAAAACTCATGGCAATCAGGAGAGGTCCTGGATGATTGGAAAAGGACAAACATAGTGCCCATATTTAAGGAAGGGGGAAAGGAGGATCCAGGGAATTACAGACCAGTCAACCTCACTTCAGTCCCCGGAAAAAAACATGGAGCAGATCCTCAAGGATTCCATTTCTAAGGACTTGGAGGAGAAAAAGGTGATTAGGAACAGTCAGCATGGATTCACCAAGGACAAGTCATGCCTGACCAATGTGATTGTATTCTATGATGAGGTGACTGACTCTGTGGATGCAGGGAGACTAGTGGATGTGGTGTACCTTGACTTTAGCAAAGCATTTGATACCGTTTCCCACAACAATCTCACAGGCAAGCTAAGGAAGCATGAGCTGGATGAATGGACTGTAAGATGGATAGAAAACTGACTGGAGCATCGGGCTTAGAAAGTAGTAATCAATGGCTCGATGTCTAGTCGGCAACCCATATCCAGTGGAGTACCCCAGGGGTTGGTTCTGGGGCTGATTTTGTTCAGTGTCTTCATCAGCGGCCTGGAAGATGGCATAGAGTGCACCCTCAGCAAGTTTTTAAATTACACCAAGCTGAGGGGAGTAGTACGCTACAGGGTAGGGCTAGAATTAAGAGAGACCTAGACAGATTGGAGGATTGGGCCAAAAGGAATCTCATGAGATTCAACAAGGACAAGAGCAAAGTCCTGCACTTAGGACAGAGCAACCCATGCCCTGGTACAGGCTGGGGGCTGACTGGCTGGGCAGAAGCTCTACAGAAAAGGACTCGGGGTTACAGTGGACAATACACTGAATATGAGTCAGCAGTGCACCATTGTTGCTGTGGCAGGGCACTAGGTGTGCCTGCCACTTTAAGGCCCTGGAGCTGGCAGCCTCCAGGTGCCTAATGAGGGCAGCCATTTTAGGCTTAGTGCTGCCTATGTAAATGAGACAGTTTGGCTGCTGGAGGAGAGGCAACAACATTGCCTGGCCTGAGGGCTGCTGAATTTCATTTAGAGGCAAGAAAGGAGCTGTAGGGGATGGTAGGAGGCTTCTGGTCCTGGGTATGACCAGAAACTATACCCTGCTGGGAGTAGGTGGCCTGGTGGGGCACTCAGTGGTGTGGGAGCTCCCAGGAAATGCCAGGCCAATGATCACCCTGGTGAAAGGTGGGTTGGGGTGCCCCAATGGAAAGAAGGGGTCATCACCAGGGAGGACTATTCTGTAGTTGCTCGGGGATGTAGGGGGGTAGTTTGGAAGGCCAAGGCAGAGATGGAACTGGGACTCACTTCCCAGATTAAGGACAATAAGAAGTCCTTTTTTAAATACATAGGGGGTAAAAAGAAGGTCCCGGGTAATGTGGGGCCCTTGCAGGATGCGTTGGGAAATTTGGTCATCACACCAGATGGCAAAGCTAAC
>NW_017728947.1:95027781-95133675 GCF_001723895.1 Crocodylus porosus
GCTACTTCACGGTCAGGGCGGCTAGGGTCTGGAACCAGCTTCCAAGAGAAGTGGTGCAGGCTCCTATCCTGGGGGTTTTTAAGAGGAGGTTAGATGAACATCTTGCTGGGGACGTTTGACCCCAGAATTCTTTCCTGCCATGGCAGGGGGTTGGACTAGATGATCTGCTCAGGTCCCTTCCGACCCTAGAAACTATGAAACCCCTAGCCCTCACCTTAGGGTGGGCTGCAATTCGCCAGAGGTAGTTGTGAGGGTTTGAGACCCCAAGGAGGAGAGTTGGGGCCAGGCACGGCTACGGCCACCTGAAGCTCACCTGTGGAGGGAAACCCCGAGTAAAGGCGGCGTTATGAGTGCTGTGGAGCCCCCAGTGTGAGGGGGGCTCAGCCAGAGGGTGATAGAGCTAAGTCCTGACCCCAGTAAGTCCTCCAATGCTGGGAAGCAGAGTTTGGGTCAAATATAACATCTGAGCCCCAGTTGAGAGGGGGCTGTGCTGAGGAGCCCCAGTTGAGAGGGGGCCACTGCTGTGGAACCACAGCAAGAGGGGGCAGTGATCAGAAGCTCCAGAGAGAGGGCGATGTGGAACCCTGTGAAGGGAGAGAGGGCTCAGCCAGAGAAAGCCAGAGAAAGCGAGAGCTAAGCCCTGACCCCAATAAGTCCTCCACCATTGGGAGGCAGAGTGTGGGTCAAAGATAACACCAGTTGTAGCACCATGACCTGCTGCCCAGGTGGGGAATGAGAGTCCCCTGTGAGACCCTGAGGCCTCAGTCATGGTGTGAAGTACTCCAGCTCCCCACATCCATAAAGGAGGACCCAGAGAGAGGCATCCCAGGATAAAAGTATGGGTCATACATCAGGGCCTGTTAGAGCTTCCCCTGACTGGCCCAGACAGGGGCCAGGACCAGAAGGGTCAGAAGGGCAAGGAGGCCCACCAAGAGGGACGCCCAGGGGCCTGGGGTCCTGACTGGCCTGGAGGTGGGCTGGGGCTAATGTGAGCTGAAGGTCCCAGTGAGGGGACCACACCCAAAGGGGAACCAATGGCAGGGCAATATATGGCCTGGCATGACAGTGGCAGAGTCTGCCTGAAGGGAGGAACCCAGGTGCGGTCCTACAGTAGGATTCTGGGCTGCACCATGGGGGACTGGCGTGTATGAGAACATCATGATGTCATCAGTGAGGCTTGGGCTGCAGTGTAGGGGAGGAATGGAGCAACAGATAGCGCCCCCTAGCAGTGGGGCAGTAAATGGGCAGCCTCCTGCCTAATTACATTTATTAATTAATCAATTAAGACCAAGGCATGGCAGGCAAGAAGGTGGGTGGTTATCCCAAGAACAGGTAGGTGGGCCTCGTGGAGACTAGCTCCAGTAGCCCCCCGTTACAGTTGCCAAGAAAGCTAACGGCACACTGGGCTGCATTGGTAGGCGTGTTACCAGTATGTCAAGGGAAGTGATTATTCCCCTCTGTTCAGCATTGGTGAGGCCATATCTTGAGTACTGTGTTCTAGTTTTGGGCCCCCCACTACAGAAAGGATGTGGACAAATTGGAGAGTCCAGCAGAGGCTGACAAAAATGGTGAGACAGCTAGAGAACATGACTTATGAGGAAAGACCAGGGAAACTGGGCTTATTTAGTCTAGAGAAGAGGAGACTAAGAGGAGACTTAATAGCTGTCTTCAACTACCTGAAGGAGGGTTTGAAAGTGGATGGAGCTAAGCTATTCTCAGTGGTAGCAAATGACAGAACAAGGAGCAACAGTCTCAAGTTGTTGCAAGGGAAGTTTAAGTTGGATATTAGGAAGAATTTTCTCACTAGGAGGGTAGTAAAACATTGGATCACGTTACCCAGAGAGGTGATGGAAGCTTCATCCTTGGAAGTTTTCAAAACCTAGCTACACAAAGCTTTAGCTGAGATGATCTAGTTGGGGCTGGTCCTGCTTTGAGTAGGGTGTTGGACTAGCTGACCTCTTGAGGTCCCTTCCAACCCTAACTTTCTATGATTTTATAAATCAAGTGTTTGGATTGCAGAATTCTACTAGTTTTGCTTTTGTTTAGATAAAGTAATCTCCTAAGCATCTGATCCTGAGAGATACTGAGTAATCATTAGCCCCTTCAAGTCAGTGAGAGACCTGTCATTCCTCAGTGCATCCAGGAAACCTGGACCAGTGGGGCTACACTCATCACAGACTTCAATATTTGAAAACTTATGGATGCTTCTCCACTGCAACCCAAAAACTTCCATGAACCATCCATAAATGCACTCTGGACCAGTGGTTTTCAACCTTTTTCATACTGGGACCCATTTTCCAAGATTAGTGGCTTGTCCCAACGCACACCCCCCTGGCCCTGCTGGTGCCTGACCCACTGTGCCCCCCTCCTCCCACCCTATCTCAGCCTTGGTGCCCAGCCACCTGACCCTCCACACACACCCTTCCCATCCACACATGCGCACACACACCACTCCCCCAACAGCCCCCAAGCCCTGGCCCTCCAACTCCTGCTCCCCTTACACTTACCTTCATCCAACTGCTGTGGCTGTCTCCCATGACCCTTCCTGGCTGTGCACTGCCCATGCCCCAAGTAACCACTTGCAGGCTGGAATGCTGCCAGCCTGCAAGGGGAAACCTGAGCTTTCGCACATTTTCCTTGCACTTGCTCATGACCCTTTAACATATTCTTGCAACCTACTTTTGGGTCGCTACTCATGGGTTGAGAAATGCTGCTGTAGACTACAGTGACACTTTAACTGAGATAGGTAAATCACCCAATTAGTAACCAGTAACTGCTGTCATTCTTAAAGCTTTCCTTAAAGAAAAATGTAATTGCTTTAGGTAATGTAATATTCTCTTTGAATTTATAAGACAGTTTATTTGACCAATGTTGCCTTTCTCCTCAATTCCACTCATGTGCTCTTTGTTAGAAGCCAGATGATTGCCAGTTTCCACCTCCGAAACACGTGTTTTTTCAGTAGTGTTTTGCTTTATTGTTGCAAAATGGTGAGGACTTTTCAGGATGCAAGGCACTATTTGTATGTGATGTATTTTGTACCTCATTAATACTACTATGAAACCTTCACATTAAATTATCCAGTTATTTTCATGGCCACTTTATTAATGAAGTCAGCCAAGTGTCTTAGGGTCTGTCCAGAAAAAGTTATGGGACCCAGCCAGATCTCACTTAAATGACTTTATCCAGTCCCCATAACCAAGGACAATTTGAGTGAATGGAACGCACATGCAATTCATCCTTTTGTTTTCCAAACCAAAACTGATTACATTTTTTAAAACCCAAATTTTCCTCAGTACTGACTGATTCTATATGGGTAAAAACAGGATCATTTAATCAAATCTCTACCACCTAATTGTGAGATATTCAGATAAATCCAAACCATAATTCTGCCTATCTGCATTTCAAATCCCTGCTTCTGGATAACCCTCAAATATGGCAAATCATGAATGAAACAGATTTTTTTTAATGGTTCAGATCATTTGACGCAAAGCAGTCATTAGAGCACATGCATGCACGCACACGTATGCCTGCATACACATGCCCGCAATCTTCATCAGCCTACATTAGTCCAGTTAGAAAACAAAACAGAAGTAACAAATGTATTGTATGAGCAGCCTGGTCATTAACAGCTCTACAGATAGAGACAGCAGCTTAACTCAAACATTATTGTTGAAATGGAAAAAAACCCCCCCACAATTATGACATTCAATTATTCTATTAAGTGAAATTAACTATTCTTCTTGTTCTTTGAAAACAGCAAGATAAAGCACAGGATCCAAATAATTAGGTCACCAGCCATGAATTCTGAAGAATGGCTGTCTAGACTTCTATTTTCATTCTCAGATTGGAGAGGTTGGGTTTTGTGTATATGTGTGTGTGTGTGCCTGTGTGCGTTTGCTCCTTTGAATTCTCAGGGTGGTCACGTTAATAAGTTTGCCCTGGCAGGTAAAGCAGAGTCTGGATCAAGGTGTGGCATTCTCGCTTTGATGTCGGCTGTCATGCTCGACTGCCTCTGGATCTCCTTGGCTGCCGTCAAGTCTGTTGTCGTGGGAGACCAGGTAAACCAGAGCTGTTCTGTTCTTTGGCACAAGTTGAAGGCGAATTGGCTCAAGTATCTTTTATGCTGTGAGGTATTTTGGACTTCACCAGCAGTATATAGTAAATGAACGTATTCGATGGCATACTTTTATGTAAAAATCATTGCTTCTCACCACGCTATAATCAGAGACTACTTTCTGCTAGTGCAATAGCAGTTACCCAAGGTCTGTTGGCAAAGTCCTGTGAAGGAAAACTATACAATGGAATGGAAGCTATGGAACAAGACAAATAGTGCATTACAGTGTGTTTAGCAAATTAGTATACAAAGCACACAAAAAATATAGAGGATGAGGGGTAAAGCAATACTTATCAGACTATGTAGTTGCTCAACAGTTAGAGACAGAGAACAGAGAGTTTAAAAAAGAGAACTTCCCAAGGTTTCCATGTTCTCCAAAACACCATTTGGTAGTTAATAGTAGCTGTCTGTGAATTGCCATTCTAAAATAAACAGGCAATTTGAAAATAAGAATCATGCACTTGACTATAAGGATGTCCATTTCAAAGGGGAAACTTAGCAAATAAAGCCCAGAAGAATAGTTCTGGCTTCATTTGCTAGTACTCAGCTTTATTTGTGCTGAGAACACCCATGGAGCACCCTGGAAGTACATCTCTGTTTATCTCAATGATTTCTATTGTGAAACTTTGCATAGCCGCTGTCCTAAAATGCCCAAGCTGTTTTGAAAAGATGGTGGGATATTCCTAGAAACTGAATCCTCACATTATATTTTACGAATGATATTGTAGCACAAACTACAATTCTTTCCTGTTGCATTAAATGTTGAAGGAACAGATTCACAGTTTCATAAATGTTAGGGCCTAGAAGGGACCTTACAAGATCATTGGGTCCAGCTCTCCAATCTCTGTATACACGAGGACTTTCTTCCCATCATTTCTAAAACAATCAGTTCTTATTCACACATGTAGACACACTGAAGGCAGTGGGAATTTCTGAAAGGGACTAAATAAAAAGTCTGTAAGTGGTCAAAATCAGGCTCATTTAATATTACATGAAATAAAGAATATGAAAGTAGCTAAATACCTATTAGCTTCTTAGTCTCAGAATCTTTCAGTCCAACACAAAAAAATAGTTTATCAATTTACTGTGTTCCCTAAAAGCTGTCATGTCAAGACACAGATTCAAACTAGGGCCCAGCTACAGCTCAACTTTTTCTCGAGGCCACCTTTAAGCTATTCACAATAGTAAGATGCACTTAACTTTTGGAGGCAGGCGAGAAGTGGGGTTTATGGAGAAATTTGAGCCAGCATAAATAATCCAATCAAGTCAAAGTGCTGAAAGTCACCTTGCTACACAGGTCTCTTCACAGAATAATGAGCAATATAGATACAGCCAGAAGGTTATAATGAAGGTTCCTAAGGTACTGAGAGTACTGGCATCCTAAATAAAGACATCTCATGTCAGGAATAGCCTCACAATAGACTCTTTCTAGTGGGACTTAAATTTACAGAGGACGAAACAATTTGTGTCTAACCTGTACTGGAAGCAGTAAAATGGATCCTGAGTTGGGAATTGCTCTATAGCCCAATGGTCAAAGCTTGTGGAAAATGATCCAGCAGCTTTCAGCCTATAATGAAGAGGCATCCAAAAGCATTATACAACATCAGTAGAACAAATCGGCAGCCAATGTGAGGACATCCTATTGTCTGATGCATAGTAGAAATAGGCTGCTAGAAGCTCCTGCAGCTGATTTAGCTGACCTATATGAAGCTATTGCCCTGGTCAGATGAGTTATTTGAGCCTACAAGTTGTCTTTTTTTTATTATTTGAATTTTTCTATAAACCATTTTTATGTAATTACTGTTCATTACTATGTCAGTGCTAACAATGGAAAATATGGGTAACATTTTCAATGCCTAAGTGAATTAGGAGAATAGGGCTCATAGATGTTGTATCCAAGGGTCGATCAGGTGCATTTCAAAATGCTCCCCTTATGTTAATGCCGTATTATTCAGATTTATATAAACATGCAAAAGCAAAATGAGCCCAAAAGTGTAAAATGTATGAAGTGCTGCACAAACAGCACCATTATCTATCCTCAGAAATAGCTCATATCTAATTCTCTAATCAATCAATTAAAGTATATGTTGACTGCCACAACAAATACAGTCAAAGGTCCTTTTTCAAGTCTCAGCAAGGTTAAAGGACCATAACCAAACATCAAATAAAATTTACATACTCAACCTTGAACTACAGAAGTTAGAGATAGAAGACTCCTTTCCAATATCTCTTTCTGCCACAATAGTTTCATAGTTTCATAGTAGCTAGAGTCGGAAGGGACCTAGGAAGATCATCTAATCCGACCCCCTGCCTCGGCAGGAAAGAGCACCAGGGTCAGATGACCCCGGCAAGGTGCTCATCTAACTTCCTTTTAAAAATCCCCAGGCTAGGAGCCTGCACCACTTCCCCTGGAAGCTGGTTCCAGGCCCTAGCCGCCCTGACTGTGAAGTAGCGCCTCCTAATATCTAATCTAAACCTACCCTCCGCCAGCTTGTGACCGTTATTCCTGGTCACTCCTGGCAGCGCACGGGGGAACAGGGACTCCCCCAATACCTGCTGATCCCCCCTGACCAGTTTGTAGCAGGCCACAAGGTCCCCCCTTAACCTTCTCTTGTGGAGGCTAAACAGGTTCAGGTCCCATAGCCTCTCCTCATAAGGCTTGCCCTGCTGACCCCTGATCATACGAGTGGCCCTATGAATCATATTGTTTTGCCACAAACTAACCCAAGTGATAAAGCATTCACTGCTTCTCTGGCAAATCTGTTCTCCACCGCCAAAATTTTCACTTTCAAAAAGTATGATTCAGAGATTTCACTTAAAATGTCCCTGTCCTCTCCCCTAGTTTTATTCCCTTCACTCCTTTATTCCACCTGGTGGTATCCTATGTAATTCCTCCCTTTCTTTACAAAGACCAAGCCAAGTGGACAACAAACCTCATGGTCTTAAAAAGCATTTCAACAAAGTGAAATGTTTGTGTTTCACTACAGCTGCTTTTTTCCAAACTGCTGACATCTCTGCAGGTAGCTGTTTTGCCTCTAGGCATTTGGGTCATAGGTTCACACTACAGTAAAAAAGAAAAGGCTGAAGAAACTTCCTACTCTCTTAGTCCAACACTGCATATGTGCTACTCACTGCATTACTCCACTGCTCCCATCTGCTACATAAACATTTAATATCCCACAACTGTGATGAAAAGCTGATAAATTCTGACACCTTGGACCATCTTCTCACTTAAATCTATAGTAGGAAAGAGTATATGGACTGTGTAGCAAAAGAAAGCATTCAGTTTCTGCACATATTTCTTCAGTGAATTTTCGATACAAACTATTTAAGGCTCTGAACTGGATCTCTTACAGCAATTATTGACCTCACACTTGGGATAAAATAGAAATCAAAACCCCTAAACAGCACTGGGATTATTGGCCTGTGAATATTTCTGCCTATTTACAGTAGATCAGAATTAGTAAGAGAGATAGAATGGAGGTTTTATATCATCAATTTAACATTAATTACCTAAATCTCTTTGAGAACATGTAACAAAAAAACCCTGACATTTGTGTCACAAAGATTATTAGAACATATTGCCAAGTCATAGCATTGCTGCACTGGTAGATAGAATTCAAATTCAAATCCAGACTAAAGATGCTACAGCTGTCACCCTTGCCCAGCAAAGCCCTCTTAGGTTCAAAAGTTAGCCGTCCTCCTGACTGCCTCTACCAAATCATGTCCTGATCCCTAGAGATTACTAATCCAGACTTCTCTGCACACAGTTGACAGGAAGAATAAAGCTATTGTGCCTACCTAATAATTCAGGCTCATCACACATTTATAAAAGAAAATTAGGAAATAGTGATTTAACTCCTTCGCGTTCAGCCATTGATAGCGTACAGTTAATGAGAAAATAGCTGGTATAGTTTTAAATCAAGTATAGACTTTAAAGCACTATTATAAAATAATAATGGTATAAATAAATACATTCTGGACTATCCTGGTTATGCAATATTGCTCTCTGTTATCAGTTAGAAAACTTAGAGAATAGAACTGAAAGAGAGCTTCGCTGCTAATATATCCATCTAGCCTGGATTTGCAAAGAAAAAGCATGATAGAGCCAGCCCAGCTGTTCATCTTCCAAAGCAGAATGAAGAATTCAGTATCCATTGAAAATATCCTTGGAAATGTGGGTAAGCAAAAAGTAATTGTGTTTGTTGTAAGATAGTAAAGCTTATATTTGTGTGTATGTGTATGTGTACTGAGGTAACAGTAAGGAAACCTGGTTATGGACTAGGACCCTATTGGGCTAGATGCTGCATGAACACAGCGCTAAGATATGAGCCCTGCCTGAAAGAAATGTAGTCTATATTTTAAAACAATATGGGGGCCTTTAGGGATTACAGGAAGTAATAGCCTGATTATATATGTTGCTTCCAAACTGAGACCCATTAGCAGCCATCTGTACCAAAACAGTGGGCACGTCCCCATGTGATATTAATGTGACACAAGAAACTTCAGCTCAGTTTGTGCTGGAGTTTATTGCTCCTGGGTGCAGCATTTTCACATGCACCTGGGACCATAGCACATTAGGCTGAGGCAGTGCATTATATTCAATGCTTATAGAAATCAATGTGAGCTGAGGGCCCTCAGCAACTTCCAGGATATGGTTGACACTTCAGAGGACTTGATCCTAAACAGACAAGGTCTTGATTAGTTTCAGCACAAAATGTTATGATTGTGGCTAAAACCATATATTGGCAGAAAATCATGGGTTTGTTCTATCTCCATAGCATACAATACACTACAGTGGGGGGGCAGTAATTACTTGTTTGAAAATAAGGTGGCTGAATTTTCTTAATCTTTACTTTTAGCAAGCACCAGAAGTTGTAAATGTTGTTTAAAAAAACCCAAAAATCTAGCTTTTGGATTCTTCTCCCTATATCAGCCATCTGTTTGGGCACCTGGAAAAAGAATGTTTAAGACTATACTAATGTATTAAATACTAACCTTTAAGCTTGAACTAAAATGAGATGAAAACATAACATACATATGTAAATCCAGTTATGTTTCAAGTCTTTCCTTCCTTTTAACCCCACCTCCCCATTTATTCTAGTTACAGACCTTCTGGTTATTAAGATAGTGTGATTGGTCAAGTACAGACATTACACTTTTACTGGTATAAATGATTGGAAATTGGTACATACCCATAACAGAACAGAAGTTCAGCACACATAGACTAGTTTAAAAATGGAGGAACCCAGTCTAAGATTTGCTTCCTGCCCCAGAGGGCAAATGTTTGTCCTGTTCACTACTAATCTAACCTATGCTGCTTACAAAAAACTGCATAACTCAAATCAATTTTGTCTTGGGCTTTTTGAATGTCCGTACCTAGCCTGTGTGTCTGTGTGCATGTGTGAGAGAAAGAAAAAGAGAGAGAGAGAAAGAGAGAGACTTTCATGTAAGTTTAAAACTCGAGTAGATGTCATAAATGTTTTGGTCCAAGATGGACTTGAGAAAACAAAAGAGCACAAGAGAGAGCAAGAAAGACAGCCCTGCCCAAAGTAGCTGATAGCTCAAGTAGTTCATATGCCATATATATATATGTATACATATAAATGTCCCAGATACACATTTGTATTTTGCCTGATTTTCTCTCTAACCAAGAGATATTTTAAAAGTCTCTGCTCTTTCTTATTCAGAGCAGAGACCTGAACCTGGGTTTCCCACATATTAAGTGAGATCCTGACTACTATGGGGTCTCTTGTCACATTTCCTGTGAAATATGTGAAAGGTCTTTGTTTCATCCTGATGCAGAGCAAAAACAAACTTCGAAGCTTCAAACATATTCATGAAACAAAAATGCTTTTTTACCAGCAAGCTCTATTTTGAGGTAATTTTTGCAGGACCCTATTTCCCTTCTATAGCTTTATTCCCAGTCAGTTCTATAGCACTATTCCATAAACAGTCAGAAGAATACAATGTGTCATATTTTGACAGAGAGAGGGCAACTGTGTTTTCATTAGGAAAAAAGATAAACCCATGTTAAAACCATAGTGAATAAGGACAGAGATATTTGTAACTTTTGATAGCTAGTCAAGGTAAACCCCAGCTGGGAAGGTGACAGTAACTTGTTAAAACTGTTTTCTTAGTACTCACTTTGCCTCCTTTATCTATCTTCTTTCTGATGCCACCTCCTGAAAGATTATAAATATGCGGTGAAAGTTTTCCTCCCAAACCTCCTCCCTCCCCCACCCCACCTTCCTTTATCTACTTCAAGCCACAAAACCATCATCCACTCTTTCTGATGTTTGGTCAAGGCCATTCCTACCCAAAACAAAAAAGGTCCTAAAGTAAAAAACTAAAAAATTGAAGCTTACAATGACCTCTTAATATGGATAAGCAGGAGATGGTGATGAATGATGAGAGAAAAACCTCATCTTTACAAACATTTATCTTTAATTATTAAGTATTTATGGTGGGAAATAGCCACAAATACATGATTGGCAAATTGACTTATGTTTAAGTAACGTGCCTAAAGTTTGACTGAGCACAGAAGTTCATCTTTAAATAAACAAATGATACCATAAGGTTATAGTCATTAAATATAAACAAGAAGCGGTCATGCTACCAGCCTACAACACTAAAGTTGTTCAGGCACATCTGAGTTTCTTTCAGCTCTTTCAGTGAACTGTGAAGCGGTTCATATCAGGGAAAGCCACAGATATGCATTATGCTCGTGATCTTTTCTCTCATTCCATTCTTCCATGCGGCAGCTGAGCTCACCAGCATATGAAGGTCTCTGGGAAAGGAAAGGAAAGACCATTTACTAATGTTTTGGGGATGAACAGGTAACAAAAGGCCTCTCTCCAAAGAGGGAGCACCAGATATATACCTCCCCTTTACAACATTCACTGTAGTGGACCTTGCACATCTTGGATTAGCTACATGGTCTGGAGTACAACCAGCAACAAAGCTCCAGTGAGGTAAGCAAGAGTTTTCATTTTGTTATCTTTTGTTTTCTACATGCTGTAAAGTGGGTGCTTTATTTTGTCACGGGTAATGTTGGTCTGGTCCATGTTCCTCAATGTAGGTTTGAAGCACTTTAAGAGAAATGCCCTGAGGTTCGTTTCAACAAGGGTCCCCCTCCCGTTTCATAGTTGTGATGACAGACTGCTTTTGATTTTCAGAGGAGGATTTTCTCTTTGCTCCACAGAAGGGAAACTAGGGCAGAGAGACAATGTATCTGGATTTGAAAAATAGGGTGGGTTCATGGTCACCCAGTTTTCTTCAGAAAGACTGCTCCAGAAACTAAAGCAAATCACTTGAAAACCTTGTGTCAGATCCCTAGAAACAACTGAAAATACCTCTAAGCTTCTGATAGTACTGTAAAGTAATTCAAGGTCCTATTTTTACTTTGGAACAGATTTTCTTTTTGGAGATTTATAGAATAGCGGATATCAAAGATCTGGCTTCTCATGTCCAGATTGCTTAGTGTACTTTTGTAGTGAATGGCTTTATCCTGTAGATGTAGTTGGCTGCAGAGTGTTCTTGCAGGATGCTAAACCCTAGTCCATGGAGAGTTTTGAAGACTGGGACCATAATCTTGACTCTAATCCACTGTTTAACAAAGCCAGGCTACAAGAGAGAGGAAAGCCCATAGCACTGGGAGTCAGAGACTCCCTCTTGCCAGTCTGGCCTAATCAGCTGTATTCCAGACCAAGGCAAAGTTTTCATATATAGTTTTGATAAATGATCCAAACTTTGTATGTAATAGAACAGCTTCTTTCTTGGTTTCCTCCTTATGGTTCATAAACACAGTGCTGAAATTCACATTCACCGCCAAAAGAAAATAGAGTTTTAAAGTAAACTGGAAAATGAAAGAGAAACTTTTATCAAGAGTTGTGTAATCAAGGAATCCAACAATATGTTGTAAGCACAGTCTGATTATGTAAGTCCTTGCCCACCCGCCTCACAGGCTACCTGAGAGAGCTCTGTGAGGGATCAGGTTAACGGTGTGGTACAGTGGGTCTGATTTGCCACTCCTTTGTATTAAGGCTATTTATATCTGTGTGAAGTGGGAGTGAAACACTACCAAATGAGAATCTTTTATTTATTTATGCTGATAGTAGCATTTTATATTCAATTTTCACTTCCTTTGGACATTGTTAACTGACTCTATAAGGTTCAGGGTCATGGAGAATCAGACCCTAGGAGTTTAAAAAAACAACAGACAACTTTACAAACAACGGGGAATGATCTGGAAAATGTTGATAGCTTGGAGACAACAAATTAGAAAACATTGGGACAGAGCAATTAAAATCCTTGATTTTCCCCTCCCACTTCCAGCATATGGCAGGGAATTGGACCAGACTCAAGTGTTATCTCCTCAGTGGAGTCTGACTTCTGACCCTTCAAGACAATGGAGTCACAAGCTATCCTGAGACTTGATTGAGAAGCCACTTCAACATTTCCATAAGTCATTCTGCCATTGCAGATCTGTCATAATTTTGTCATAAAGTTTGCAGAATTCTGTTGACACGGTGTCATCTCAATAAATGCAAAGGGAAAAAAATGAGTTGGGGCAGGTGTGAGCACAGATTTCAAGTCTAATGCGTGGGCTGCTGCATGTCTTCTGACATAATCTAGGCTCTCATACTTGATGTTTTTCTGGAGCCGGGGTGAACTCTCCCATCCTTTAAAACAATCAACCTCATTTGACTAATTTGAGAAGGGAAAAAAAGATTGAAATCACTTTGCTTCTCCTTGCAAAGCTTTCTTGTCCAAGTTAGGTCTTTAAAAAACTAACTTAACAACAATTATGGGCCTGATTGTCATTTACATGAAGGGCATTTCACACTGATCTGGTGGATAAACAGGCCTCAAATTACATTTACGCCCACTTTAAGGACCCTTTACACTTGCCAGAGGGATGTAAAGTGGCTTTGGTAGAAGTGAGAATTCAAGATATGTTTAAAGCATCAGCTCTTGTAGAGATGCATCTATAATATATATTTTTGTACCACTAATTATTTTAATGGAAGCATGCTGTTTGTGAAAGGTTGGCGAAACTGGACATTGCCAACACTGGAACTGATGTCCACAAAACAGGTATGATGCACACCATCAGCATGTAAAACTTTCTTCTAGTCCTTGATTAAGCAAGTACATAAACAACTCCCTAGGTTCAAACATTTCAGCATTCCCTTTCACTTTGCTGGGATTTCCCACATGCTTAAAGTTGGCCATGTGCTTAAGTACACTGGTAGATCAAAGCCAGCTCACTAGTGCACATCAATCCTGAATTTAAAGGATCAGCCATAGAAGTGAAACAGCAGTCTGGATCTGCAGAGATGCTTAATATTTCTTGAGAGGCACTGAGCATCCTTAGCAATTGTTCACTTCATGATCTTTCCTCTAGCCTCTCTAAAAAAAAACAACTGGTAGCCACAGTCCAGTCCTTCATGGATAGATATCTGTGTAACTAAGCCTTTTGGCATAGTTGATACTGTTCTTATCTGGGAACCTAAGGGCTTCTGTCTCTGCTGAAGAGGTGGTATGTCAGCCAGTGTTGACGGCAGTCCTTTGATATGAGGGTGACAGTCTTCTAGTAAATAGGGAGGTCTGTAGATAACTGAAGAGGCTGATCCAAAACCCACATTTGTTTGTAGATGTGGCAAGCAGTTCCTGAAGGAAGGCGTACAACCTGATGATGTCAGTTTACAGTTCTTTCCTTTTGTCTCTCTCGTCTATCAACCATCATAGTGAGGCAAGTCTGCTCAAAATGATCAATACATTGTTGTACTTCACAGTGCCATTAGGAATGATTCAGTGCTTGAGTTTCCCAGATATTGATGTTAATATTGCATTTCCTCAGATTGGCCTTCAAAATACCCTTGAATCTTTCATTTCATGTATCACTAAATTGGTGACCATCAGTGAGTTGGAGGTAAAGGACCTGTTTTGGGAGCCAGTTGTCAGGCATCCTTAAGACATGTCCCATCCAATGGAGCTGGTGCTATATAAACATGGCTTCCATGCTTGAGCCAGAATACTTGTGTTCACTCTTCTGTCCTTGCAATTGATATGGAAGTTTTTTCCAGACATCACTGATAGCAATGTTCCAAAGCTCTCAGGTGTTTCCAGTATGTCATCCAAGTGTCAAACCCAGGATAGGGATATAGACATCCTGGTAGACAAGAAGTTTGGTTTGGGTTGTGATATCATAATCATTGAAAACACAATCTTGGAGATGTTCAAAGTCAGCACTGGCAGATTTTATCTGGTGTTGAATATTGTCTATATTTACTTTTTGGAAAAGAGGGTTACTGAGGTAGGTGAAATGCTAAACATTCTCTAAGGATTGCCTTCTAATTGTAATATGTGGAGGAGCAGCCGGTTGGTTGGAGTGGGTTGGTAAAGTATCTTGGTTTTTGTGAAGTTGACAATGAGTCTAAGTATTTTATACACTTCATAGAAGCAATCAAGGATGACCTGGAGCTCTTCAGTTGAGTGGGCACAAACAACACAATCATCAGTATACTGAAGATGGGTGATGGAGGTGGTGGTTTTCTTGGATTTTGAATGTAGCCAGTTGATGCTAATGAGATTCCTATTCATGGTATATTAGATACTGACTCCAGATGGAAGTCTATCAGCAATGAAAAGTGATTTAGATTGAAAAGAGTGTTGGTGCAATCACACATTCTTGCTTGACACCCGTTTGAATAATGAAAATGTCTATTTCTGAGCTATTGCTGAGGACAGTTGTAAAGAAGTCTGATCATGGTAAAAATATGGTAGGCATCCAAATGTCATCAGGATTTTCCATAGGGCTTCTGTATTGATTGAATCAAAGTCCATAGGTCAATGAAAGCCATGTAAAGATCTTGAAGTTGCTCTCAGCACTCCTTCTGCAGCTGTCTCTGAGTGGTCTGAAACCACATTATGACTTGGATGGAATCTCCTCAGTGTGGAAAGTGAGTCTATTGAGGAGAATGTGGGCAAGGATCTTCCCAGCTATGGAAGGGAGTACAGTACCTTAGCAACTGCTGAAATCTGATCTATTGCCTTTCTTGAATGTGGTAACAATTCTGCCATCTCTCAAATCACTGGAAATCTGCTTATGTTTCCATATTTTCATTATAATGATGTGAAGCTGGTGAAAGGGCTATTTTTCCCCATTGTTGGTAAATTTCAGCTGGTATTCCATCAGGACCACATGCTTTGTTGTTCTTCATCTGCTTAATGGCTTCAGTACTTCTGGAGAAGTTAGTGGATCTGCAAAGCAGTTTTTAAGTGTGTGTTGTGGAATGGCTTTGATGATATTGTCTTCTACATAAAGACCTCAGTTCAGGAGCTCTTGACAGTGTTCCTTTCTCCAAGTGTTGATGATGGAGCTGTCTTTAAAAAGTGTTGTTCTATTCTTGGACCTCAGAGGGATCGTTCCTTACATGCTTGGCCTAAGGAGAGCAGTGGTTATGCTGAAGAAACTATGTTATGTCATGGCTGTCTGCAAACTTTTGGATCTCTTCTTCTGTGTCCTCCCACCACTTTTTCACTCTTGAATCTTTCTCTAGATTTCATATTTAATTTGGCAATAGGTGTTATGCTTCTGTTTAGAGTTGATGACATTCTCCCAAGCTTTGAAGGCTCTCCTTTTTCTGTCAGCCAGAATTTATATTTCCCTATCATTCTTATCAAACGAGTCCTGATATTTGTTTATGGAGAAGCCACAATATTCTTTGTGTGTTTCATGGATGCCTTGAATACCTGTATCTGCTTGTGATTGCTGAAGTTCAGTGTCTTGCTCCTATACCACATAGGCCGCCTGTGATTGTGGCTCTGATGTCTAATGATTGCTAATTTGAAACTACCTATTTCCAAAAAGCTAGCCAATAGTCATCAACATGCAACAATTTAGGGACATTTAGTCCCTTACATTTTTAAATTCTTCCTATGAGCTCCCTTCCTGATCTGGATACCTTCCCAGGCAACAGGATGAGGTGACTTAGGAATGAGATGTAAATGACAAGAAATGAGTTTATGGCAGGGGGCAAGAGGGGAGAGGAGGGAGGGTTCTGAAAATTATGCAAATTTCAATTTTGCTAGGTGGAGCTTAGTTGTTTTGGCTGAATTTCATCCAACTTGAAAACCCAAAGCAGAACTGAAGGTGCTTGCAGTTGTACACATTGGAGCTGATGGAAATGTGTGTACAAGTCCCTGAAAAGTGAAACACAGCTTGAGTCTGAGGAAGACTTCAGTTCTGTGGACCCTAGGAGGATTAACACAGGCAAACCCCCAAATGCCTTCTCTCATCTCCCTCAGGCTGAAGTAACCCACACCCAATCTCTTCAGCAGGAAACCAAAGTCAGAAAATAACAAATCCCATTTATTGGTTCAGCCATAGCTCATCTAGCCCAGTATCCTGTCACACACAGTGGCAGAGAGTGAACGCTGAGGGAGAAGGTGAACAGGTCATATCCAGAATTGTCCATGCCCCTCTCCGTTCCCACTGCAGCTTCCGTAAGTTGAGGAAGTTCTGGACTCAGGAGTTTCTGATGCCAGGTTGTTTTCTCAGGGTGTGTCTACACATGATGCTACATCACCATAGCAATACACTATGGCAACATAGCAACCACGTGCATCTACACATGACCAGCAGCTACTTCACATTCCCTCATTATAGCATGCTACTACAGCAAAGTAACAGCTAAAAATAACCTTGTTCCCAGCACATGGTGCAGTACAGGCTACTACTGCACAGTACTTTAGTATTTCCAAAAGGAAGTACTAAAGCATGCTGCAGTAGCAACATCGCTGTAAGGGCACATGCCCTAAGAATACAACCACAGAGCCCTACCTTTCAAATGCAGAGCATATGTTACTGGTAACATAAGAGGAGAGTTATGCTGTCTGACTGTTGTCAGGCTGGGACCTGGAAGATGCAGTTAACATCTGGGATCCTTTAAATGAACTGCCCTGTTCTAAACCCAGCACTGAAACAACTGAAAATCTTACTTATTGCTTCCATTTCTTTTCTTTCTCTTTTTCCCAGTCCACTTTTTTTCTTCTTCTTCTTCTTTTTTCTTTCTTTTTCTTTTCTTCTTTTTTTTGGGGGGGGAGAGGGAGGAGGGAAACCATTTTATATCTTTTGTAAACCTACTTTACTGAATTGTCTCTCACAAAAGGAGGAGACGATGAAACAAATTAATGTTCACTAAACAGTTTTAACCAGCTTCGACTAGTCTGCACTGTGCATCATTTCAGATGACATCGTAATATTTAATAGAAAAGGCTGAGAATAACACTACTGTGGTATGACTTTCAAAACAAAATATTTCTTTAAAAAAACGCTGCCAGAAAGTCAGTTTGCCCTCCCTCATCTGCATCTTAGACATTATGCATTTGCCCTTTTATTCTTTTCATTCCTAATTTAAGACCTTCTTATTTGTCTCCATAACCAGTGGGCTTATATAAATCAGATTTCATTCCTTTTAAAGTAATTATCAACCAGGGAGTAGTTAACTTCACTCAGGATCCATTTATGTGCAAAACATGAAAAACAAAATGTCCAAATGTTGCTGTGCCTCCAACCTATAAGCATTAATGCCTCTGAATATTTATAAGTGGGCACACTGTGGTCAGGTTTCAAAGTGGTTCAGTGTATGCCTACACTTAGGCGCTGCAATTCCAGAGTAGGGGTGGCCAATCTGCAGCACAGGTGCTTCAAATCACATGGGCAGCCTCTGTGTGTGGCATGTAGGGAGGGAACAGGCAGTACAGTGAAAAATAGGGCAGGAAGCAGAAATCAAAGCAGCAGATTAGGCAGAGAGCACAGGGCTGTGAGCAGAAAGCAGAAAAACAGATCAAGCAGAAGAAGGCGATCAGAGTGGCACTTGAACAATGTGTAGGGCTAATTTGTGGCACACCTGCCAAAAAGGTTGACCCCCACTGTTCACTTTCACAGGGTTACATGCATAGGATCTCTCTGCAGTCAATGGAGAGACTTTGAACATACCTAAAAGCCATTCACATTTAGACATCTAGGGTGCCTGTACACAAGCCAGGAGGCTGCTCCCATGCACTGTAATTACAGTGCGTTGGAGCAGACTTGATTAATTACTACAGTAATTACCACACTCCAGCCAGCCTCCGCATCTCACGTATCAGTGTCTCAGTATCTCAAAGACATTGATACACAAGATGCTTCAGGTGCTTTAATTAGAGTGGCTCTTGGAGCTGCTCTGATTAAAACACCCCTCCCTATACCCTAGACCATATGTAAAAATGCCCCTAGATGCTACATGCTGCTTGTGGCCACCATTTGTCCAAAAGCCTAGTGATAAGAGCTCTCACCCAGGAAATAAGGGACCTGGATCCCTGCTTAAACCTGAGACAATTTTACCAGGCTACAAAATGGATGAGGTGAGAGAACTCTCCATCCCGCCTATTGAAGTTGGGCCCCTGGGCAGCCAAATGTGGGGCCAGAAGGAAAACAAACAAGAGGGAACCAAGTGCTATAGCCTAGCAGTCAGGGAAAACCTGGATTCTGGCTCCTGATGGCAAGATATTTTTGTTTTAGTAAAAAAGACTCCCTAATGTAAAATGCCTAACCAGTCCTAGCAACAAAGGCTAGAATCTGTGACTTCTTCATCCCAGAGGAGCACTGTAATCCATAGGATACAGGGCATACCACTCTTGCTTACTTTCACATTTAGGCAGGTACCTGACTCATTTTTAAACATATCCAGTAGCTCTAGATAACCCTGCAGTCCAACATGGAAGCATAATTAATGTATGCTCTGAATAAGTTAGCACCCAGATTTCAAAACTATGGATCCAGTCCTAATGATGATAGGGCCAATGGGAGCTGTCCAGCTTCTGAGTGGGTAGAGCCCATGAGCTGCACAAGTCATGGGCCCTGGGCCATATATCCTGGGAGCTACATGCCATGGGGCCCACACACTACATGGACTCCCCAAGACCCTCAGTGCTCAGGCAATACAGTCCCTTCACCATGCAGGCAGTACAAGCCCCACACCCCACTTTTGCCACCTCACAGGCAGAATGAGTACTGCCCCCCACCACCACCCCTTTTGCTATGCTGCTCTATTCCAAAGACTCCAGTTGTTGCAGCAGCAAGAGCAATGGGAGGAGTAGAGGCTGAACAGGAGCCTGAGGGCTGCCCATTAATCCCTCATGGGCCACTGGCCACCAATTGGGCTGCCCTGTCATAGGCAAAATCCCGCTGAAGTCATGATTTTCTCAGACAAAGCACCAAGACAGGTTTTGCCTGATTAAGAACCAGAATTTCTACTAAGTCCCATCCCCTGCTGGTAGGCACCTTGCTCGGTTAACTGCCTTGTGTGCAGACAATGTAGCTTGCTTGTTACTCAGTTGTTGTTACAGAAGAAATTAGAAGCATTTCAAGGATCTCCTTCCCCTAACTTCTTCAGGTAGTTACCAATTCTGGCATGTCTCAGAAAGATTAA
The DNA here is from genome assembly GCF_001723895.1 of Crocodylus porosus. NCBI lineage: Eukaryota > Metazoa > Chordata > Crocodylia > Crocodylidae > Crocodylus > Crocodylus porosus. Next base: position 95,047,378 of record NW_017728947.1, read on the forward strand.
GAAGTCCTGTGTAGACCAATAAGTGCTAAGGTGAGAAAAAAAGATCAGGAAAAAAATTGTCCAGGAGAAAGAGCTGATACACACAATTCATGAATGCAAGCCAGGTAACCAGTATCTGGGTGTGATGACTGGAGGCAGGGCACTTGTTATGCTTAGTGCTGCTCTACAACATAGATTTAATGGGGCTTTCCCATCCCATTAGGTGTTTTTCAGCATAAAGTCAATGCAATGGATGGAAAAGCTTCTACACAGTTCTGTTCCTCTACTCTTGTCTATTTTGTTTCTTTTTTGTAAAGCACAAACCAAGGGGGCTTGGAATACTGTCCATGTTGGGAAAGTATGTTGTTTATTAAACTAAGTCAGCAAAGCCCAGAATTATAAGACAAACTGCAGAAACCAAATGGGAGCAGGACACGCAAAATATTTCTTCAGTTATCTGGGGGATGTGGGGTGGGAGGGACACCACAGCTGATCTTTCCAGCTAGTACTAATTTCCTCCCTCAGCAGCCGCAGATCTAGCTAGTGCAGCTGGAAGCAGGAGGAGTCTCCAATTACTTTTCCCTATTTAAAATTTGGAAACAGAAGTGAGAGAACTGTTTTAAAAGGTGAAAGTGAGGCTGTAACTTCCCTGCCTGCCCCTCTGTTCAGCAGAGAAGCCACCTCAGGAAACTAGGCTGCCAAAGGGCTTTCCTCTCCCATCTGGTCATCTTAAAATTCAAACCCAGTCAGACCCAAATGATGTATCCCCTCCTCTTCCATTCACACCTCTCTGCCAGGGGTAGGTCAGTCTATCAGATGTCAATACAATACAGGCAGCGTGCTTCCAGCATATGGAGTCCAGATGCCACTACCCTGACCTAGGGGTGCGGTAAAGAAGAGGACCTGAGGGGGAACTAACCCCTCAGGCTTTCCCATTGGTCTGTTTCCAACCAGGGGGCAGAGCCTCCAGAGGGGATAAAAGCCCGCATGCCCAGAGCACAGGCAGCTTCGGAGGGACAATAAAGAGGGCTGCAGAAGAACTGGTGGAGCTGACCAGCGGGGCAGAGTAGCTGCCCCAGAAGTGCCCAAGAGATGTCTCCACCAAACAGGGAGGAACTAGTGGCTGCATCCTAGCCCCATCGTGGAGGGAGCCGCAGCATTGGTGTACAGATCAGTGCACGGAGGGTCAGGGAGCGGAGTGGACCTTGGCGGTTGCACAAGGCAGTGTGGGTCCCTAACCCTGCACAAGGCAGGAGACCTCAGTGCATGGATGAGTGCACAGGGCTGTGGAGCTGAAGGGATCACTGGTGGCTGCACGAGGCAGCGCGGATCACCAACCCTGCACACAGCGGGAGCCCTTGGAGCATGGATCAGTGCACAGTGAGGTGCACAGGGCTAAGAGAGCTGAGTTGAGCGGAGCTGATGGGATGGTGTGGCTCCACGAGGCAATGTCGGTCCCCATCTCTGCATGAGGCAGGCACCCCTTCAGTGTACAGGGTGGTGCGCAGGGGGCTGAGAGAGGGCTGACAAGCCTCGGTGACTGCATGAGGTAGCTTGGGCCTTCCTGAAGCAAGCGGTGACCAGGCAGGTCAACCACCCCAGTGAGAGAGGACGTCTCACATCCACCCCACAGATAGAGACAAGCCTAACCCTCCAAAGCTGCTGGTAGTTGTGAGTTACCCAAGAAGAGGATTTCCACAGGGGAGGAGGGGCTCTCCCTCATTCCAGCGATCAAAGGGAAGTCCCTGACAAGGAGGGGGGAACAACTTCCCTTTGGGAGTAGAGAAAAACCTAACGGCCTCCCCCCTCATTCCCCCTCCCCCCGCCCTGTTTGTTAAGGGTGGCTTCCATGGTTATGGTGCCCCTCCCAGCCATGGCCTTGGGGAGGGTGATGGTGTTCCTTTAAGGCAGTGAGTTTCTTCCTTCTGGTACCATTTCTTCTTTGGGCACAGCTGCTGTGCCATTGCTGTGTTCTGGTTCCTCATGTTGTTGAGATTTTCATTGTAAACTTGCGTCTCTAATGTTGCATTATGAGAGGATTGTAAACTGCTGTATTTAGCCTGCTAGCACAACCCCAACTCTATACCTGAATTTATTGTATTGGTTATCGTTATATATTGGTATCCCATTTGATGTAATATCACTGTGCATGTTTTGTTATTGTTCTATCACTGCCAGATTTTCCTTTGTTGATTTGCTGTTCAACCTGTGTTTTATCATTGAGTATCCCCATGCTTGCTGCCTGAAGGGCCCTGTTGAGGGCAGGCCCTGCATACTAACTGGAAGGCTACAGAAGATGGAGACCTGTGCCTGAGTTCAGGGTTGAAAAGAGTTATTATCTTTGTAAACTTATATTTGTAAATAGCATATGTGTGCGTGTGCGGGGGTATATGTGTGTATGTATATGTATATAAATATATGTTTATAAGTTTTATATAATGTTGTGTAATTAAACCTGTAAATAGTTAAGTATCATTGGGTGTCCCTGGTCTCTGTTCTGCTCTACTCCGCAGGGAAAGGAGGAGAGCTGACTTGCAGCTAAACTGTCATGGTCCCACAGCATACACGCACCCACTGACATCCCTTCAATTGAAGAGGGGGTACCAGCTATGTACTGCCAGGTTACACTACTGTACTTCCAGCTCACACAGCCCTACTCTAGGAGCACACTGCTCCAGTTCCACCTGGTTTCAGACAGATTATTGTGCCAGAAAGCATCCAGAAAACCTGTCTGCACCTGGCAAACAAGATAAGGGCTCCACCATAACACAATCTACTACATCATCTATTACAATTCAGACTTAGAGAATCCCCACCAAAGAAACAGAATAGCTGCCATAAGAAACCAAATTCCAGACATCAGACTTCTACACCGCACAAGATCACAGCTCAGCCAGTGCAATAATAGCAGACTGTACAAAGCTCTGTGAATGAAAGTTGGTGCTGATCGTAGCAAATTCTGCTGTCAAGAAACAATCCAAAAACTCCTTATCAATGAAAGACCCAGTGTACCTTGCAATGCTGCGACCTTTCTGGATGACACTGCAAAACCTGTGCTGCCCCCCCATCAAGTGTTGAATACAATGGAATAGAATAGAATGACAGTCTATTAAACCTAGAAACTGATGCCAAAATGCCCATGAACTCAGCAATCCTTCTGCTCAGTAATTATACAAGTTGTAAAATGACTTCTCTCTTTCGTAAAGGTTAGCCAAGGGTGGACAAAGGTGAGTTACTTCTAATATTGGCAGCTGCGTTACACATGCTATGCACACACACACATGCACAAAAATCCTCATTATTAAATCACAAAGCAATTAAAAAATTAAAAATTTCATAAGACCCCACATAAAAGAAATACAAGTGTTTAATGATGGATTATAAAGTGAAAGTGAGAAAAAAGTAAAAGCTCAGCTGTCTCAGGGGCTTCCCTTGCAGCCTGTGATACTGATTTCTGTCTTCACCCTCACACAAGCCGCAAGAGCTAATAAATTCCTGGCTCCCCTGCCTGGGAGCCAAGGCCGATTAATATCTGCCTACCTTGTTACCTAATTCATTATGGAATAGCAGTTAATTTGATTTGATATTATTTTAATAAAATTCTGTAATATATTAGATTGTTTCAGGCTATCAAAATAATTTTCCAATTATTACGGTTACTCAAGCAAGTCTTTTTTTCCCTTCATGAGCGGCAGTTGGTCTGACTCAGAATACATTAGCTCCTACAGCTTCATCCTGGCCAGAGGAATACGAAGTATATGCATGATTACACCAGAAATGTTATTGCCAGTAATGTGAGCCTGCAGATCAAGGCAAAGAGTCCACAGATTGATGTGCAATTACAGCCCCCATGACGTCATGACATTGGTGATTACCCTTCTTCTACAACTGCATTAATGGTTAAAAAAACCTTTTCTTTATATCCTGATCCTAACTCGTCAGCAGAGAAGCAGTTAAATAGATACCACATTTCATAGGAAACTCTCAGTATGTACTTCTTGGACCTGTAGAGATTGGATCTATCAGAGTACAACTGGGCTAGTATCCAAGAAGCGAGCTTTTTATCTTCCACCCTCACAACTTTTGACCACCTCACAGCAGCCACTTTGGTTGCTGCTTTGAAAGCAGCAAACCACTCTTTTCTCCTGATGAAAACAAATGGATAAGAGTCAGTGAGGAGGGACAACATGGATGGAACTTGATTTAAATAGAAAAAGACAGCCTAGCAGGTGAAAACATTGCAGTTCCATTTGCAGTTGCACTGAATATCATAAAAATTTAGCCTGGCTACAAGAGACCACCTTAATCATGTGCTTCCAGGACTAAGAGAGTCGATGAGGATAATCTCTCTCAAACATTTACAGCTTTTGTTGGTGATGGAGGGTTATTGCCCCTGCCAGGCCCATATGTCATTTTAGCTGCTTTTAAGCATTTTCATACATAAATGGAACGCAAATGTAAAATCACACAGCACAAGGGGCTGAGCCTGCTTCCATTGGATTCAATATGATTTTTGACATCCTCTTTGATAGGAGCAGAACTGCATCCTCATCTGCGATTTCCAATACACACATAATAAAAAATTGATAAACTGCAAAGCTGAGAGCAGCCTTCCGCCCCTGACTTCCCTGTTTGCACACTGCCTACCCCAAACTGGGACCACTGGGGATCCTGGGTGTCACTTAACATAACTCTTACAAACACATACACTGATTCAGGGTGTCCTTAATTGTGCATAGTAGTAAAAAGGGTTGCATGAATGGAGCCTTGGGTGGCCATAGCCATAGGAACTGATGGGGCCACATGACTCTCTATCAGATTAACACTCTAACAAATATCCTGACATCTTCATTGCTCTGTTAAAAAATAATCTCTGACCCTGCTATAACCCATCCCATGACAATGTTAAAAGTTCACTGACAATCGTCATGTTGTTCCACTGTTTCTCTGTATGGAGTGAAAAGATAAATGCCAGTACCTGATTGTAAGGCTCCTGATCACTTTTTTTAAAGGATGGTGTGTTGGTCTTATACAGTACATTACAGTTCCTTTTTCAGATTCTGTCTCCAGCATGGTTATTCCCATTCCATTCAGTTATTTTAGAAGAGTGGTGGCTGACCCATGGGATGTATGTCAAATATGATTTACAACCCTTTTCATGCTTCAGCAGAACTCAGTAGAAACATAAATGGATCAGAACATACCCTACATATGTGGAGAAATACAACTACTTTTTGTTTTAGTATTGGTAAATTGCCTTATTATTTCCATTGCTTAGCTATCATTAGGTACATGAAATAGCATCCTTAATAGCAGGGTTTTGTGACTACACTTATTGTGCAAAGAGTTTATTACTAGTAAATTGTATGCAACCTGCCAAGGGAAAGCACTATCATATCAAACCTAAGGGTTAGTGTAATTTTTATTTCTGTGAATCAATGTTTTTTAACTTAAATTCACATGCTGCTAGGTTTAAAATATTGAGACAAAAAGGTATTGTCTATCTGAAGTATATTAGTGAAAGACAACAAAAGTGGGGGGAAATGTGCCAACATAAGATTACTAACTGCTGTAATCCTCTAAGATAAGAATATTTGTAATTTTTCATTTTAAAATTAATGCATCTTTTCTCCAAATTATATTTTTGAGTACTTACAAGATTAAAATATAACAAAATTGTTGTATTATCACAGAAGTCACATACACAAAAGGCTGCTTGAAAGCACTTGCTGTTTTAAATACACACATTTCTAAAAGAATCTTCATACAATATGTGACAGTTAGATACTGTGGCTTGCAATATGTCTATAGCCCATTGTCAGTGATGAAATACTCAACTTTTTACTTTAATAAATAAATTTAAAGGATTTTTAAAAGTAATTATCACATCTCAGAAAAGAAAAGAAAATAGATAAAAGGCTTACAAAGAATGCTTATACTATCTCACAAAAAGTTCCCAATGTCATTCACAATAACAAGTTTTTCAGTCACTCACTATTAGCAATGCTGAAGAGAATTAACTCAAAGGCTTTCACGTGCTTTGAACTCTAGATCCCAAGCTTGAACCCATATTTGTGCATGTAGTCCTTACTCACAAAAATTGCCCAATAGAATCCAACAGATTACAACACATAAACAGGATTGAAAGAATAGGACCCTTAGTATATAAAAGCAGGAAATAGGGTTGGTTCTCATGATTCTTGCATGGAAGCTGGTAGGTTTACATTCTTTTCAACATCTCTAATGCATAATCAGCTAAAATGATTTTAGATCCTAGAAATTGCTACAAGATGGTTATAAATTCTTTGTGTGGACAACTTTTCCATTTGGTGGTAAAACTGGAAGGCCTTATCACTCTTTTATAACTTTCCATATAATTTTTACGAACGCAAACATAAGGCATCAAAGACAGCAGGCTGAAAACTTCTCTGTGATCCAAACCAAGTGGCAAGATTAAATCCTGAAAAAGTTAAGATTCACATCTGGTTTATGGTCTGCTTAGACGACTTGGCCTGAGAACATAGCACAGGAGTAGACTGATGCAGAATAAGGCTCAAATTTAATAATCAAGCTTGGTTACTGAATCCAGCTATAAAGATGGACGAAATGAAAAGTTTGTATTACATGTCTCCACTCATCACGTAACAAAAGAACATAAAATAAGGGGATGTTTTAAACCAAAAAGAATAGACTGTGCTGAAAAGGCATCAGATGTAAACAATATGGGATAAGACATCATTGCAAGCAAAACCATACTAAATATGCAGGAGTGATTTATCAGATAATAGGGGAGGAACATAAGAAACTTAGACACTTATACATATGCTTCTCTTTACATGCATGAATGGTTGAAGGCTGCAGAATTTGGCACTTATCCTTTCTTACTTAGATGCCAATGGACAGCATTGCCAGGATCGTTATCATCACAGGTGCCCCATTCACCATGTTGTTTCCTCCTTCACTTCCTTTTACTTCACCCTATTCTCCCAAGGCAGTCATTTTCCTTTCTCCCCAGCAGAGTCTTTAGAGCCTCTATTTTTCTAGTCCTGCTCTGATTGCATGTCCCATGACAGAGTCTGTGTTTGATGAAGTACAATAGAAACAACATCTAACTGAGTACTAATACGCTGTGCTATTGTAGAAGCTATTATTCTAGACCTGGTTTGATCGTTCATCTACATATTCTGCCAGTCATGGGATTATGAATCCCAGGTTTTTCAGTACAACTGAGGCCCTTGAAGACTCAGAATATAGCTTTATTTACGATAGCTGGGAAATGGGCTTGATACGAAGGAAAATCCTGGAAGTGACATAGCCCTCAGGAAATGTTCTTACAATACACTGATGACAGTCCAGACAGAAAGGATTTAGCTCTAGTTTTATAATGGCTTTTTTTCCATCTTGAAGCTTTCTTGATTTTTTTTTTTTTTTTGCATACTGTGGCCACAGTGTAGAAGACCCTTCCAGATAACTATCCTAGGTACAGTATTTAACCCTGCTCCCACTATAGCATCTAAGCCTTCACAGTTTTTAATAGTCATCCTCCTAACATCTCCATTTTGGCAGGTGTATGACCAAATACCTTTTTTGAATCTGTTCATAAATGATAAGGGAGGTGATACTTCCGCTCTATGAGGCATTGGTCAGGCCGCAGCTGGAGTACTGCATCCAGTTTTGGGCGCCGCACTTCAAGAGGGATGTGGACAACCTGGAAAGGGTTCAGAGGAGGGCTGCTCAAATGGTTGAGGGCCTGTAGGGAATATCCTATGAAGAGAGATTGAGGGACCTGAATCTCTTCAGCCTCCTCAAGAGAAGGCTGAGAGGTGATCTTGTGGCTGTCTATAAGCTCATCAGGGGCTGGGGGGGTCAGCAGGAAATAGGGGATACTGTGTTTACCAGGGCACCCCTCAGGGTCACTACAAACAATGGCCATAAATTGAAGGAGAGCAGATTTAGACTGGGCATCAGGAAGAATGCTTTATGGTGAGGGCTGCCAAAATCTGGAATGGGCTGCCAAAGGAGGTGGTGCTTTCCCCTACATTGCAGGCATTTAAAAGGAGATTAAACAAGCTTACTTAACCCCAGCACTCTTTCCTGCCCAGAGCAGGGGGTCAGACTCGATGATCTGATAGGTCCCTTCCGACCCTAGAAATCTATGAAATCTATGACTAGCCCAGGTCAAACAAGGAGGCTTATACTCAGGACCTAAACCTAAGTTTCCCAAACATAGGCAATGGATAACTGCTGCCAGTGGAGGCAATTCCACCATAGTTTGGAGCGGGGGCACAACTCCATGCCACCACCGCCATCCCCATGCCTGGGCCCCACTGTAGGTACAGAAATCTGAGAAGGGCACAGTCATGGGGGATCAGCAGTGCTCTGAAGATCATCAATGCTCTGAAGACAACACAAGTGCCCATCTTTCTTCTACACAGATAAGTCAGTGATTCTCAGGTTAAGTGTAACCTGTGTACCCTGCTTAGTGTTTTTTTGTGCTTCTGAGGGGCTACACTCTAATTGCATTTATGCCTAGAGAAGTAAATATATACCTACCATGGTGAATTAAGAGGAAAGACATCTTCATCATGTGCAATGACTTTGGGAAATTATTTGGATATTGTTTTACAGTGATTTTATTAAATACAGATCACACTATTTCTCTGCCTGACAAAGAAATAGCTCAGTATTTTGTGTTAAGTAACATTTTTCTGGATTTTTTTCTTTCTTTTTTAAGAAAGCCAAGGAATATCTACATGTAAAAATGTACGGAATGAACAAAATTCAGAGGTCTAACAAAATGGATAAAGTAGAATGTAATATAGTAACAAATAAGTATGCCTCCTATATAAAGATAGAATCAGCATCTAATAAAGAAATAAGCCAATTATAGTGCAGTTCAGAACCCATCCAAATGCATAGTAGACCAGAATATATGTAAGTCAGTGCAATACTATTGCCTAGTTCCTTAAAAGTGGAAGAGTCTCCTGGCTTTGTTGTCCACAAATTATTCCTTATTCCAACAACATGTCTGGTCTTCTACTAAGTGAGGAAACTTGTCCAAAGTAAAAAAAGAACCACATTATTTTTCACCAATGCAAATTAAAATCAGGAGCTACAATTGAAGTTGCATAGATTTCATAAATTTTTAGACATTAGGGCTGGAAGGGACATCACAAGATCATCAGGTCCAGGTCCCTGACCAAAGGGCAGGCAGTCAGCAGGGATCAAATGATCCCAGCAAGATAGACATCCAAGTATTTCTTAAAGGAAAACAGGGTAGGTGTTTCTAGAGAAGTGGAAAAAACTCAAGCCCCAAGGCCAGATCCAGACTCTCCACAGGTCCAGAAATTTGGTGGCAGGGGGAGTAACAGCAGTGTTAATTGATCATAGAATCATAGAAGTCAGGTTGGAAGGGACCTTGTAGATCTTCAAGTCCGACCCCCGCCTGGGCAAAAGAAAAAACTGGGCTCGAATGATCCCAACTAGGTAGGTATCAAGCCTCCTCTTAAAGACCCCCCAGAGTAGGAGCCAGCACCACTTCCCTTGGAAGTTGGTTCCAGATCCTAGCCACCCTAACTGTGAAGTAGTTCTTGCGGATGTCTAATCTAAACCTACTCTCCAACAACTTGTGGCCATTATTCCTTGTTATGCCAGGGGGCGCTAGGGGAAACAGCGTCTCCCCTAAACCCTTCTGGTCCCCCCTAGTGAGTTTATAGATGGTCACCAGGTCCCCCATCAGCCTTCGTTTGTGAAGGCTGAACAGGTTCAGGTCCTGCAGTCTCTCATTGTAGGGTCTGCTCTGTTGTCCCTGGATCATGCAGGTGGCCCTCGTCTGGACCCTCTCAATGTTGTCCACATCCCTCCTGAAGTGGGGACACAGAACTGGACACAATACTCCAGCTGTGGCCTGACCAGTGTTGCATAGAGGAGGAAGATCACCTCCTTGCCCCTGCTAGAGATGCACCTGTGGGTGCACGAGAAGGTCTGGTTAGCCCTGCCAACCGTGACCTCGCATTGTCGGCCCATGTTCATCTCAGAGTCAATAATGACTCCAAAATCAATAATGACTCCAATAATGACTCCAAGATCCCTTTCTGCCTCCATGCTCTCAAGAAGGGAGTTTCCCATCTTATAAGTGTGCTGCTGGTTACTACTGCCCAAGTGCAGCACCCTGCACTTGTCAGTATTGAAGTGCATCCTGTTTTTGCTAGCCTACCCCTGTAAACCATCCAAGTCTTACTGCAGTCTTTCCCTCCCTACTAGCGTACTCACCTCACCCCAAATTTTGGTATCATCAGAGAATTTAAACAGTTGCTTTTTACTCCGTCATCCAAATCGCTGATAAAGAAATTGAACTGAGCCCTGGGGGGCTCCACTGCCCACTTCTCCCCAGGTCGAATATGAGCCATCCACCACCACCCTCTGAGAGTAACCCTTCAGCCAATCTGCAATCTATCTGACTGTGTAGGCATCAATGCCACAGTCACCCAATTTTTTAATGAGGATGAGGTGGGAGATGGTGTCAAAGGCCTTGCTGAAGTCCAGAAAGACTACATCCAGAGCAGCACCTACATCCAAGGCTTTTGTGACCTGATCATAAAAGGCAATCAGGTTGGCCTGACATGACTTGCCCCTAACGAAACCATTACCCTTGAGCATCATCCCTGAGGCCTGGTCATTGCAGATGTGCTCAATGATGATCTTTTCAAAGAGTTTCCCTAGGATTGAAGTAAGACTGACAGCTCTTCCCTCTTTTAAAGATGGGGACCACATTGGCTATCCTTCAATCATCTGACACCTGGCCCAAGCACCACAAGCATTCATGAAGCCATGCCAAGGGCCCTGCTAGCTCCCTCAACACCCTGGGGTGGAGAGCATCTAGACCCACTGATTTGAACATGTCCAGCCTCTCCAGAAGCTCTTTAACCAGGTTTTCCCCAACCTGAGGTCTGGAGGCATTCCCCTCAAGTCCATCTTGCATCAATAAACCTATGCAACCATCATGGGACTCAAACCCACAACCCTAGGATTAAAAGTCCCATGCCTTACCAGCTGAGCTAGCTGCACACTATGATACCAGATTGCTGGACCCATGGGGATCCTACAGGCTGAATAACATGGCCCTGGACACTAGATTACACATTGTGGACCCTGTTCATGGGCCCCATGTTCTAGAACTCACCCGTGGGTCAACCCCATGCACCGACACCACAATAGATCCATTTGGGGGCCACTGTAGTAGAGGATTTATCACATAGAACTAGTGTGAAAGCAGATCAGATTCAAAGCTTTCAAAAAAACTTTTCTCCTGTATTAACAATTTGATCTTTACCTCTAGTTACTTGAAGACACGCTTTCAGTTACATAAATATCTGCCAACTTCAAGCTGATGCCTTCTCATGTTTTATAGTCTATAGAAAACTGCGGTGGGCCCACACATGTCTGATAATTCTTCACAGAAATCCCTAGTGCTAAGAGAAGTGCTGCTAATGACAAAGGCAGTAAGGGTGGCACAGTGGTGGGAGCATTACTGTAGGACCAGGGGACCTAGAATCAAGTCAGGATTCCTAAGTAACCTACACCAAGTTATTTAGTGACTTATTAATGACTGTAAGCTTCTCAGATGCTGTGGTGGTGAAGGCCATACAAGACCATAGAAAGATTCAGATTTTTGCCTTCTGAGTCAATATTAAGTATAAAGGCAGTACTGTGATCCTAGAGGTGAAGAATTTCACAGGAGACATAAAAGTGAGGTAATTAAAAACCACTTGGTAGAACAGTGATGAAGTTTGAGTAATTGCAGCCTCTGTACTTAAAAAATAGCTCCCTGAAGCTTCAACTCAATTGTTTTTGCAGAGAGGGAGGAAGGGGGGTTGTTTTGGTTTCTTTTTCATTTGAAGAAAGCAGGTGCTATATCGTATTGTTAAATAGTTGCCATGTTTCTCCTCACCAATGGATTGGCATAGTGATTTCTTTAGAATGCAAAGTACATTTCAATTCATTGAGTTGAAAGGGGATAAAGTATATAAATGTAAAGGAAGCCATACATCAAAGGTTTCTTCTTTCACGAGCATTAACTAGCTTTAGGGGTGTTGGTTCTAGCTGGGTTGCTCTAAGGACATAGACAAGGTTCTTTGGGTAAATCTAATATCTTTTATTAGACAAACTCAAATAGTTGGAAAAAATCTTCTTTGCAAGCTTTTGGGTACAAATACCCTTCTTCAGGCAGAGGAAGCATCTGCAGTTGTTTTGTGCTCTTCCTGGATGTGACAGACTAGAAGCCAGAGGCAAGAATGCCAGTCAGTGAAAATGCAAATTGCCAGCCAGCACCTGCTGTGCAGCAGCCCAAGGCCAGTTCCTGTTGACCCCATGCTCCACCAGGCTGTGCAGGCATCAGGTGGCAGCTCCCCACCCGCATGGAAGCAGCCATGGTTGGCAGGCACCTAAAGCACCTGAAACCGCTGTAGCATCCAGGCAGTTCTGGGGACAGAGCATGACGCTCAGCACTGCCTGTCCAGACCTGGGGCTGCACAGGAGCAGGTGGGGAGGATGTGCTGCTCACAGCCACCTCCCAAGCCTGGCAGGGGTGGGAAGTGCTGTCCCTGTACCACCCTTCCCCACTGCCTCCCAGGCTCACTGCTTCCGCTGGGCAGAGCCAGCATCACAGCATCACAGCCCTGGAGTTCGCTTTCTCTCCTTGGGCACAGAGGTCAGGGAACATAGCAGACTTGGGAGGCGGATCTGAGTGGCACTGCCTCCCTGCTTGCTCTGTGCAGCCCCAGCCCCAAAAAGACAGTACTGAGCTCCTACTAGGGCTGTTCCCAGAACCACCTGGCTGCCACAGGGGGCTCAGGAGCTTTAGGCACCTGCCAACTGCAGCTGCTGCTGGGTGAGCCAGCTGGGAGGAGTTAGTGGCCAGATTCTGCACAGGCCAGAGGAGTGCAGGGTCAGCAGGAACTGGCCTCAGGCTGCCATGCTGCAGCCACCAAGCTCTGCTGTGCTCCAGCCACCTGGCCTTGCTGGGATGTGTGTCCAGGCCCTGGGGGCCCAATCCTTTTTTCCTCTAGAACTTGCCATCCCACGCCACCACCAGCCAGGCTGCTGCCTGGCCGGGCACTGCCTAAACTCCAAGGGGCCTGATCCTTCTCAGAGATAAGGCAACACCCTACTGGCTGGCAGCACAGGCAGGGGCTGCATGGGGGGATGGGGTTCAGAGGAAAAAAAGATCGGACCCCTCAGAGCTCAAGCAGTGAGCCAGTCCTGCCTCTGCTCACCAAGCCTCTAGTAGCAAGTCACATCCATGCAGGTAAAGGACAGTCAGAGAGTTTTTTGCCATAAGATGTGACTGATCTACTAAGCTGAACAACACTAAGTCGATTAACATTTGTTCTGCTTACAGCGTAAAGTGTAACAAGTCCCTGAGACTCTTAGACACAAGATGCTACAAAATACAGTTTAGGACAATATGAACATAGGAGACCTAGCTGAATGTTTCAAGGGCTGTTCATGGATACACATAGCCTTTTCCCTTTGAAATACTTTCCTATTTTATTCAAATGTGCATAAAAAAGACATGCAGAGATCTCTGATTCATAAGGAGGGCATATAATAGAAACCCCAAAATAATCTGAGATCCCACTATTAAGCATAAATGGGATTAGCACTAAAATGCCAGATACCGGCCTAAATTGATAAATAGAATGGAAAAGTTTACATATGAAAATAAAATATTTAATCTTGGAATAATAATAAAGATGATCAAGAAATAGTTGATCAAGTATGAGTGAAGTATTTAAACTAGCTGAGGTTTATTATAAATTTAAAGTTGATGATCTATCTGAGCTTGTTGATGAGGTCAGAACTAGGGAATCTTAGTATAAACATAGTAAAGTAGAAATACATTTAAGGAGAATTTGAAGAAGTACTATTTTATTGACAGACTATTAAAAAGTTACAATGGATTTCAAACAAACCGGTAAAGATAACTCAAATGATGGAAACATGCACCACTGAGATATTTAAGCAATTCCAATATGATTATCTAGAACATAATACATATAAATTGCATTACTTAGTTTTGTGATTGGGACTGACAAACCACCCTTCATAAAAAAAAACTAAGTTTTTATGAGTTATTTTCACCTGTATATCAGATTTGAGCCTAATCACTAGATCTTAAAATCACTACAGTTTCTTTGAGGATGTCACCATATATCAGATGAGGAATTAGTCTTTTGCTGTAGTCTCTTTCTTATCTTAAGAAATTGTTTCTGAAAGATCTGGTGAAGTTTCTGGGAGAAGCTCATGGTCCTGCTGTCAGTGCTGAGCTTGTTTTCTGGGTAACTGAAGGATTCAATCTTCAGTTAAGTCATCTGGCACTTTTCACCATCCCAAGTTCACACAAAGAGAAGAAAAAGAGCACTAAGTTCTCTTCAAGAGAAAAAAAGAAATAATTGCTTAGAAAAGGTAAATAAGGGCTATAATAACAAGTTGCATTGTTTTTGTCTCCCTGAATCATGATTGGATATGATAAAGCATTCTCAATGGCTGAACTCCAGGTACCCATCTGAGCATATCAGCTATGGTTCTATAGAAATTTAGATTTGATTTTACTGATTATTCAAAAAATATTCAACGCAGAGGGGATTAAGGGATTATCTGCATATGCAGGGGCCCTCAAGGCATATAGAGGGTAAAACTTTCCCTTTTACCTGCAGAGGGTAAGACTTCACTACCTCTGCAGCACAAACAGCTCTGCTCCAACTTTGACTGGGGACTGTTCCTGTATCTAGTGATCTGTTCAAGGAGGAAAGAGTAGGAGTCATCACATACAGTGGTAATGTTTATTATTCTCTCCTTCCCCCTGTCACGGAAAAAATCTTAAAAGTATGCTGCCAACACAGAAGAGCTGGAATTGACATGCGCAAAGAAGACAGGCAAGGCTATGGAAATTTCCACAGTGTGCCCAGCACGTGCCCCCTGGGCGACCTCAGGAGCTGTCAATCAGCACTGACCTACTTTTCAGTCTTACGCATGCGCAGTTACTTCACAGAGCTAGATCTAACACATGCTCAGTTTAAAACTCAATGAGGTAACCGTTCTGGAAGTTTCTAAGAGAATAGCAGCCTGATTGGCCACTGGCTGCTATATAAGGTTTGTGAGCCCCACCCAGGGGGCGCGTTCGGAGAGTTGGTGGGTGTTTGGAGTTGGAGTTAGTGATTTTGTTAGTAATCGTTGGTGTGAGAGTTGGGGGAGACCGTGCTCTGTCTGCAAGCAGAGGCTGCCTAGGCAGGGACTGTGAGGCAGATTGAGAGGCTGGGATCCAATCCCCCGGTTCTTTTCATACTTCATACAGCGATTTACTTCTTCGTTATGTTTCCTCGGACTGATTCCTTTTGTTACTGGACTGTTTACGGCTTTCACCTTGACTTCGATTCCGGATCATCCTTACCACTTTGACTTCGGCTTCGTCTTCCACTTACCTGGCTTTCGACTTCGGCTTCCTGCTTTGACCATCCCGTTGTCCAACACTGGACTGGCGTCACACCATATTGTTCTCCATTCTTCGTTTCACCACGTTACAGTTTTCGTTGTGTTATGTTTCCGTATATGAGCTGTTGACCAGCCCTGGGACTAGCAGTGGGCAGCCGCACCTATCCCTTAGGGGGTAGAAAGCACTGTGTCACTGTGAACCTCATGGGCCAACAGACCCCTTTGTTGTTCGTTTCTATACTGTAACTGAAGAAAGAATTGTGCCTCCACCTCAAAGCGTGAGTAAATAAACCCATCTTATTTTGAAACCATACGCTTCCGTGCCACTCAGACTCCGCCACCGCTTATCCCACCTGTTCGTGTTCCAGTCGTCACCCCGGCCCACCGTGACCTTGGGGCCCGATTCATTTGGTTACCCCGACACCCCCAATACCAAGGGTTCTGCTCAAAATTTGCCCCAAAAGTAATGCAGCCCAGGGGCATAACAGGGCAGCTGGGCACCTAGGGCAGCAGCAACATCTGGGTGCAGTGGTGGAGTTGGTGCCCAATTCTGCTGTTCTGATTATCCCACCTTAGTTACACTGTTGATGAAGCCTAAAACTAGGGCTGTGTAAAGCTTTGGTCACTGATTCAATTCAGCAGAGATTCGGCCTAAGTCAGAGCCCGAATCTCTGAATCTGAATCGAATCAGGAGACCCTTTAATCTCTCTGAATCAAATCAGAACCCTCTGAATCGATTCAGAGAGATTCAGAAAGGTTCGACGATTCAGACATAGACACAGCTTTAAATGTTTTTTCTATATACCTCTAGGTACCAGGAAGGCAGCTTGTGAATGCTGAGATGGTGGGGTGGATGGAGTGTCCCGCAGGATCGGGAGGGGAGAGACGGGAGGGCCATGCACTTGGCAGCAGACCTGAAAGTGGCCCAGAAGCACTTCTGGTCCACGTCTGGGTTCACCAGGGAGTGCGTAAGGGCCCCCCCCCCGGATGCCCTCATGGCTCAGCAACTGGTGCCTCCTGGGTCTTGGGGGGCACCCAGGGTCCCTCCGTGGCTGATCGCTGAAGCAGGGGAACGCAGCAGGGACCCCCATCCTGCTCCCCAGCAGACCCGGAAGTGGACCAGATTTGCATGCGCCCCCCTCCCCCCCCCACACTCCTGTGGAACGCTCCATCCTGCTCAGCATTGCAGCATTCAGGAGCCACGCTAGTACCTTGAGGTATGTAGAAGAAACTTTTAAAGCTGTGGCTATGGTCGAATCACTGATTCTCCAAATCAGCATCAAATCTTCAGATTCAGATTCGGCCGAATCGAAGCGGGGATAGTGATCCCAACCAACAAATTGAATCACTGTCTCTGATTCAGACCAAATCCAAATCCAAGTCAAATACTCCCCATTTCTCACACCCCTACCTATTGTAAGGAACAAGGAACAAAGAGTTATAAATGTTGCTAATCCACTAGGATTTTCCTGAAAGATCAGTCTAGGAAAATATCAAAAAGGGGAGCATCACAGAATTGTCCCTCTGTAATCCAACACTGAGGCTTTTTGCATATGAAGTAGCTATGCTTCCTTTTCCTCAAAGGTTTAGAAACAAGATTAGTCAGACTAGGAGAAAATCTGAAGTCACTGTACAGGGTGGCAATAGAAGAGTATGTTAATATTTTATCTTTATTTTTTTTCCCTTGTCATATTTTATTACAAGTCTCAGATGAAGTATCATGTCAGTCATTTGTAAAATCCCAGATCAAGCACAATTCCATGAAAATCACCTTCTAGCCTCAGACTGCAGCTGCTCAGGCCCTGTAGCTGTGAGTATGGACAGGCAAACATGTTGGAAATGTCTGGCCAAGTGATGTGCATCTTTGGATCTTTGAGGTGCAGCCATATTTCTTAGGATCTTTCTATGTGAAATGCCTTTCCATGAAGAAATGCCTTCCTGTTCCTTTCCCTTCAAACTACCTTGTCTCTTGAGCCAGCTCTGGATGAGCTAATTCAGGTATTAGAAGTAGCTCTGCCTGGTTAATTAACCTTGCCATGAAGAAGGTTATATTAGCCTGGAAGGAGTGCCACTTGAATACAACTATGTTGTTTCTGATATCCAAGCTAAGTTGTTCATCCAGCGTAGGTATTTTTGCATGGTGTTGGGTTATTCAATGTACATATGCCCCTTGATAACAGTTATTGGAGGATGGGTAGTATAATATCAGGACAAATGTAATTTTAAAGCAGGATCTTAAATGATATTTTGGTGCACTCACCAATACACAGAATCCCAAATAACAGACTAGGCCAAGGTATCCAAAACTAACCCTCTCTGCTGCTATGAGATAGACTGCCCTACCCTTAAGAAAACCTTTTGACATTAGTTCAAGCAGTGAAAACATTAAGTTTCACATGGCTACGATATAGAGGTCATGCAATATCAGGAACAACAAATGTGATCATATGGCCAATGCAATCATATAAAGGCATCGAACTAAATGCTTTTATGTGACATTAGCCTTCCTTCACCTCATCTCTGCCATGAATCTAGGAAAGCTTTGGCTCAAGCTAGTCTTTTAAATAATAAAATTTTATGTGTGGCATTGTGAGACAATGCCACCTCTGTGCATGAGAGCCTGAAATACACAAATTCAGGCTCTTGGCTTGCCTCAAGAAAAGGAATAGAGTGTTTTAGTAATAAAAGCAAAAAAAGGAACTGGAGAGTTTAAAGGAAAGATGGATACTGGATATTTGGCAGGATATACATGTTAAGAATAAACATGCTGAAAAGCTATGCCATGAACAAGTTTAGACCATCTTTCTAGAACTGATCAAATGATCAAATATTAGAGGGTGAATATTTAATGGGAATAATGTGTGGAAGGCAGAAGAAACCATAATCCCAAAATATAAAACCAGTTACCAAATCACCTCTGCTTGGATTTCAAAGAGGCAACTTCAGCATCTAAAGCAGTCTGATCTTGCACTTATGAAATCGGTTTCAGCCATGAAGTGGTCAAGAGAAGAATATTTTCAATGTGAATTTAATCCCAGCTATGTCCTGTTGTATGACACAGCTGATTGAATGGGCTTTGCATCATGTTGAACTGCATGTTGCAGGAATAGAAAAGGTTCAAAGCCCATTGTAAGAATAAAGTGGTCAAGTGGGTGGAATAATGGACTGGAACTCAAGAAATCTAGCCCTATTGCTGACTTTGCTGCTGGCCTATGTGGAGACTTTAAGCAATTCATTTCAGTTTTACTTTCTGTCATCTCTCTTACCTGTTTAGCTTGCAAGTATTTGAAAGCAAGAATGGATTCTTCCTATGTGTTTGTACAGATTTTATGTGTTACAGTAATAATAATAATAATGACTAGTAGTTTTGTGTGGGGTTGTATGTGCATGGGTAGATGAATGAGTTTATGTGTGTGCACTAGAAAAATGTCACATATGAAGAGAGATTTTAAAGATGAGGATTATTTAATTTGGGAGGGGAAATCAGAAGAAATATGATATATATGAAAAGTTTAAAGAAAGCTATTTGGACATTTTCCATTAGTCTGTCCCTTAGTCCATGAAGCTGAAAGTAATAGAGAGGGAATAAAATGAGTACTTTTTTTTACAAATGTGTAATCAACCTGTTGAACATACTACCTAGACTGTTATTAAGGTAAATAATTTAATAAAGTATTTTTAAAGGATTAAAAACATACTGATTAGTTCCTACAGTCCTTTCCACAACTGTAAACAGAGAATTTTCTGTGTTCATTTCATAATGGAAATAACAGAATTACATCTTATGACCCAGTCACAAGACTTCATAATTAAAGGGGTGACCTCCTAAATACCTTTGTAACAATGCAGTATCTGATTTCACAGGAGAGCAATGGAAACACAGGTGAAAGAAAGAGTGGCTTTGCGGTTAAGGAAGTTGACTAAGCTTAGGATTCCAGAAGTTTGTTTCCCAGCTTTGCTATAGATGTCTGTGTGACCTTGGGCAAATCACTTAGGAAGGAATAATAATACCTTCTTTCTCCAAGGCTTTGCTTTGACCAATTAGCCTATAAGGATGTTATCTGGCCCTCTTAAAGTCAATGGATGCTTTTGCATTAACTTTAATAAACCAGGGTTTATTTCATTCTAAACATTTCAGCAATGGTACAGCCAAGGGTGCTATTAAGTGCCATGCAAAGTTAGTACCATTAGGTCTGCAAACATGAGTCGCAAGATAAACCCAGAGATTTCAAACAGGAATCCATAGTGTTAAAAACAGTCTGATCCATTGTGCTGTTTCTGAGTTCTTTGCAACAGAAGAATTTATTTGTTATTTTTCTGCAGTCAAAAACTGAATGCATACTAAAAGCTGACATATTTTGAAGGGTGTCTTAAATCTAAAAGGGTTGAAAATCACTGATCTAGGCATATATACAGAAACTAGTACAATGGGCTCCTGGAGCCAGTCAGAGCTGCCAGCTGCTACTGTAATGAACACACACACACACACACACACACACACACACACACACACAAATATACATATATATGTGAGGGTGTGTATAGTGTACATAGTTGTATAGCATACATAGTTTTATTTTATTTTAACTTGAAGCACTTCAAAATATTACATTAGAAACAGCTTTTTTTGCAGGATCTCAAGTATTTTCTGTGTGCAGACTGAGGGCTAACAGTTCTTCATGGTATTTACAGAAAAAATGCATAGTGCTAAATAATCGCCACATGCTGTGGGAGGAACTTCTGTTTTTAATAAAACCAATCTGGTCTGGATCAATGATAAGGGGGCATAATTTCTTCAAATGGGAAGCCAGCACTTTGAAAGGAATCTTGCAGTCTACATTAATCTAAGATCAGGGTCTGCAGGGTAAGCAGAAAACAGAAGCTTTGGCCTCTTTTTGAATAGAGGGTATCATCCCCATCTGGGGGGAAATAATAACAAAGGGCTTCTACCTCAAGAAAGAGGGAGGATTTGGTATAGAGAATATAGTGCTCTGGGAATATGACATGTCAATGGTTTGGGTTCCCTTTTGCTATTTCCCTCCTCTCATGCTTTTCGGGAGTTGTCTGTGTGATGGCTACTCTCATTCTCTGTAGATTGCAGCCACAGCTACTTTCTGCTGGCAGTTCTTCATTTCTTCTGTATACTAGGCAGTCCCATTGGGTGCTTATATTGCAACTCTATCTATGGGGTGGGGAGCGGGGGGGGCTTAAGAGGGGGATGAACCTGTGCAGAGCCTCATGGACTCCAGTGGGGTTTCAGTTGGGCACAAGGGTCCACCTAAGTGATACAAGTTGCAGGGTAAAGGCCTTGACTTCTGTTCCCCACTGCTACCTCTCTATCTTGTGCCTGGATCTCTCATCTAGTTGTTCATCTACTGTTGCTGCAGAAACAGCCTCAGTATTCTCCACCCTGCATTCTTCTTAGTAATACAATCAATCTAATCCTACTGTCCATTGTTTCTGTAATTAATGCATTGGTGCATGACAAATTGTTAAACAGAGGGAAAACAGAGAGCTGTCTTTGGATTGTATGGATCCCAAACAGAAACTGCTGGGAGAAGAAGAAAAAGACAGCAGGTATCCAAACAAACCAAATGTCGTATGTGGACTGAAGGCCAACATTCAAATGCTAGACACAGAAATCAGTTCATTTTTAAGCAGCTGTCCAGCTGGACAACTACATTCCCTATAAACAAAGTGACAAGCAACAAGAATTCTTTTTGCTTAGTATTTCTACGTATTTCAGGTGAACTGGAAACTAAATAGATCATCATCAGTATTATTAACAATAATAATATTTAGGATTTATTTGGTGTGTTTGTTGTACAGGATCCAAAGTACTTTGGATAGGTGATTCAGTAGTATAATCTTTATTTTACAGAGGAGAACACTACAGAATGGCAAGGTAAAGTGATCTACCCAAGGTCACATCTCAAGGCAGTTGCAGAGTCATAGAAGAAGAATAGTCTCTTGATTTTAACTGCATACTTTTTCATGAGACTGCAATCACATCTCTGTTAGAAGAAAACAGAAAGCATTTGAACAAGATAGTTTGTAGGCTGAGACTTTAAAATGAGAAGCACTTTAAGTTCAAGATTAGAAAATCAATTCCTCTTGAATTTACCTGCCAAGATTTGGATTCTGAGTTCCATGTTTCCTCAGTGAAAGTCATACTTTTCACAAGGTCTCCCTTCCACTCCCTGATATGATTGATAGAGGTCATATGTCTCTTGCAGGAGGAAACAGACTCAAGAACTCAGGGCTTTGTATATAAATTCATCAGAATCCTTATTTCCCAGTGCCAGCTCTCCCAGCCCATGCCCCATGATCATGGAGTTGGACCTGGGACCTCCCTGCTGCTGATGCAGGGGGACATTGTCCCTGCCTGGGCTCCAGGGGTGGAGCCCACCCCGGCAGCAGGTAGCTCCCAGGGGCAGGGAGCAATGTCCCAGCCCTGGCCAGGAGACAGCTGGCTCCTGGCCCCTGGGCTAGCACCCAGGGAAAGTCTGGCTGTTACAGGGTGTTGCCAGACCACAAGGAGTGGTAGCAGTCCGCTCCCGCATCCCTGCACATGTAGACGTGCTCGGGAGAGTTTACTCTTGAGAACTCAAGAGTAAACTTCTGCTGGATTATTTGCACATGTAGATGTGTCCAGAATGCATAAAATAGGTATGTGCCTTGTCCCAGGACAGTCTCCCAAATCAAATCTTAAATCCCTTTACAGGGTGCTTCCCAAGCACAATCTGACAAGCACAGGGGTATATCTGAGATTCTCTTCTACTTAAAGCTTACCTCAGAAATACAAGGGAAGGAGACTTCTGTCATGCCAGATAATTCAGAAGAGAGATGCCTAGTTGAACCTGAATACTCTAATTGGATTTTGTATAAAGCACAGCATTTACTTCTGACTAGAGTTGGTGGGGATGGTGCCCACCTTCTGCTCAACACTTGCATGGTAAGAGTACTTCCTCAGGAGGTGGGACACCTGGATTTTAGGACCACTTTGCTGTGGCAGGAATCAAGCTCACCTGCCTTACTTCCCGGGAGACTGCCTAGGCCAGGGGTGGCCAAAGTAACTCACCCTGGGAGCCACAGCTGATCCTCCACTGAAGTTCAAGAGCTGGAGAGCAGGGGGAGGGAAGAAGTCCTGCATGACCCAGTAAGAGAGTGGGAGGGCAGGGGGTCACTCCGGTAAGCAGCACAGCTGCAGCCCCCACCCCGTCAGCCGAGCACCTGAGCTGGCAGTCCCAAAAGAAGTGGGCAGGGCTTCAAGCAGTGGGGTGAGAGTGCAAGTACCATGCTGGTAAGCGGCATGCAGTTCACAAGCTGCTGTTTGGCCACTGCTGACCTAGGCGATAGATCTCTCCACCCCTACTGTTACAAATGGCCTAGTGTACAGCCAAGAGTCAAGATCCACAGGGTCAGAAGAACAGGAAGAAGGAATGTGACTCTTTAGCCTGGTAGCATAGCTAAAGAGGGTGCAGAGACCAACAAAAACAACACTGGGTGCCAAGTTGAGGAACATAAAAACAGCTGCCACTATACCTCTGGCCTAGCCACCCTTGTTGGCACACAGCCACCGACACTGTCCTGTGCGCTGGCACTGCACAGGGCACATGTCCCAAAGTATACCTCTGCTGTATCCCTGTAGCCGTGGCAGTCTCATGAGACAAAGGAGTCCTGTGATCCCTATTGCCAAGACTGTTTTAAGCAGTTCCTCGCAACTCCTAGTACTAACTGCATGTCCTGTGAAAACTGTCTTAGTTATATGCTTTTATATGATTCAAGTAGCAGATTAGGAAAAAGCTCACCAAGTTTTTCCATTTCTACTTTAGATGGAGCCACCAGGAAGAAGAAAGTTTCCAAGGTGCTCAAAAACCAGGCAAGACATATCCCAACCACAATAATTATTTTTTGGCAAAGTACTTAGTGGAAAATTACCCATTGTCATTGTAGAAACAATGCACGTCCCCCTATGAAACCATGTCAGAGTGTTTCTCACAAGCATATGTACCATTTCCTCCTCAAAAGGTCAAGTAAAATAGCATCTATCAAGAGGAGCATTTAGGAGAAATCCACCTGTTGTTCCCAGCTGACATCAACTCATAGAAATGATGCTGGTGTATCATGTGGAAAAGCAACTGGTCCTCTGTCTGCCACAGAGTTTTACTGCATAAGAGATGAAAACAATCCATTACCTTCAGCTGGATCTGTAAGAACCCATTAAAGTCAGTAAAAATAAATCAATAAGCTTTGGATCAGGCCCCACAATAGGAATATTAAAGATACATGTTAGTGCATTCATCAGAAAAATATTTTGTAAACCATACAAGATCTTTCTTTTGGGCTATTTTTTTTTACTCGAGAGATATTGTAATCAATAGACAGCTTTCTAAAAGGCATACTGCAGTTCAACCAGAGGTTACAAGCTTGATGCAAAAATTGTCAGGTGAGGGTCTATGGCCTGTAATAGGCAGGCTGATAGGCTAGATGACCATAATGATTCTCTAGCTTTAAAATCCATAACCAGACTGAAATAAACCCAAAAAAATCTCTTTTGTCCCTTTATCTCTATGTGTATTAGAAAAAAAATGTCTTGCATTGAAACAAGTGTCCTGCACTTCATTCAAAATTTGTAATCTACTCCTAGCACCTTAAACGGATTTAACTCTCTGCCTCTCTAATATGAGAAATATACAAAAGTATGTTAAACCTTTTTTTTAAGAAGAAGCCTTTCGAAAATCTGATATCAGATAGTTCTGAGGGCTATTGCACGAAGTACAGCCAGTAATAAGCACAGGATAGTGGAAAGATGCTCAATGATTATAACATAAATGACAAGTAGAAGGGAAATCTGGAGTCCTACAGCAGAGAAGCTTAATATGCAGGTCATCAGGGAGAGGAGGATGATTTGGACATCTTGAAGAGCAAATCATGCTAGAATTCTGTGTAAATCACTGAGCACAAATGACAAATACACCTAGAGACAACACTCATGTGCACAAATACACTGTATAATCCCAGACACTATAAACATGTAAACAGCCAAGCTCTGCATTTACATACATTCTAAAAAATGCTAGAGGACGTTTTTGTAAGCTATTATTTAATTTATTCACAAGGTCGATTTGGAAACAGTGTTCAAATGTTTTGGAAATACGTCAAGAACATCGTTTTATTTCATGGTATTGTGGTAGCATCTCATTATATTAGTCTAATATGAATTCAGTACAATGAAAAAGCTATTGTGATGGTATTGTACTAGGCTAAATAGATAGAATGTTATTACAGTACTGTAAAAGGAAAGATTTATAGGTTAGCATTTGCATTTATGAGTAAGAACAGCACATGCAGCCACATACTTGGCTGTTTGGACTCCCAAGGAAACTAAGGCTTTTGTTATATTCAGAGTAATCAGGCATTTGAGTAGTGAGCAGCCCAGCTATTGCTGAGAAAAGCAGCAGCAAGGGAGAATAGATGTGTTGACTCTGCCTCTGGATCAGCCTCTTCTGCCACACTCCTCAGAGGTTTCATCCTCTTTCAACAAGAGAGTCAGCATTCCAGACAGAATAGGATCCTATTGCACTTCAAAGCAGCCTTTTCTTCGGGATGGACAAGTAAGGGGCACAATTTTAATTTCTACACAAATGCAGCCAGCTATGGAACAGAACAGAACTACCTTGTCTGAACTGAAGAATGTTTTTGCCTTCTCCAAGATATTTTCCACTATTACTATAAGCTTCGACTGATGGAAGAGGGCTGCAGGGGTTTCTCTGTTTTCCAAGCTATAAACATTTGCCAACTATGAACAGCCTTCAGTAGGGCATTCCCCAAAAAAATACTTAAAAACAATTCCAGATTTCCCTCACGGGGAATGTATCCATCAAGTCTGCCAGGTGGCTATTTAAAGGAAAATAGCACTGATCAGTTGCAGCTTAGGTAGGTAAATGTTTACTAGAAAAGAAAACTCTGAGAGCTGGCTTCTCATCTGTTGTAATTGCCAGGGCTGAGCTGACTTGAATGGAGTCATATTGTATTATACCAGCCAAGGATCAGTGCCTTAGTCATTACAGTATTTTAAAACAGTTTTTCTGTGAAACATTGGTAGCTTTTTTCACTCTCTCCAGACTTGTGAATAGTACTGGTGTCTCTCAGAAACAGCCAATATTTCAGTGATAATTGTTCTCAGCAGGAAGTCTAGACTACTAATGATGTAGGCTTAAAATTAAGGAAATATTGCTTGATGATGGAATAAGGACCTGATCCAAAACCTATGGAAATCAACGGGCAGCTTTCCATTGATTTCCAAAGTCTTTGGATCATTTCTAACACAGAAATATTCCTAAAACAGGAAAATAGGTGCCTAGTTCCCAAAAAATATACCTACTTTCTCTTAGGCATTGATAAAGATCCCAAGTGACAATGGCAGGAGACTTTCAAATTCTCTGTAAGGTAAAGTTTAAGGTGGCATTTTCAAAAGTGCTCAACATAAGGCTGACTGTTTCAACTGGAATCTTTGAAAACCCCATCCTAATATTAGTTTTGTTATTGTATTCATTGATGGTGTAGAGGTTGCTGTGAGATACCATAGTACTATATTGAAGAGTCCTTACCACCTAGCCAAGGATCCTAAGAACTGCTAAATACATCCTGTGAGGTCTTGGATGCCGTCAGAAAAGCACTCGGCACATTACTGGAGATGGTCAGTTTCTTAAATCATGCTCCTTGTAGGGAATACTGTAGTACATAGTATACAATATCACCTTTAACCACTGATATAATAATACTTGTCTGTCTCCCAAAAACATAGTAAAGCCTAATTCATTGCTATTTATAGGAGTCACAATTCCCTCCTTGCTTTCTCCTTGCTCCAAGAAGGAAATAAATTACTACTAGGTTCTATAGGTTCCTTAGGCTTTTTCTACGGGAAGTATCATATTTTTTCCACTCATACTAGCTGAGCTCCATACCCTCAGGTCCACTCATTCCTATTCAACTGCCCAAGGAGTGTACCAGGTATGCCGCTTCGGCTCCTTTCCTGAACCTGAGCTGTGATGCAGGGTCACTTAAATAAGAGGCACACAGAGATGAAGCCTTGTTCCTTTTCATGCTTTGTCCATCATTTTTATGTAACTATTTATTACAGGTGCCACATGAAAAGTATAAACTGAAATGCTTGTGTGGTTTCCCCAGGGGGTTTGGCCAAGCCATTGGTGTACCATACTCTGAAAGGCCTACTGTTGAGGTTAATAGATACCTTAGACTCAAAGGTAAAATCCTGGACCTTACTGATGTCATAGCAGAGCTCCCTGGGCTACAACTAGGTCAGGCTATTACCTTAAAGTTCCTACTAAATGAAACATGTTGTAGAGTAAATCATGCTGAGGGATCTGTGACAAAAAAGGTGGTGATGATGATAAAATCTAACAAAATAAAAGAAGAGATTTTATCGTAAAAAGAGAGAAAAGGTGGAAACTCTGGCTGTCTGCTAGGGACTTTACTTTTGCCCTTCATGTTATAGCATTCGGATGCTTTGGCTGCTATATAAAGCCCAATAGTCAGACAGACAGGTAGTAAGACAGATAAGCACTGACTAAAAATGAAAGTTAAGAGTTTCATTCAACAGTAAAAGGGCCTTTCCCTCTCTAAATATAACAACAATATCCTGTGGGATTCTGCTACATGACTCTTTTGTGCCCATCATTGATGATGTTATTGCATCAACATGCAAATTAGATCTTAGAGAGAAACTGGAATAAGAGAAAACCCTTTTCTAGGCAACTTCTGGTTCTAAGAGACTGCTGTATAGAATCTCCAATTACATCAAGAATAATCCTATTTTACATTTTTTTAGTAAAATACCTATGTTTAGAAATTAGTTGTAGTCTCATGAGTGGTGACTTAAGACAGATTTAATCATATTTTCTATATTCCAAAGAGAGACAATTTTCAGTATCATATACCTATCCTCCCCTTATCTTTTTTCTGAGCTAAATCAAACAGAAAGTAACTTTTTACGGTACTACACAAGTCAGCTTCATTTTATATCTTTATCTTGACCACAGAATTACAGACTGATCAAAGATTAAAAATTCACTGAAGTTCAAACTGAAGAATTATTAAAAAATACATTACTGCTAAAATACAGACCAGACCAGATTTTCCTTGTAGAGAATTAGGAGTTGAATAATCTTGTTGCCTGTGAATGAGAGCACTGTACATGTGTGTCTGAATATGACAATGAGAATATTCTTGATTAAATGCAATTTGCCTTTCTTCTTAATACAGCTAAAAAAAATTAATGGAAAAGCTGACAGAATGTACAAGGTCCATTTAAGAAAGGTAGTTAAGCAGGAGCCTAACTTTATGGCTGGGAACAGAAGTTACACATAAACCAGTTTAAGTAATTAGAAACTGGTTTAAAACTGTAACAGAACACAAACTTGGTGCACATAAACCTGTTTCAAAATGGCCAGAACTGGTTTAAGATAAATCTGGTTGAATGTAGTATCAGACATAACTGATCTGGGTCATGCCAGTGTATGCAACTTCTGTCCCAGAACCCTTCCTGGTTTAAGTTAAACCAGTCCTCCAGCATCCTCTGCAGCCATGGGCTGGGCTATGCTCTCTAGTCCAAGCAGGGGTGGGGGCATGGGCAGATGCGGGTCCAGCATGGCCCCCTGAGGTAAAGGGGGCAGGGAAGGGATTTATTCCTACCCTCTCTTCCCTCTTCCCCCAGCAGACCCCAGCCAGTGTCTGCTTGGCTGTGGCATAGCAGCCCCTGTCAGGCATTTCTCCCCACCTCACCTGAAGCAGCGGCAGGGAGGTCTGCTGTCTCCAGCAAATGGGACAAGAGGGGACTTGTCCCACCCACACAGAGCTAGTCTGAGGCAGAGCCAGCTGAGCATGCAGCTGAGGGAGCAGCTCTTGCCCAGTGGCCCCTTCTACCCACCAGAAAGCAGGGCCCAGGCTGGCCCTAGCCCCCACAGCAGCGTGCACGTTGCAGGCTCAGACCCCCTCGGACCCAAACCCTATTACCAGCAGCTGCCAGGCACTGAGATGGGCATGTCCTGCTCACTGTTCCCCTACCTGGCAGTGGGGGCACAGCATGGCCCTGTCTACCAGGTGCCAGGCACTACCCCTACAACTTCCCAGCCACTGGCACTGTCACTGTTGCCATCACCATCATGGGGGTCCACCCTGACCATCCTGGTAGGTGCTACCCACACCAAGCAGACAGACAACAGTGGCAGCAAAGAAGTAGAGGTAGCACCCTGCGCCTAGTACACGGGGCCAGGCTGCACCTTCAGCTTCCCCCTGCCTCTGACCCACCACCACCTGAGGCATGGCCAATTGCCATCCTGACATGACCCTGTTAAGGTGAAGGGGCAGGGAGGAGGTTAATTCCTCCCTCTGTCCCCTCTTCCCCCCGTGACTACAGCCAGGGTTTGGCAGCCCTGGCCACCGCCTCTGCCGCTCATCCAAACCCAGGCAAACCCTAGCTGCAGTCCCTGGGGGGTGCGAGGAGAGGGGATGGAGGGAAAAATTAACCTGCACCTTAATAGGGCCATGCTGGGACAGTATCTGGCCTCACCCCCCACCCCTCCAAGCCTTGGTGACGGGAGAGTGACCATGAGGGGACAGCTATGGCCACCCCTCCAAGCCTTGGTGCTGCAGCTCATCTGGCACAGCCTGTGGCAGCTCCATCCACCCTGCTCCTGTCCACAGTGCCGTCACACCTCTGGGAAGAGGCTTGCGCTCCCAGGACACCATGACAGGGGCTGCTGCCACATCAGAGTCATACCCCCTTCACCACTGCAGGGGCATGGCCAGATGCTGTCCCAGCATGGTCTTGTTAAGGTGAAGGGGCAGGGAGAGGGTTAATACTTTTTTCAATCCCCTCTCCCTGTTAAGGACTGCAGCCAGGGTTTGTCTGGCTGTGGGCAAGCAGTAGAGGCAGGGCTAGCAGTCCCTGGAGGGAGAGGGGACAGAGGGAAGAATTAACCCCCTTCCTGCCCCCTTCACCTTAAGGGAGCCATGCTGGAATGGCATCTGGCCATGTACCTGCCCCTGCCACTGCCACTGCACAGTGAAGCTGGGGTACCCTGACAAGGGCTGCTCTGCCCCACCAGGCATGGGGTCCCTGCTGGTGAAACAGGAAAGGGAGGGGGAAATAAACCCCCTCACTGCTTGCACTCCCCAGGCACCCTAACAAAGGCTGCTGCCCCATGAGGGTTCTCCCCCTGCAACTCCCCTCGCTGCTCCAGGGGCAGGGGCAGGGGCAGGGGCATGGCCAGAAACTATGCTGAGATGTGGCCCCCTCAGGCAAAGGGTGCAGGGAAGGGGTGTATTTCCCCCCTCCCTCTGGTGTCTGGTGAAGGGGGCAGGGAGGGGGCTTATTCCACCACTCACTTCACGCAGGGAGCAATCAGCAGAGGTGGTGGTCAGGGCTGGCAGAACCTGGCTGCAGTCCCTTGCCTGCATTTCCTAAATCAGAAGTGAATGTCTATTCACTTGCAAATTAGTTCAATCTGTACAGGTTAGAGTAACCTACAAAGATTGAATCAATTCAGGCTCTGGCTTTTTGAATGTCTGTCCCTAGCCTATGGGTGCAGACAGGATCGTATCTGTAAGAGGGCCACACATTTATAAATAAAAATATTTAGGGTTCCTCCCAAAGGGACTTTTTAAATGTACATACACTAGACATATGCTTTAGAGTTTGTGTTTTTCTTTTTCTGCTTTTTACAAGAACATAAAATGAAAAAGTAGCTTATGGTTGAATACTGTGCCTGTAACAGACTTTAACTGAAAAATTGGAGACCATAAAACATCAAATTATCATATCTTTCAGTCCCACTATCCTGCTTGAAAGGAAATGATTTGGTCCATTAACTATTCTCCAGGTTAAAAACAAATTATCTTCATCCATATTTATTTGCAGATCTGGAGACTTATCAAGCTCACAGGCCCTTTCTGGTGTATTAAAACATTTGGGCCCATTTTCCAAAGTTCAACATCCAGAGTTCATACATGAAACACATATATTGCCTACATGACAACAGGTTCTTTTGAACACCTGGCCGTCATTAGAAATACTGAAAATATGGCCCCAGTACTCAGCACTTGGGTTTATGCTCTTGAGCTGTCTTGAAATTAATATTGGATGGTTTCAATACACCAGAAAAATGTTTGTGACTTACACTAAGACTATTCTGTATATTTTAAGGAATTTTCAAGATATATATCTGGTTAAGTGAAAACTTTCTAAAAATATGCTTTAAACACTGATGTGAGCAAACAAAAAAATGTTCATTGTATAGTGTGGCAGCACTGTCACATGCTTGCACATATACAACTGCATATCAAGTCCACATGAAGGAAAATGAAGGCAAGTATCCAGTGGGCGAGTTAAAAAGAACAGGGTGTTTTTAGTCCAATTGGAAATAATTATAGTATTCCAAAAGAGGGAAGATAACTTAGTGCTGTTTTAGCTGACTAAAGTGCTTGGATTAACTGCTGACATGAAATAAAGTGGGAAGATTTTTGCAGAGGCAAAGATACAATGCCAGTAGCATACAAACTTTATAATTATGCATACAAAAGGTCTTTGCATTAGCAAGTGCTAATAAAGCCAGTTACAAGCTATGAAGTCTCAAAGCAACTACCTGATCAGTATAATCTAGTTTGTTACTGACCATTATTTTTACCCTTCAGCTCATACCATCATTATACCATTTTGAATAAAAAATAAAGATAATGGGAGGAAAATATCAGCTTACAAGTGCTATGTAGTTTTGCTTTCAATCTAGTTTTCTTCAGTACAAAGTTATAACAGTCTAGGATATAGCAGGACCATTTGAAATAATCCTGAAAGAGGATAAGCTTCTAGATAAATTCTTGATATTACACAGAGAAAAATTATCAATAACACTCTTATGGTCTAGAAGACTAGGAGTCAGAAAATGAAATCGGTATGCCTTTTCTGCCACTGACTCACTATGACCTTGGGCAAGTCATTTTCTAATTGAACTTATCAGATTCCAACTCTTTTCTTCCCACTTGCTTTAATGGGACTCTTTGTGGTACAATATATCACTTATGCTGGAAATTCCTCCTCCTGAGTTACTAAATTATTTTTCAGCTTTATCTCAGTTTATAGCCTCTGTCTGCTCTGTACATCCCATATTTTGTGAAAATGGATGTATATAGATGCACATACATGCATACATATATAAAGGTATTAAATCCAAATCATTGGATGACATATATAAAAGAAAAAACTTTGCAGTACTTAGTAAAATGGAATCGCTAATTTAGCAATGATTGCCGTGAGTTACATAGTTATTTTTTTGTTTACAAGCTGGTATCTATGATTAGATTAACACATTTTAATTTTTTCATAATTTCAGAATATATGAATGGTGGAAAAAACATTTCTGCATCCAGAGGCCATGCCAGCTCTCCATGCATGAACTCAGAAATGTTGTCTTAGACAATGGTATTTAAAGGTTTGTTTTTTAGGAATTGGCTTATAGGTCTATATATATACACAAGACCGTGTGTGTGTGTGTGTGTGTGTGTGTGTGTGTGTGTACACATATATGCACATAAGAATGGTCCAAGATGGGCAACAGGGGTTAATTGATTTCTAAGATTCTGGGTCACAGTTTCACACAGCTTTCTAATGCAACAAGGCCAACAAGGACACACAGCCTGGGAAAGAGAGGGACATGTACCATACTGTACCATAACATGAGATAAAGTGGCACCAGCTAACAAGGCCCCAGAGCAGGGGGTGCTGAATCCCAGTTTTGGGGAAACAGATGAAATTAGGAGAAGCCCCAGAAAAAACAAATTAGCATGTGCATAAACTATCAGGATTTATGACAACACAGAGAGACCAACCACCAATACCCATGGATGAAACGCCATCAGGACCCATCAGGAGGGAAGCAGAGACTTGAGAGTAACAAAGGGTCCTCTGCCCGGCTTCCAGCCCATCCTTCCTTCTTGTCCTTCTCTGTTCTCCTCTTTGTCCCTCCCCATCCTCCTCCTTGTCCCTTCCCAATCCCACCCATGTCCTCCTCCTCCCCAAGAGGGGTCCCTGTGCCCCCTGAGTGTCCCCAAGGCCACTATGGACAGAAAGCACAACACCAGCCCATCTCATCCACCCTACTGGGGGGACCATGGGCAGATCCCACCTCCAGGCTGCTGACATGCTGACATCTGACACCTAAGACAGAGCATCAGAGTGAAAACTGGGTCCTGGGCAGATGTACTTTGGCTCTGATCACAGCCCTAGGATTTGGTAGATATACATAATTGCTTTATTGTTTCATAGTATCATAGAATCATAGAAGTTGGGTTGGAAGGGACCTTGTAGATCTTCAAGTCCGACCCCCCCCACCTGGGCGGGAGAAAAACTGGGCTCAAATGATCCCAGCTAGGTAGGTATCAAGCCTCTTCTTAAAGACCCCCAGGGTAGGAGCCAGCACCACTTCCCTTGGAAGTTGGTTCCAGATCCCAGCCGCCCTGACTGGGAAGTAGTTCTTACAGATGTCTAATCTAAACCTACTCTCCAACAACTTATGGCCATTATTCCTTGTTATACCAGGGGGCGCTAGGGGAAACAAGGTCTCTCCCAAACCCTTCTGGTCCCCCCTAGTGAGTTTATAGACAGTCACCAGGTCCCCCATCAGCCTTTTCTTGTTAAGGTTGAAGAGGTTCAGGTCCCACAGTCTCTTGTTGTAGGGTCTGCCCTGTTGTCCCCAAATCATGCAGGTGGCCCTCCTCTGGACCCTCTCAATGTTGTCCACATCCCTCCTGAAGTGGGGTGCACAGATCTGGACACAGTACTCCAGCTGTGGCCTGACCAGTGTTGCATAGAGGGGCGGGGGGAATCACCTCCTTGTCCCTGCTAGAGATGCACCTGTGGGTGCATGAGAAGGTCTGGTTAGCCCTGCCAACCGTGACCTCGCATTGTCGGCTCATGTTCATCTTGGAGTCAATAATGACCCCAAGATTCCTTTCTGCCTCCGTGCTCTCAAGAAGGGAGTTTCCCATCTTACAAGTTTGTATTGTTTCTTTTCTGTTATCTCTGTGTATTGATAAATTTGCCTATTGTTGAATGGAAAAGTTGTGTTCAGAAGTCTGATCTGGACACTACATAGCACACCATATGCCATTAGGTGCACCTCTGGCAAATCTGAGCAGTACCAAAGATACCAAAAGTGGCCATTTAACTCAAGGATATTAACTTCCAGGTTGATACAACAAACATGAAATGTCCTCTGGGAGAGGAATGGAGAGAAACAAGCCATTCCAGTGCAGTTCTTTTGGCATACACTGAAAGATCACAGCTGATGAATTCTTGGACATCAAGCTATCCAGCTTCCCCTCTGCTTTCTTGTCCAAGAAAGCTTTTGGACCAGAGACTGAAGAGAGTTTGGTATAAATAAACAATATTTGGTCCGTTTTCAGGTATAGTCTCTCCAACCCACTCCCTCCATTTTTTTTTTTTTTTTGGAAAGAAGCAGTCTCTTTTTTTTAATCCACTCTGGCAGCAGTTGGATGGCTCAGTGGATGACACCCATATCCTTTTCAGTTCTGAACATAAGTAAAGGGGACTCTAAGTCCTGTGGTAGAGTCCTCTGGGGAGTCATCTAAGTAGGAATTTCTGGAGCTCTAGGTGATTTCTGAGGGTAAGAAAGCACAGTTTTCTCTCTCAGAAGAGCCAACAAGCAACAAAGGAATTCTGATAAATTAGGGCATTGTTTTTCTCTTTTCTCCACCACCGGATAACTCTTCAAAGTGCTGAGCATACTCAACTCAAGAGGAAACTGAGTGCTAAGGGTGCTCAAAAATTCAAAAGGATTCTCTGAGAACCTCTCTGAATTAGGCTCAGGAAGAACATTAAGAGAAGACTGTCTACCAGACTGTAGAGCCCTAGTAAGCTTGTTCAGCTGCTGAGGAGGTGGGGACGGGGGGCAGGGAGGGCAGAAGGAAGGACAGTGGGATGGCAGCAGCTGAGGGGAAGACAAGGTTTACCTGCCCTGGCTGTCATCACAATGAAGACAGCTGCTACTGCTGCTTTTCCTACTGCTATAGGAACATCAGATCAAGTCCCTGGGAGCCACCCCTCCTGCTCATTCACTCCTTCTCTCTCCAGGTATGCTATTGGACACTGGGGTGTGTTGGATATGGGAAAGACTCCTGGGGTGGAAGCACCATTCAACTTATGCCCAACCCTGCTGCCCAATACATGTCTGGGGCTGGGGCTGCACCTACTTGGCTTTGACAGCCAGGCAGCTCAGGGCAGTCCCTGCCATGGCAAAGACTGCCAAGGGGGCCTTCTGGCACATACACATAGTTGGCGCCCAGGGCGGGTAGTCCAATCACCTCTCCTTGCCCTCCCACCCCCTTTACACTACCAAATTGTGATAAACTAGTACCTGTAGCATGGCTAGACTAGTATAACAGGAAGGTTGTGGCTGAAGGGAAAGATCCTCTAAAAGGGAACCAATGGATATTATAGGCCTCGGGCCTTAAAAGAGAATAATTACTTACAGAGTAAGTAAAGTTTCAAGGGTATTTCTCAGTTATTGTGTCTATGTCCTGTCTGTACTGCAATGTCAGAACCATCTGTGAATGATCTGAGGCTTTTCTTCCACCCAGATACGTGAAGTAATCTGTTCCTTCTCAGTTATGGTGATTTGAACTGGCTAAGGAGCCAGTGATTTCAAACTACCATTGAGGGAAGGTTATTGTTCCTCTTTTGGTTGCCATTGTTTTGTGTTTATATAACTTTTTGCCTGTTACCTGAAGCTGAAAGGAGCTGTGCAGTTGTTAGAGAGTTTAGTGGAAACGAACAGCATCACATCATTTTTCCTATTGGCAGTGGTTGCTTGATGGATGAGAGACACAGAGGAAGCTCTAGCTCCTCTGAACTACAGGTGTGAGGGAATCTGAGAATAGCTGTATCAGAAATATCTTTTGACCCTCCCCCTAGCAGCAGATAACATTCATTATGAGTACATTAAGGCAAGGTAACAGGAGGGGGGTTTTGTGTAAAACGATCTCTGCTTCAGCTTGTCCAATTCTGCCTAGCCTAAAATTAGTCTTACACCCATAAGGGTATTTAAAGGGATATTCTGCTTGTTAACAGATGAGATAAAGGTGGGAGGAATCAGACATGAAAAAGAAAAACTATGATAACTATGGAACCTGGAAGCTGTACTGCGCTCAATTAATTAGAATCTTCAGTTGTTTAAAAAAAAGGCAGTCTCTCTACGCACTATTTAAAAAGTGGTAATAAAATATCACTGCTGTACCACTATGGAGTCTCTTTGAGATGCTCAATGAAATACTTCAATTACAAAGTAACAATTTCTATTGTTAGAAGTTGCCACTATTCTCTTTTTATTGATGTCATAAAGTAGGTATTTATGAGCTGAGGTTATTAAGATCAATAGTGTAAATGGAACACCTAATTCTATCTTTTTCAGGCCAGGACAAAGAATTCCTCCAGTGGAATCTGTGAGAATAAAAGGTGAGTGGATACTGTCAGTTAACCCTAATCCAAATGCATAGAGCTCACCCTATTAACAATGAGTCATTTTTTACATGTTTCTTAGATCTAAAACTATCTTGTCCCTAAGTCGCCTGAATGAAATGTTCAGATTTGAATTCTTTGCAGGACTAGGTTTCCCACATTTATAACTAGTATTGAAACTCTATATTTTTCTTATTAAAATAAAGATGAGAAGACAGTTCTTTTCATTTCAAAATCCATTTAGTGGAGTGTTTTTAATAAATACGATCCTTCTTTGTGAAAAATGTCCTTATGCAAGGAAAAGAAACTGGGAACTATCTGGCTGATACCTTAGAAAAACTCTATGCTTCACTCAATAGTCTAAGATGCAAAGAAGCGATTACGTAAACTGGATTAAATCAATCTAATAATGAGCAAATGTATTTTTCTCTTTATTTTCAAGCACACATGTACACATAAAACAGCAATAAATAAATAATGCTTAGGGGCCAGACGCAGCTTGCCAAACCTGCACAAATATTTCCAGCGCTTTGGTCCTCGTTTATTGTTTCTCTTTTTCACAGTAATCAGCTGAGCCATCTATCATTACTTATTTAACTTATGCTTAAATAATAGCACAGGACACATCTACACAAGACACTAGAAGCACAGTAGACTAATTCTACTGCACTTTGATACATCAGAGTGAAAGCCGTACTAATGCAGAGTGAAATTAGTCTACTGCGCATTAGCGTCACATAAAAAACATATACTGGTGCTACTGTGTAGTAGTGCTAATTATGGCACATTAAATTAGGACCTGGTATTAGAGGTACTAAACTTAATGCAACATAATTATGGCACATTAATGCACATGTAGATATGCTCACAGTCTAGGTAAGTGACCAACATTAAAAAAGATATTTGCCAAAAAGATTACCATATTCTATCATCTGATTCTACTGTATTTATAGCTCAAATCAGCAAACATTTACTCATGAATAAGCTTTACTCATACAAGTAAAGACTTAAAAAGTCACACCTGCTTTTTCCTAATTTTCTCCAAATCTAAATGAAGCACAAAATATCGCAGTATCTGAAGGCTTAATCCTGCAAAGCTTTGAGTTCCTAATCAAAACTTTTGAGGTGAAATTTAGGAGTCTTCTGTACATCTCTAGCTGTAATAAAGCCAGGGAAGTGAGAGAGTTTAATCTCAATATTGCTTATGATCAAGTCTTTGTACAGAAGAAGTTTGTGCATCTCCAAGCTGGTTGCTGTCAGACAAAGGAATCTTTGTTGTAGGTAAAATATGCTCCCAAAGCAAAGGTATGGAAATTGCTGCACCCCAACAGCAGGAGGAATAATTTACTGGTAATATACACACAGCAAGGGAAAGCTTTGTCTGCCCTATTTATAAAGCCCTAAGGGGTGCATAAATCACAAAAGGCTACAGACTGTCAGCTGTTACATGTCAGGGTCTGGTGTAAAGGAAGGCTTTATCAACAATCTGGAGCCACTGGCTGAGACTGAGGTTCAGAACGGCTCCTGAGCTGGTGAAAAGAAAGTTCATGGAACCCACATCCCTATCCCCACCGCTCTCAAGAGTCCTTTGGATCCAGTTCTCTCTTCTGCTGCCAGGTCTACAGGTGTGACCACACGCTCTCATAGGCTCTAAAATACAAGTGGCAGCTGTGTTCTGCTGACAGATATTTAAAAGTTCTGAACCCGTGATACATGTACCATACTACCTCTGCAGTATGTATGTTCAGTGTCATTCCCTAAAGCCTGGAGCAAGAATGGGGTTGAGGACCAAACACGTTCCTTTCTTGGGTGAGGCCTATACGGCTTTGTGGCCCATCATGATTCAGAGGCAGGAAGGTTTTGGTCCTGCACCACTAACGCTATGTGTTGTGTAATGTCATCATAGTGCTTGTATTTCAGACCTTTTGACC
Source organism: Crocodylus porosus (assembly GCF_001723895.1). Classification (NCBI taxonomy): domain Eukaryota; kingdom Metazoa; phylum Chordata; order Crocodylia; family Crocodylidae; genus Crocodylus; species Crocodylus porosus. Next base: position 95,085,334 of record NW_017728947.1, read on the forward strand.
AGGGACCTGGAAAATATAGTCATGATCCTATTTCATATGGACTCCATTGTAACATACTGAGGTTTATCCAAAGATTATCAAGGTGCAAGGGGAGTTAAAAACAAAATGCCACATGACCATCTGTGAAGGCAACCTGATGCTTGGGTCTAGGCACACAGGGTGCCTCTAGACATGCTTGTTCATGTTCTGGTTAGAAAGCCCCAGCATCACCTCCCTGCCACGTGTACTAAACCCCTGCACGTTTCACAATGGCTGTGGGGGTGCTTTATCTAAACAGCACTGAAGGAGCATTAGTTAAAGCATCCTGCAACCATTTTGAAATGTGTGAGGGTTAATACACTTGACTGTGAGCCATTTTAATTTGAGCAGCTGTCCAGGAACCAATCTGATTAAAAGCCTCCCCCCCCCACCCCAAGCATGTGTATAAGCAGCCATAGAGATGAGGGGGATCATGAACCCTTTTAACCTTCATTCTGTCCCTGAGGAAGGTCAACAGGAAAAAGCATAGAGCACACAGAGCCTTGACTCCACCCATACAATGAGCTAACCAGGAGAGCCGAGACAACATGAGGCTTATACTATTTTACTGGTAGTATAGGCCATCATAAAATGACTATTTCCTGGTACAAATGGGGACAGGAAGGGAATCGTGGCCTCTTAAGCTGTATTTCTTTTCTCACAGTTCTCTTGCTGTCATGCCAGCAGTGAATCACTCCATAGCATAGGCTATGTTGCCATGACCAGTGTAGGAGTCAAAAAACAGAATAGACAGGAGTTTCTCTTATTTTAAATATTTAATCAAAAAACTAAACATAAAACATTGAAAAGATTTCAGTTTGGGTGGGTGTAGTATGGCTTATGTGATTGGTTGGTTGGCATTGTTTTGTTGGGTTGTTGGGCTTTTGAGGTTTTTTTGTGGGCAGGGAGTAGGCGGGTTCTAATGAACTATATTAAATAATTTCAAGAAAAGGGACACTTTCCACAAAAAAGTTTTCAGATAAACTGCAGCACAGTTTAACAACAGTTCTCTCCCTTGTAGACTGTAGTCTTTAGATACCATAATGAACTTCACAGGACTTTTGCAAAAGAGGGACAAGTACCATGTTTTGAGATCTCCTGATTTAGTTTACAGGGATTTAGCTACTATGTTCTGAGGACATAGGATTTAATGAAGATTTTCTCCCTCTTTCCAGCCCCAATCCCAGAAGATGTTCAGGCTGGATTAGCTTCTGCACAGTGGTCTGACACAAACTTCCAGGAGGAGAGTTCCTCTTTAAAGGGACAGTATCATAATGTAATATATATCTAATCTACGGAGATCCATTACTACCCAGCTGGGAAAACCAAACCAAAAAGGACAGCAGTATAGAAACCTCACTGGATCCCTTGGCACATTCCATGTATTACAGTATTTATAAATGACCACACAACTCTGTAATATCACCTACTGCAGGGATGTTCTTTTATAGGCCCCTAATGTTTAGATACAACAGAGTTGAGTGGAGTGGCTAGCTGTAGATTTAATTAGGATTTTCTCCATTTTAAAGATTTGCATCCCAGCCATATCATTGTTCTAAAAACTGTTTCTGCATTTAATTTTAGACAAGCAACCTCAAAATATGATGATGTGTTTCTTGTTGATTAGCTCTAGTTCAGACTGAGAACTGACATGTAAAGAGATGTTAGCCATGTGAGTTAAGATGCCATTAGCTAAAATATGCAGGAAAGGTAGCCTTTGTCAATTGTCATTAACACATTTTTTATCCAGGTACTTTAGAGATCAGGAGTGTTAACCTGGAAATGGCATTCTGATTTAAATCTCTTTAATGTTTTGAAGGCCTAGCCATTCCTTTATGATAACATATTGCTCTTTTTAGGAGAAGAGAGCCTTTCCTTCATTCAGCATCTATAAATTGACCATATTTGGATCTCACTTAAGAAAGGGGAAAAGGATGCTTTCCAATTGTTTCATGAGCTACTCAGATCTGTCATAAAACTGTCACCTTGGATTATTGCTTAAATGTTGGCTGCAAGCTGAAAACAGTATGTCCATGCAGCACTCACCCCATTCAGGTGGGGTTTATAAAAGTGAAATTGTTACTCTGCAGGGAGACACCAGTTAACCTTATTCATTTGTAAAACTAGTTACATATTTTGGCACTGGCTTGTGCAGTTTGACACTGACAAAGCTTTTGACAAGATAAAGTAGATATACCATATTTATGTAAGGTTCTCGGAAAGTGCAGATTCAGAGCAAACTTTATTAACTAGATCTGAGCTCTTTCTGTGTCAGCCCACAGCTATTTCTGTAGGAAAGGCCTCAGAGCTGCCACCCTTTGCCTGTTAACAAGATACAAAGCAGGGATGCCAGTGACACAGGATTTACAATTAATAGAGCAGCATTCCAGTTTTACATTCATTACTCTGCTTTGTTATTCAGGTGCCTTTCACTAAGCTACAATGCTATGTGGGCCAGGTCCTAGAAGATGTTAAGCTATTCCTGAGAGGCGTTTAGTGCCCTCAACTCACACAAACTGCAGGGGCAGTTCAGGGTGCCCAAAGCAATGAAGGACATGATCAACACCACAATGGATCAGACGCGTGCTCTCTCTCTCTCTCTCTCTCTCTCTGAAGGCATGTATATCATCATGTGTATGTTCATGTGCATATATGTGTACATACACACTAACCTAATTTTAACAGTTGTTCTAATCCTTAAATAAAAATTGACTAACCAAATGACAAATCATGTAGTCAAAGAGTAACTATTATTAAACTATGATAAACCAGAGCTGAGTATTAATTTATACAACTATAGTAAATCTTTTAAAGTAAAATATTACCTAGATTTTAAAAACCTGCCATTAAATCCAATCTAATCTATTTGGTTTAATCTACTTTATCTAGGTATTTTTACTGTATTCATCACTTCAGTCCTTCAGCACCTTTGGAAAATCACTAGGCAATGGAAAAATAAAAGATGAGGAAATGGTTGCCACTTACAGGGTGCTGCATGTGAAATACACCAGGGTTTGTAAGGCTCTCTTCCTACAACATGCTTCACATAAGTGAACCCCAATGCTTGCATGAAGAATCTGATATTGGATGAGCTCCTTGAGTTACAGGAGGTCCATCAATGTGCAGTTGATGGTTCAAGTTTGTAAGAGAATCACTGGCTCCCTAAGAAAGACTGGGGAGCAGGGAGGCCAAGAGCTGGAGTTACAGAATCTGAGAGCCACAGATTGATCTATCCTGCTCCTGGCATGGGCCAGCAAAAGAAATAGCAGGATGATAGACAAGGGTTCTTCTATCACTATCCCCTTCTATGCCCCTGGATTGGATGGCCCCTAGGGGCCAATCTGGGAACTGGTGGGTTTTTAACATGGAAAGCCTTATCTGAGATTTGTGAATATTGCTTGGGAAGTGAAGTCTGAGGATCCTAGTTGGAATACTTACAGCACTTACCCTTAAACATGTAATACAGCTAGCACAGATATACAGAATCACTTGTAGCACTGCACTTTTCATATCCCTGCACCAGTAAATTCAGCTTTCTTTAATTACCATGGCAGAGGACACTGGGATAGGAAATCTTCTTAAGAATTCCCTTACAAAGTTATTTTCCTGTCATTCCAAAGATTCGTAGATTGCAAGGCCAGAAGGGACCTTGTAAGATCATCAGGTCCAGCCCCCTGCACCTAGCAGGAAAGATAACTGGGGGTCAGGTAACCCCAGCAAGGTGACTGTCTAGTCTCCTCTTGAAGATTTCCTGGGGAAGCGATTGCACCACCTCTGGAGGGAGCTTATTCCACGGTCTGGACACCCTGACTATGAAGAGGTTTTGCCTAATGTTGAGCCTGAATTGTTCTTCCAGAAGTTTGTGGCCATTACTCCTGGGTTTCCCCTAGGGTGCCCTGGTGAACAGTTGCTCACTGAGCCCTTGATGTACTCCCCTAGTGTAGTTGTAAGCTACTACCAAGTCCCCTCTCAGCCTTCGTTTCCTCAGGCTGAAGAGTCCCAGATCCCTCAGCCTTTCCTCATATGGCTTGCCGTGCAAGTGTCTGATGATATGGATAGCTCTTCTTTGGACTCTCTCAAGCTTGTCCATGTCCCTGTTAAAGTGTGCTGCCCAGAACTGGATGCAGTACTCCAGCTGTGGTCTCACCAATGCTGAGTAGAGTGGAAGAATCACTTCCTTGGTTTTGCTGGAGATGCATCGATTGATGCATGCCAGAGTATTATTTGCCCTACTGCCTGCAGCATCGCACTGCTGGCTCATATTCATACTGTGGTCTATTATTACCCCCAGGTCCCTTCATTTGTGGTGCTAGTCAGTTTGGTGCTGCCAAGCCTGTAGGTGTGTTGGGAGTTGCTTGTCCCGAGGTGAAGCACTTTACATTTCTCGACATTGAACTTCATCAGGTTCTGATCTGCCCAACTTGCCTGCCTGTCTAGGTCTGCCTGTATCTGTAGCCTATCTTCAAGTGTGACCATGCTTCCCTATAACTTGGTGTCTATCCACAAACTTAGCCAGTGAACTCTTCACTCCCACATCAAAATCATTAATAAAGATATTGAAAAGTACTGAACCGAGCACTAGGGCTGTACGAGGCTTCAACAGAGCTTCAGATCTGGAGAAGCTTCAGACATTTTGGCGTCTGAAGCAGCATGTCCGGATTGAAGCACTGTCTTGGTTAGGCTTTCCAAAGTGGTTCGGAGCTTCCAAAGCACTTTGGAAAAGCTTCAGAGCCGCTTTGGCAATCCAGCCACAGGGTATAATGGGGAAACAATGAAATCTCTATAACTTTGGTTTTTGTCTGATTTGGATGATCTTTTCAGGGATTGTAGTCTCTGCTGAGAGCAGGAAGTCTGCCAAGCTTCAAGCAGATCAGTCCAGGGGTTCAGGGGGAATTGCACCCCAAATTCTTGAAAGCAAAGCTGATGTCACGTGTATGTGTTACATCACAGGAGGGTGAAAACTGCAGGAGTGGCAGCCCTGGCTGAAACCACAAAACCTGCCAAGTTTCAAGAAGACTGGTGTAGGGGTTTGGGGGGAACTGCACCTCAAGCTGCGGACAAGCAAAACTCCTGACATGTGTGACACTGCATGTGTTAAGACACAGCAGGGTGACAGCCTCAGCGACCCCCCTGTGTTGTAACACATAGACATGACATGAGTTTTGCTTTCAGGAATTTGGGGTACAGCTCCCCCAAAACCCCTGCACCAATCTTCTTGAAACTTGGCAGACTTCATGATCTCAGAAGGGGATACCATCCCTGCAAGTTTCATCAGAATCCAACAAAAAACAACAAAGTTATTGATATTTTATTGATTCCCTATTATAGCCTATGGCCAGATCTCCAAGGTGGCTCCAAAGCTTCGGAGCCAGATCGGATTGCTGGCATCTGAAGTGGCCGGATCTGAAACCAGATTGGATCACTGCCAACCGGCACATGCCTACTCAGCACCAACCCCTGCAGGACACCGCTGCCCACTTCTCGCCAGGACAACACAGATCCGTTCATTATGACTCTCTGGGTCCTATCCTGCAGCCAGTTTCTAACCCACCTGTCTGTTTTGGAGTTAAGCCCACAATCCTCCAATTTTCTCCCAAGGATATCATGGGATACTAGATCAACAGCCTTTTGGAAGTCAAGGTATACAATGTCAACCTGCTGTCCTGTGTTCAGGTGGCAAGTTACCTGGTCATAGAAGGAGATGAGGTTGGTACGGCAAAACCTGCCTGCAACAAAGCCATGTTGGCTGTCATTCAGAATTTTACCATCTGCAAGTTTATCGCAGATGACTCCTTGATGAACTTTTCTAGGATTTTCCTTAAGATGGAAGTTAGGCTGATTTGCCTGTAGTTACCCTGGTCCTCTCTCCAGCCCTTCTTGTGGATGGACACAACATTGGCCCTCTTCCAGTCCTCAGGGACCTCTCCAGAGTGCCATAAGTTGTGGAAGAGTTTTGCCAGGGTTTCCATAATGACTTCGGCCAGCTCCTTCAGCACTCTCAGATGAAGATCATCCAGTCCTGCTGACTTGTATATGTCTAATTTTATTAATTGGTCATACACCAATTCTATGGCAATAGTAGGAAGGTGATTATTCCTACTGTGCTCATACTCTACTCCCTACCTGTCATGGTTTTCCCCTTGGTCTGATGAAAGACCAAGGCAAAGTAGTCATTCAGGAGTTCAGCTTACTTCTGGGTGCCAGTAACCAGCTTTCCTGAGTTCTTGAGCAATGGCCCACATTCCCGTTTGTTTTCCTTCTGTTCCCTATGTACCGAAAGAAGGACTTCTTGTTGTCCTTGATTCCCGTTGCTAATCTAAGTTCGGTCACCACTTTAGCCTGTCTTATCTGTTCCCTGCAAATGCAGGCCGTCATGGAATAGTCCTCCTTGGGCCTGCCCCAGGCTTCCATTGTTTATAAGCCTCTGTCTTCTTTCTTAAGAGGACCGTGATTTCCTTGTTTAGCCAAGAGGGCTTCCCAGCCCTTCTGTTACATTTTCTCTGCTTGGGAATGGACTTCCTTTGTGCTTCAAGGATTGTGCCCTTAAGGAACAACCACTCTTCATGCACACCTTTCACCTTCAGTCCCTGGTCCCACAGCACTTGCCCTACTAGTGACCTAACCTTGTTGAAATTTGCATTTTTTAAGTCCAAGACTTCAATCCTGCTATCCGATTTGTCTGCCTTATGTCAGACAGTGAACATGATAGTTTTGTGGTCGCTGTTGCCCAGACTTCCCTCTATATTTAAGATATATTCCACATTAGGGAAGGGTTTGGCTCTTGACTTAGCAAGCATAAGGTCTGCCCACATATCTGACAGGTCTCTAGGTTCTTGTGCAGATCCCCAAAAATTCATTGGAGGATGGTGCTATGTGTATGGAGGCCTTTGCTTCTGCAATGCTTCCTTATCATAGGCGAAGGCTGGATAGGCTGCAATAATGCAGAAAAAGACCTGGGATTCACAGTGGACCATAAGCTGAATATGAGCTGACAGTATGCTTTTGTTGCAAAAAAAGCCAATAGCATACTGGGCCATACTAACAGAAACATCACTTCCAAAGCAAGGGAAACGATTCTTTTGCTACATTCAGCAGTGGTGAGGCCTCACCTGGAGTACTGTGTCTAGTTTTGGGCCCCTGACTTCTAAAACGATGGGGACAGATCAGAAAAAAACCAAAAATTATTAGAGGCCTAGGAAACATGACATAAGAGGATAGGCTGAAAGACCTGGGATTATTCAGTTCAGAGAAGATAAAACTGAGCTGGGGGAGGGTGGGGAGGATTTGATAACAGTTTTCAAATACCCAAAGTATGGTTAAATTGAGGATGGAGGTAAACTATGCGCTGTGGCCCCAGGGACAGGAAAAGGAGAAATGGTCTTAAATAGCAGCAAGGGAAATTTAGGTTTGATATTAGGAGGAGCTTTCTCACTATGAGGGTGGTTTTACACATTGGAACAAGCTATGCAGGCAGGTTGTAAAATGTCCATCCCTGGACAATTTTAAGAGCAGGTTAGACAGACACTTGACAGGCAGAGCTTAATCAGAGACAATCCTGCTTTGACAAGGCATCGGACTAGATGGCTTCCTAAGGACATTCCAACCTTCTATTCTACCCCTCCCCTCAACTCTTTATCAAGGTGGCTCCTTCAGACACATGGTACTCCATCAAACTGTCTGCACCAAGAAAAATATAATGCCCCCTGATGCTGTATTATTACTAGAGATGGAGTAATATGTGTCCTCAATGTGGTACCATTCTGGCCTCCTCTGGCCTCCCGGCCCACCCAAACCTTGCCCTATTTTCAAACCCATCTCTCCCGATTACATACTCTTCTGAATATGTCTAAGGTGTTTAACAGATCCACTGTGTTGTAGGGTGAGATTGTATATATTATAATTAATTACAATAATGTGACAGTATGTGCTAAGTGCTTCCTTGGAAGAGAAAATGTCATGTTCCCTGCCACATGTTTCCAGTGTGAATACTAGACTTGACACAATGAGTAGAGGAGATAACAATTCAGTAGCTGTGGCACAGGCAAATACGGCTTTTTCTAGACCTTTGCTACTGTAGACAAAAGAAACAATGGGTTCTGATAAGATGGTGTTGAGAGTGAGGACAGACAAGGATTGCAACAATAATATTCAACAGCTATTTGGTGGAGGCATACATATGGCAGTGGCATACATATAATACGTATTTTTTTTTAAACAAGGGGAATAGACACATAGGAAAGTTACTGTTCTTGACTCACTTATTGTGGGCTTTACAGAAGGGGTGAATTTTCTGAAGAGATTTAAATGTTATAAGGGGGTTTTAATATTACAAAGGCATAGGATCAGTCATTGGATCTTAGTTCTCAGCTCATAATAATCTGGATGGAGTTTAAGTTACTCAACTTAAAAGGTGAGTTTGTACTAATTTTAGCTAAAGAAAAAATATTTTATGCAATGATTGAAGACCTGATCCAATGCCCATTGAAGGCAATAGGCCCTGGGAGTGATAATTCCAAACTCTAAGTGGGATATGTAAAAATATCTTTTTAAGTGTTCCTTGCAATCAGATAAAACTCTCTCATCAATGGCATCATTCAATGTACAGATTGTAACAGGTAATTGTAAATGTAAATTACTGTTGCAAGCTTTGAGGCAGTATTAAAATAGTCACCTGGCAAAGCTGCAATAGCTAAAGGTTTTTCTAGCTTTCCAGTTTATATTTCGTTTTTCATGGTTCCCTAATTCAGATATTGAAGTGGATGATTTGGACTGAAATTTGGCATAGAAGTTTTCAGCCAATGAGCAAATATTTGTCATTTAGAAAGCATGTAGCGGTTCAGTAAAAATTGGCAAACTTTCCCCTCTGCACACATATATATGGTATGTCTATTAGCAAAGTATCAGTATACACAGGAAAGGGACTAAACATTTCTAGAAAAACACACATACCCACAAGTTAAGTTTCCCCCTACTTTCCATAATGCCCTTCTGATGATTGTATAACTCATAGATTTGAATAGGATTTTCATTTTGAAAGCACCTTCCATAACAAGCAATGCATGACATTTTCTATGCAGTGACACAATGCAGTATAATTCTTCCAAAGGAGCCTTTATGAATAATACACATGCAGGCGCGCACACATTTTTAAAGAGCATGCATACTTTTAATAATGTAAGCCATTGTGTCAATGCCAAGTGAGAAAACAGTGAAAAATACAGCTGAAGCTCAGCAGACTCCATAGTACATAAAGCTTACCGTTATGACAACCCATTTATGTCTTCATGCTCAAACTGGCAAGCAGCTCCTGGAGGTACTAAGCACCCTCCACTCTCACTTAACTGCCTGGAGCTGAGGCAGATCAGCACCAGTAAGGACTGCTAAGAACCCATTTCAAGCCTTTGAAAACAATTGTCTGTGCTCAGACATCAATAAATAATATGCCTCAATGGCTCAAGAGAAATACGGCTCCAAATGTAATTAAGAATTTGAACAATGATTATCAAAAGAAGGTTTTACTTATATCACACCATGATATCAGAAACAGCAAAAGACCCTTAAACTAAATGGCCCATGGATTCAATATAGGCCACTGACAGACGTGTAGCTCCCTGCTGTAACTCATGACTCTTCACGGGAAGCGCCATGCCCCTGACCCAAAAGACATTCTCTGCTGGGACCAGGTAGTTGAAGGCTCAAGCTCCAGCTTGGAGCAGGCTGAACGTCTGTATGTCTGCAGCCTCTCTCCCCTAGCCCCTTCCCTTCCCACCCCTAGCTCCAGGGTTGTCCTCAGGATGGGAGGGGAAACAAAAGGAAGGATTTTGGTCTGGGGTTTGCCCATCCTGCACTTGTGGGGAAGGGTGTGGATTGGATCTCCAGCTCAGGCTGGGCAAACCCCAAACCGAACTCCTTCTCCTTTCTTCCCCCTCTCCCAATCTGAAAGACAGCCTTGGGGAATGGGCTGGGCTGGGCTGCCTTAGTCCAACCCTGCTCCCAGCATGCACTGACAGAAGGTGATGAAGGCACTCTGCTTTGGAGCACCTTCACCTGAAGCCTCATGTAATAAGGGCTCATTTGTCACGTGACTGAGCACTTTTAAAGTGCTCTGCAGCCATGCCACTCTGTCAGGGGGCAATAGAGCACTTTTAAGGGGCCGGTAACATGACAAAATGTCATTTCTGTCAGCACCTGTAATGTCAATGTAAGGATGTGTTGCTATTACCTTTGTTCTTTAACACTGGCAAGGGACTCAGAATACCTGCTCCCATGGAACACACATGATAATATAGTATAAGCAGGTAAGTTGAAGCAGCTTCTACTTAAAATGCCCATGATTGTCCATTTAATTCAGTGAAAAATTACTGGCAAGAGAAGCTAGATAGGTGTTGCTAAAACATAACTCCTCTGTATTAGGCAGGTCTGACTAACCCAGGATGGAATGACACACTGGGTTGTAAGTTTGAACAGGGGTGTCCACATGTCAAAATTATCCATTCTTGATCTGGGTGGACAAAGGATGTGGACATGTTGGAGAGAGTCCAGTAGAAGGCAGTAAAATGGTTAGAGGGCTGGGACACATGCCATATGAGGACAGGCTGAAGGAACTAGATTTATTTAGTCTGGAGAAAAAGGCAGGGACTGAAGGAAGATTTGATAACAGCCTTCACCTACCTAAAGGGTGGTTATCAAGAGAATAGAGCTAAACCAGGGGTGGGCAAAAGGTGGCCTACAGGCCAGATGCAGCCTGCCAGGCCATTCTATCTGGCTCGCAGGGCCCCTAAAAAATTTAGAAAATTAATATTCATCCCTGACTGCCTGTCATGCAGCCCTCAATGGCTTGCCAAAACTCAGTAAGCAGCCCTCTGCCTAAAATAATTGCCTGCCCCTGAGATAAACTGTTCTGCGTAGTGGCAGATGACAGAACAAAGAACAATATTCTCAAGTTGCAGCAAGGGAAGTTTAGGTTAGATATTAAGAAAAACTCTCTCACCAAGAAGGAACATCTCTACCCTTGGAGGTTTTTAAGACCTGGCTAGACAAAGCCTTGGCTGGGATGATCTAGTTGGGACTGGTCCTGCTTTGAGCAGGGGGCTGGACTAGATGACCACCTGAGGTCACTTTGAACTCTAATTTTCAATGATTTTTGAATCTATGATCTGAGGGTAGCTTATAAGGATCCTTAGATCCTCCTTGTCTCCTCTCTGTTGACACCTGATGGCACACAGAGTATTTCCTACCTTGCTTTAACATAATAGTAAGATGCATTGAGGTGTTCTTATTACTTATCTATCTAAACCTATAAACAACACTATTATATCACCCCCTGCACAGAAGGGACCGAGTAGGGAAGAAAGGTGGAGGCGCAGCTCTCTTTGTGAGGGAGCAGTACACCTCCTTCGAGGCCAGCATCAGCTCCAAAGAAGAGTGGCTCAAAACCCTCTGGGCCAAACTAGGGGGCAGGGCATGGTGAGAGAGACCTAACTGTACGTATATACTACAGACCACCAAACCAGAGGGAGAAGCTTGATCTGGAGTTCTTTTGAGAACTGGCAGAGGCCATGTGCACATGGGAGATGGTTGTCATGGGTGATTTCAATTATCCAGACATCTCTTAGGAAAAATACCCAGCTAAGTCGGATCGGTTGTGCTGCTTCCTGACCTGTATTGAAGAGCCCTACCTGACTCAGGAAGTGCACTGACCAACCAGAGGTAACGCTGTCCTAGGCTTGGTCTTGGTCAAAGAAAACAATCTGATGAGCAACGTGAATATAAAGGGTAGCCTAGGCGGCAGCAACCAGGAAATCATCACGGTAAGAAGTCGATGTCATGCCGCCCAGAGCCCCATTGTCTCCCAACTGAAATAGTAGTGCCTTATCATTGGAAAATTTACCTGCTGTGCCTCTGATGTTATGGAAGATATGTCTAGACACTCCTGGGGAGACAACTGAGAATGGTCATCGGCTTAGGATGCCAGCAGCTGTTCACAGGGCTCCACCATCCCCATACCCTGCTCTTACCACACCTGATGTTCCAGGTGTTTTAACTTGCCTTCAAGACTGATATTCCTACCCTTTTTCAAAATACCCTCAGCTGAGGTCCTTGGCTATGTGGCTGCTTGACCCATTCTTCCCCATACAGGTCCCAAGACAGCTATATCTCTCTCTTCTGCTTCTCCTGTAACTGAGGCCAGCTCTCTCTTCTTCTCCCCTTCTTTGGGGACTAATTCCACCTATGCCTTCTTCTTCCTCTAGGTCACCAGAACGGTTCTTTTCATTCCCCAGTCCTGGATTCACCAGCTAGTCAAGTCTCCCTGGCAGATCAAGTTCCTTGCTTGGGTCTTACCAGGTAAATTATGAAGCCGGAGCTCTCCCTTTGGCTCTGGGGTCAGTCTTCTCCCCTCTTCTCCTCTCTGTTCCTTAGTTTTCTCTGACCTCCGAACACTTCCTTGGCATCCCTTAAATCTTCCTTTTCCCCAGCTGGGTCCATTGCAGCACCCTCCCATTCACTGCCCGTAGGAACCCCTTTCACTGTCTGGTGTGGTCTCTTTATTTTTCTCTTTTTCTTTTCCTGAGCCATTTTCCTCTTCCTGGGTTCAAACCCTGGTGGCTGGGTTTGCCATAGCAACCTTTAATCTGCCACAGCCCCATCTGACTCCTCCAGTTGTTTTAAGTGCTGCGCTTTCTGTGTCTGGGTTTGCCGCGACTTCTCCTGCTCCTTGCAGTAAGTTTTTTTCTTTTATTTATCTTTCTGATTCGCAGGGCAGGGTGCTTCAGGCACCCTGTCACAATCATGTTCACTATCCATCACAAGGAAGGTAAATCAAATAGCAGAGTTGAAGTTTTGGACTTCAGAAAAGAGAATTTCAACAGGCTCAGGGCAATAGTAGGGAAAGCACTGCAGGACCAGAGACCAAAGGTGAAAGGAGTGTGAAGTGTGGTTGTTCCTCATGGACATGATCCTTGAAGCACAAAAGAATTCCATTCCTGTGCAGAGGAAAGGTAGCAGAAAGGCTGGTAAGCCCTTTTGGCTTAATAGAGATATCATGGTCCTCTTGAAAAAGAAGAAAGAGGCATACAAACAACGGAAGCTTGGGATGGCCTCCGAGGAGGACTATACAACAGTGGCCTGCACTTGTAGAGAGCAGATTAGAAAGGCTAAGGCAGTGACTGACTTTAAACTAGCAACAGAAATCAAAGACAATAAGAAGTCCTTCTTAATGCATGTAGGGAACAGGAGGAAAAAAAATAGAAGTGTGTGGCCATTGCTTAACAACTCAGGATAGCTGGCTACTGACACTCAGGAGAAAACTGAACTCCTAAAGGAGTACTTTGCTTTGGTATTTCACCGGACTAAAGGAAAATCATACTAGATAAGACTCAGAATGGGTATGGTGGGAATGACCGTCTTCCTACTGTTGAGGTTGAGTTGGTGTATGATCAGTTAGAAAAGTTAGACATTTGTAAGTCAGCAGGACAGCATGAACTTCATCCGAGAGTGCTGAAGGAGCTGGCCAAAGTCATCACTAGACCTCTGGCAAAACACTTCCAAAACTCGTGGCACTCAGGGGAAGACCCTGAAGACTGGAAGAGAGGCAATGTTGTGCCTATCTTCAAGAAGGCAAGGAGAGAGGACTCAGGAAACTATAGGCCAATTAGCTCAACTTCTATCCCAGGGAAAATCCTGGAAAAATTCATCAAGGAGTCTATGTACAATACGCTTGCAGAAGGTAGGATTCTGAATGACAACAAAGATGTGGAAAAGTTTGAGTCCAGAGAAGAGCCACCCATATGATCAGAGACTTGCGAGGCAAGCCATATGAGGAAAGGCTGCGGGACTTGGGTCTCTTTAGTCTAAAAAAGAGAAGGCTGAGAGGGGACTTGGTAGCAACTTATGCCTATATCAGGGGAATACTTCAGGGCTTGGTGAGCAACTGTTCACCAGGGGGAAATACAGGAGTAATGACAACAAACTCTTGGAAGACCATTTCAGGCTTAACACTAGGAAAAATGTCTTCACTATCAGGGTGTTCAGACTAGACTAAACTCCCTCCAGAGGTCGTGCAATCGCCTACTGTGGAAATCTTCAAGAGGATCCTAGACAGTCACCTCCCTGGGGACATCTGACCCCAGTTGTCTTTCCTGCCTAGTGCAGCGTGGCTGGACCTAAGGATCTTGTGAGGTCCCTTCCTGCCCCTTACAATCTATGAATCTTCATATATTCTAAGGGCCCAGACTGCAAATATTCAACAGGTAAAAAGAGTAGAAAATGAAGTACTGAAGGGGCCTCTGCTGAAGCCACATGGTAAATATGAAACTCTATACATTAAAAATGAGCTATAATTATGTGGTATATACCTAATTAAAATGTACTATAATTGTGGAAATATTTTACTGAAGTCATTTTTTTTTCAAGCGACAGGTTTACCAGATGATAAAACTTGTCTTGTGGTTTCCATGCGCTTGCCAAGAAGCTCTGAGCTAAGTACAGTGGGTGGGGTCAGTCGTGGACATTAAACTCCCTGTGAATGCCAGCATTCTTCACTAAGCTCTCGTTCTGAAGGCTTAAGTCAGGCTTTTTGCCAGACACTCAAGTCCAAGACAAATAGCCTATGTGGGTGTTTTGTGCACAAAGATGATTGAGGTTCAGTTTAGCTAGATGGATGAACCTTTTGAAATCTTGCTTGTTAAAACTGACTATATTATAGATCAGAGTTAGTTGTTTATTGAAAAGCACTGTGAGAGGAATGTGAATTACCCTCAAATCAGAATGACCTAGGGGAGACAGATCAGCTGCCTTTGGTGAATACACCATCACCTATTGCACACAGTGCGACCATTTTTTATGAGGGATTTGTTTTAAAGAAGAAAAAAATCACACTGCAGTTATTTGGCTTTCAGGCATCTCCTTGTTTCTTTTCCTGACAGAAGTGGCGCATACATATGTAGAATTTGAAAGGAAAATTTTCATGATTCTTATGCCCCATGTGGTTTTTTAAATTTTATTTTCTGAGAGGGAAAATTTCTGCTCCTGACTGCAGGTGATATAGCCCACTGGGTGAAACCTCCCTACTGAAATGAGCCCCCATGGGGCCCTATGTAACATTAAATCCCATTGAAAGACTTAAGTGCTCTTCAAGGTCTAACACTGAACTTCTCCACTGGGGCAAATTTTACTTTGTGTCATCCACTGAATCCTGAGTTTATTCAATGTCATACCACCCTCTCTTACCCCTCGCTACAGAACAAAGCCAGGCTATAGTGGAAACACAATACCTTGCTGACTACTCTTACACATACAAGTTTCTTAGCCCCTTCCACTCTCACTTTGGTTTTCATCATTCTCCTCATTAAGGCAAAAAAAACCCTTTTATATCCACCCTAAACTGTTTAAATGGTCTTTGAGTCCTGGGAAAGTGCAATCCAGGATGTCCCTTATATGGTAATTCAAGGAAAGGAGTGTAAAATGCTGTGTGTTGGCTTCAAAGACACTTCCCTAAGGCACTGGACTAAAATAAAAAGGGTTTTTTTAAGTCAGATGAACTAGGTTTTTCCCTCCCTTTTTCTTACCTGTGTGAATGGGTCTCTTCATTTTCTGAAGGACTTCTCCTGAACTTCTCCTAAACATATATATGAATACTGTTTTTGAAAGGTACTTGAATCTGAAGCCTTGTCTTCAGCCACAGAGCAGGTAGAGCCTGGGGAGTAACTGCACTCATGTCCTATGAGGATTACATTTGTTTGTTCATTCCTTGGCTTTTCCACTGAGATTACCAGCAGGATTTTCAGATACCGCTAATGCAGGTCTCCTGGGAAATGGATGGAGACCACCACATAGTTTCATGTAGGGCTCAAGAAAATTATCCGGTTGTAACAGTTTCCATCTGCTGGTGATCTAGGCTAGATTTGACCCAAAAGTAAGGTAAATAAGCTGGCAAAATCAAGCTTCTGGTGATTAATGTGTCATTTACAGCACCCTAATGGGTGCTATTAAAAGCATGACAATTATTATGATGCTTATGGCATATTCCCATGTATTCAGAGTATTCCACATTCTGTGTATGTTCTAAATATAGGAATGGTGTGTGAAGACCCTGGTAAAATTAATTAGCATTTGCAGGTAAATTTGTCAAGTTTTTTAAAGGTGACCACAACAGTAACACGTTCTGTTGCTCAAATGGTATTAAAATTACACATACTGAACAAGGAAGATAAAACAAAACATTAGATAGTTGCTTACTCAGTGAGCACCATCTATTTGTGTGCTGAATAAAGCAGGGTTCCTGTGGAAACACTGGTATAGGAAAATATTATTAAAGACTGTATCATAGCCCATACGTACAAGGGCAAAACCTTTCTGTCAAATTTGTGCTTCCTACAAAAGGGTGGACCCTGACAAAATCCTTCTCACAGAGCATGCCGTTCCCCCTTTCCCCCCGGCACCTCAGCCGCAGAATTAATTAGCCAAATCACAGCAACCGTATTGTGAGCAGGCACTGTCTAGACACGTGGCACCTGTTCTCCATGCAAGCTCCCAAACTGGAAGCAGTGTAGATACGCTAGGGCAAAGCTACAGCTGGGCTAATCAACTCAACTGAGAAGCAGACCCAACTGCCCCATGGGCCACATTGTGTAAATACAGGTACACTGCCTCCAGTTTGGAAGCCAGCACACACTTGGGCCCCGAGCAGCCACGTGTCTTGTACAGCTGATCTGCTTTTGCCACCCATAGTCCAGCTCTGTAAAAAGGGGTGAATTAAAGTGGTACAGTAATTCTGCTGTTTTCTACTCGGCATGCTTCATTTTGCATCCTTAACATTTTAATATTGGGTTTGTCTGCATATAATAGCAAATAAAAGTTAATACTGTGTGGCAGCAAATAAGCTTTCAAATAAGGGCACATAACACTGTTTATACAGTGAGTCAGAGGCCTGATCCCACACTGAGTAAAGTCCATTTTAATTCATTTCAATGAGACGTCAGTGGCATGCTAAGCTAGGCAAGTGTTGCCAAAGCCTGAGACAGACAGATTCTTTTGGTTCTTGTCAGAGGTACATCAGTGAGATTTGCCTACAGTAGGGCTCCACACTATTTGGGGGGGAAGGGGGAGGTGTTACTCCTCTGTGTTCACTTATTAGGTATTTGTAAGTTTGTAGCAAGTTGTTACAGGCCTTTGACATCCCTCTCTTTTCTCCTAGGGCTGGGCGCAATTTCTGTGTATAAGAACTCTCTGGTGTTTGCTGCTGGTTTGAGAAGATGTCTGTCTTACAGATTTTCCCATTAATATGACCGGACATTGAATCAAGGTGAAGACTGCAAAAAAGCAAGGGTGACTGGGTCAATTTTGTGAAAAAAATGTAATCCTAGTTTGCACTGTTTGGAATTCATTCCCAAAGTAATCCAATAAAATTTAAGCTAATTATTTGTAAGACATGTATCATGTGCGTTTACAGTTGCGGTAGCCAGCCAGTGGAAGACAGCGTTCCAGTCCACTGGCTGGTGTTGTAAACTTTATTTGTTCCTGTTTGTAAGTCTAGCATTGTTACTTCTTTGTCCAAGGTGGTAAAAGTCTTAGGTTGTGTTTGAGGCAAAGTCCATCTTTTGGTTCAGTATTTGTACAGTACCTTGCACAAAAGGGTCCTGGTGTACAGCTGTGGCTCCAACGTGTTCTCACAAGAAAAATAATAAATCAATAGGACCGTTTACTGGAAAACAAGTAATTCATTACAATTTTAAAAATATATGGAGATCCTTATAAGAAAGGACCTAGAGAAATGAAAAATAGCTACCTTGTTACTGGATTATTTATGAGCTAAATGAGTAGCATTTGGGGACAGTCTGCAGGATTCCCATATAGATAGAATCCAGTGATTCTGTAACAGCTCACAAGATTTACACAGAAAAAAATCCATCGAACCCCCACTGAAGTCACAGAAAGATGGATTAGTCCCCTGTCTCCTAACGTTTAGCAATGAAAGAAGTAGGATACAAATATAATTTACCTTTTGTAAAACTTCTAATTAAGTTAACAAAATGTCGGTGCATGAAAATGTGGAACTCATAAAAACCCATATCCTCTGCATACCAGCACTGATGTGGGTTAAAATGATATACACAAAAATTGCATTACCATGCTAATACAATAGGGAAGTCTCCTACCTCTGTTTTGAATAACCCCTCATGCAAATTTCCAATGTTGACCATGACACCGGCCCTTCTAAGGGCACTAAACTATGCTTCCCTATGTTTGCAATATATTTGATTTCAATGAAAAACTGCAGACTCAGTAAAAGCCGAGCTCCATGCCAGCATTCAATCATTTAAATACTATATGACATTTCCCCCCTGAATCTTGCATAAAATATTTTAAGCTACCTCACAAAAAAGGCAACACAAAATGGACAAAAAAAAAAGATGAAGGGAAAAGATTTGCATCCACAAGTAGTCCAAAATAGTTCTTTTTAAACTATTATTTCTACCCTCCCTCTTCTGACTCCTTGTTTAAAAAGCAAAGAAATGTGGCATCTGGCTCAAAAATGATTTTGAATATATAACAATCTCATCAGGCCTAATTCTCTCCCCAGTTATGGCCGGGTAACCCAAGTCAATGGGGCTGGCAATCTGTAACTTGGAGAAGTTTTTGCCCCGGAAATAGTGAATTGTTTGACCATGTGCCCAGCATATGGACAGGCAGGGCTTTCTTAAAATGTGTTAAATTTCTCAGAAATGCATTTAATGCCTACGTGCTTAAGAATATACAGACTGCACACAATTTAGAAAATATTATGAGGATAAAATCCAAGCATAATGTATCTGCAAGGATATTCTTCACATATTGTATATACACTTGCATATTTTATGCTGCAGGATATATATGCTGATCTCAGTCAAGTCTTTATAAGTTTAGAGCATTGGCTTTTAACCGTAGGTTACAACCTCAACGGGTGAAACATGTCTAGGTTGTTCTTGACCACCTCCTTTTTTAATAGCAAGAAGGTTCATGCGTGTTTTTGAAATCACGATATGGAAAAGACTGAAGGCCAGTAGCCTAGTATAAACCTATTTAATACAGTCACTCTGGATTAGTAAGAGCACAAATGGGACCAGGATTTATCCCTTTGTGACTGTACGAAGAAAAGGACCTCAGAAAACTATTTGCATAAGAAGGACTCTCTGCACTACGGTAAATGAATAAGATATATGGAAATGAGGGACTGGTTCTTTTCAAGAATAAGTCTGAGCTGTGAGGAAAACATAGCTAGTTCTGTTCTGCTGATATAAAGTTCAAAATTAATTGATTTATAAGTTAACTTCAGCATTATCGTCCCACATCTGTATGTGAGCAGGAGTAAAAAAGTATAGCCCTGAAAGATTACCATCAGGTGCAATTAAAAAGTGTGGCTGCAGGAGGATGTTGCTATTGTTGGCCAGACATGTGCAGACAGAATCAAATCTAACACACTGATGCCGAAAGGTGCAAAAATATGGCACAGCGGGCAGGTCTACACGTGTGGCAGACTGTGTAGTTGTTACTGCACAGTCATTTAGTACTTACTTAACTAAGTCCCATTGCGGTACAATTATTTTTAGATGCTACTGTGCAGCAGCAATGAGCTATTGTGCAGTAGCCTCATTACTACTGTGCAGTAGCATCACCACAGTTCATGCTTGACAACACTAAGACACCACAGCAATGAGCTACAGTGCGGTAGCTCATTGCTACTGCTCCATAGAATAGATTCATAGATTTATAGATGCTAGGGTCAGAAGGGACCTCAACAGATCATCAAATGTGACCTCCTACCTGGACAGCCAAGAGTGCTGGGGTCAGATGACCCCAGTCAGATGCCTATCCAGCCTTCTCTTAAAGACCCCCAAGGTAGGTGAGAGCACCACCTCCCTTGGAAGCCCATTCCAAATTCTGGCCACCCTTACCGTGAAGATGTTTTTCCTGATGTCTAGCCTAAATCTGCTCTGTCAGTTTGTAATCATTGTTTCTTGTTACCCCAAGAGGCACCCTGTGAACAGAGCATCTCCGATTCCTTGCTGCACTCCCCTAATGAATTTGTAGGTGGCCACAAGATCACCTCTCAGCCTTCTCTTGCAGAGGCTGAAAAGGTTGAGGTCCCTTAGTCTCTCCTCATAGGACTTGGCCTGCAAACCTTTAACCATACGAGTGGCTCTCCTCTGGACCCTCTTGAGGCTATCCACATCCTTCTTAAAGTATGGCACCCAAAACTGGGCGTAGTACTCCAACTGTGGTCTGACCCATGCTGCATAGAGGGGAAGTATCATTCCTTGGTTCTATTTGCCATGCATCTGCTGATGCATGATGAAGTGTGGTTAGCTTTGCTGATGATTTTATCACACTGATGACTCATGTTCATCTTGGAGTCCACTATGACTCCAAGATCCCTTTCCACTTCTGTGCTGCCGAGAGGGTCATTTCCCAATCAGTAGGTATGCTGGATATTTTTCCACCCTAGGTGCAGCACTCTGCATTTCACCTTGTTATACAGCAGCCTATTGTGTTCTGCCCACTTTTCCAACCTGTCCAGGTTCCCTGCAGTCATTCCCTACCCTCCACAATTTAGTATCATCCACAAACTTGGACAGAGTACACTTCATACCCACATCCAATTCACTGTTAAAGACATTGAAAAGTACAGGTCCAAGGACTGATCCCTGCAGGACTCCACTACCCACATCCTTCCAGGTTGATACCAACCCATCTACTACTACTCTTTGGGTGCAAACATCAAGCCGATTTGCCACCCACTGGATTGTGTAAACATCTAAGTCACAGCCTCTTAATTTAGCTATGGGAATGGGATGAGATACTTCCAAAAATGCACAAAAATGCCATCCATCTCTACTCCTGCATCTAAACATTTTGTGACCAGTTCATAAAACAAAACCAGATTAGTCAGGCATGATCCACCTGCTATGAATCCATGCTGGTTGCCCTGCTGCATTATTTTTCCCACTGGACTCGCACAAATATGATCCTTCATAACCTTTTCAAAGACTTTTCCAAGGATGGAGGTGAGCCTGACTGGCCTATAATTACTCAGATCCTCCTTCCTCCCCTTCTTGAAAACAGGGACCACATTGGCCTTTTTCCAGTCCTCTGGGACCTGACAGGAGCACCACGAGTGTTCAAACAGCTGTGTCAGTAGTTCTGCTTTGACACCAGCCAATTCCTTCAGTACCCTCGGATGCAGGTCATCTGGGCCTTCTGACTTGAACATATCCAGTCCATCCAAGTGACTCTGCACCAAGTCAGCGTCAACAGTTGGTAGGCTGGTGTCCCTCTGATGCCCATCTAAGAACTAGTTAGGTGACTTATCTTGATCCTTGTTCAAGAACACTGAGGCAAAAAAACTCATTGAAGAGCTCAGCCTTGTCCCCCTTATCTGTCACTGATTGCACTTGCTTGTTCAGTAGGGGTCCTATGCAGCCCTGCACCTTCCTTTTACTCCCTACATACCTAAAAAAAGATTTTTTTGTCTTTAATTTGTGTTGCCAGCCTCAGATCCATAGTTGCTTTGGCCTTCCTAACTGCCTCCCTGCCAGTGTGGGCCAAGTAGGTATATTCATCCTTGGTAGATTCCCCCTGCTTCCACCACCTCTTTTTGCCCTTAGGCTCCTTCGAATTTCTCTATGTAGCCTAGGAAGTTTTTTGACCCCTTTCCCTCACACTGGGATCGTCTTCCTCTGTGCCCAAAAGATCGCTTCCTTTAGGAACAACTACCCTTCCTGGACTCCCATCTTTCCAATACTCCTATCCTGCAATGCGTCATTAACTAAACTCCTGAGCACACTGAAGTTATCCTTCCTAAAGTCAAGTATCTCATGGAGATGCACCCAGTGTGACTAAAAGTGGGAGGCTGTAGTCCTACATGTCCATTTTTGACTGAAGAAAAGGAATATATATCCACTGTTCAATGTATCCCTTGCACATACTGAAACAACTGCAGATGCTGTGGCCAGGTATAGAAATTACATTTTTACCAGTATAAGTGATTGGAAACTGGTCCATATGCATAACAGAACAGAAATTCAGCATACATGGACTGGTTTAAACCCAATCCAAGATTTGTTCCCCCAGTATGCTTATTTACGATCATACCCTGGCTCTCAGTTACCTCAGACACCATTCACCCTCCCTTCCCTGTCAAAGGACACCATGTGGCTTTATACCCATTGTCTTGGGTATTTTGGGTTAATGTTCTTCACAGGGCTTTTTCTGGGTTCAGAGGAGATGAGGGAGGGAGAGTGAAAATAATCATTTGCTCACCCGACACACAGGCTTCTCACAATGTTGTACACAATTCAGTCCTTCCATACAGCCCCAAAAGCTCAGATCATCCCAGATGAGAGGAAATGAGACGTGCATCAGTGAATACAATGGCCATGTATCCCCTTCACAGCAGCCTACAGAACAGGCCCTGTTCAGTGGCTGCAATAAGTTGCATTTCCTAAAGTGGGCGTGCACCCTACGGGTTTGAACCAAAACCTACTGATGACACTGGAAAAACTCCCCATTGACTTTAGTGAGTTTTGGATCAGATCATGAGCTCCAGATGATTTTTGCCTCTGGAGACCTTACTGTCTAAAAATATGTATGGCTTCATTCGTGGGCTAAATGTAATTTAATTCCAATAGTCATGAATAGGACATGAAAAATGTGAAAATAGCTATACACATTTCTTGCTTATACAGTGGTAACATTAAAAGTATAATAGTGTTCTGCACTATTGACTTCACTGCAGAATTTTCTGTGCTAAGTGTGAAATCCACTGTGAGATATTTGTATGCAGCCATGGTAAATGGGAGTTTTTTTATCGGGTTTTTTTTAACAGTACTCAATCTACTCCTGTTAGAAAAGTTGCTGGGACTCTGTGGTTTCCACTGTAATTGTTTATTTCTAATATAACATTCAGTTACTCTTCTGGTCTGTTATGTCCAGTTAAAAAGAAAAAGGCACTAGAAAGCTCTAAACTGAATTTGCTACCTGAATAAGGCAGATGACAAATAATCAAAAGGATGAATAGAGATTCTTATATAGGAAAATATATGGGATAAATGTTGACTGTATTTGTCAGGAACATAAATGGAAACCGAGACCAAAACTAGATCAATACACACCAAACTTCCAAACCAACCAGAGTTTTAAGCTGTATAAATGTATTATTTCCTATCAGATACTTTTCCAGTTATTCCATTATTTTGCAAAGGGATCTCAATTGAGCATGTGTGTTTCAAGGGAAAGTAATGGGATGACAAGGTTGTAAGGCAATAGTTAAGTTCATCAAGTTCACCTGTTTCAATCAATATCATCAGAATACAAGTCATTTCACAGAACCCAGTCTTATATTACCAAAACACAAAAATATTGCCATTGCTTTCATTTGGAGCAAGATTAAGTCTAAAGTAAACAACACTATGAACTAGACCTTCAAGTGGTATAAATTGACATAGCTCCAATGCTCTGGCATGCACTATCTCAATTCATAAAATCCATGGCAACTAAGATTTTAACAGGCAAGTGTCATACCTTATAAGCATCTTTAAAATACAATATGAATATTCTTGTTTTCATGAGTACTCATGAAAATCCATTCCATATGTGAACTAATGGTTCCATTTTTGAGAACCACTGAGCACTCAGCTCAAACTTCTCCCGGGAGGCAAAATTCCCAGCAAACTCAATGGCCATGATAGTCTCAATGGTTTGGTTCCCCAAGGACAAGTAGTAGCAGCACACCAATGGGACACATACATGTCTGTAAACCAATGCCAGGAGCTTGGGGAACAAACAGGAGGAACTGGTCCTCCTGCTAAGCAAGAAAGACTATGATCTCATAGGGATAACAGAGACCTGGTGGAACTCCACCTATGACTGGACCACAGGTATAGATAGCTATTCCCTATACAGGAGAGATCATGCAGATAAAAGGGGTGTAGCACCCCAAGGAATAACTAGGACTAATGGTCATAAACTCCTCCAAGACCATTTTAGGCTGGACTTAAGGAAAAATTTCTTTACTGTCTGAGTCCCCAATCCTGGAATAGACTCCTTCCAGAAGTGCTGCAGGCACCTACTCTGGACTCACTCAAGAAGTGTTTGAATGCTTATCTTGCTGGGATCCTTTGACCCTAGCTGACTTCCTGCCTCTGGGCATGGGGCTGGACTTGATGATCTTCAAGGTCCCTTCCAGCCCTAATGTCTATGAAATCTATGAAATCTATGAACCTTGTGCCGCTGCTACTTGTCCCCAGGGAACACCCATGCCACCCATGCTTTAGCAAGCAGCAAGTTATCGCAGGTGGGGTAGAGGAAGCTGAGGCCAGCACTGGGCTGGCCCCAGAAGCCTTACCTGGGGTTTTGGGGGCCTCCCGGGGCTGCAGCAATGGCAATTCTGCTGCGCAGAGCCTGGCTGACAGCCACAGCGTGGCTCCAGACAGCCCAGCTCTACTTTTGAGTGATGTGGGCTGCCTGTGCATGCGCTGCTCCAGAAAAAAAAATATGGAGTAGCGCACGCATGGGCAGCTCTCCCTTGCACCGCAGAGAACATCTGAATGTGCGGCATGTGGCACCGCAGACATGTTTGCAGTGCTGAATACCACTTGACCACACTCGATTTATCTTATAAGATAAATATATCCTTAGCTTTATTCATGATTTTAACTGATTTTCAGATTAACTAAACTGAAATTTCTGGGAATATATATATATTTTTTTTCTTTTGTGTTTAATCTAGAAATCTATGCAAAGCAAAGATCAGGGTGTGTGCAGATGGGGCATTTTCACACCTCTGTGTCTCTTAGTGTGTGTCACAAGGCAAATGATTGCTATGTATATTACAGTGTTCTTCCAGTTGGAGAATTATTGCTCACATATGTACTAGGAATAGCACTGAGTTCCTGGTGTCTGAAAACAAAAGAATTTCCCTGTTGACAAGCCCTGCTTCAGAAGTGTGGCCATGTCCAGAACTGGTGAGAAGAAGAGAAGAAAAGAGAGAAGTTGCAAACTTCCCCGTCATTGGATGTGAGGCTGATGAAGGAACAAAATGAGAAATGAGCATATTCTGCACAATTGCTCACATAGCTTGTTAGTGGAAACAGCTGACAAATACCAGCTGACAAATTCTGAGAAAACCTACATTAAGGCCAGGTACAGACATTGCACTTTTACTGGTATAAGTGATTAGAAACTAGTCTATACCTGTAACAGAAGACAAGTTCATCACACAAAACAAGTCTACCCCCATAACAGAACAGAAGTTCAGCACACATGAACTGGTTTAAAAATAATGGAACTCAATCTAAGATTCTGCACCACTCCACACCCCTCGGCCACAGAGGGAGAATGTGTGTTATGTTCGCTACTGATCTGAACTATTCCACTTTCAGAAAACCACATAACTTAGATTGATTCTGCCTCAGGCCTTTTCAGTGTTTGTACTTAGCCTAAATGCACATCCACAGAAAGAAGGGAAAGAGGAAGGAGTGAAGACTAGGGAGCTGCAAAGAGGATTGGGGAAGAGTACAACAAAGAAGGTCATAGGTTAAGAATGGGATAAACAGGGGAAAGAAAAGATGGAATTAATTTGCTAGTTATTACATATCATTGTTTGATCCTCCTGTCTTTCATACCATGAAGCTAGCCTGGTGAACTCTTCCCAAAGTCCTTTCAGGCTGCAAAAGTGTAAATGAAACCTATTAGGGACTCACCCAGAAGATCTACCAGAAGTTATTGTAGAATGCCTTCTGAGCATGCCCTTCTCAGTAATGGCTCCCTATTCACTTCTGTTTATAGTTCAAGGTGCTGGTGACAGGCAGTCATTAAAACCCAAATAATATGGAATCCAGCCACCTTTTTGCCTCTATTCTTGTCACCTAATTGACATGAATTTAGAATATCTCACTTCTTAAGATTGACACAGGGAGAACCAATGGTAAAAGATCCTCCTCCTCACTTCAGTGCCCAAGTCTTCTAATATTCAGGACAAGTAACTATTTGTTTCTAGTTTTAATTTGATTTAGTACATTTGTCCTTTGATTTTGGAAATCAGAGTTGCTAACACTTCTGTGTATAATTACAAAAGTTCCCTAGTGAATACCAGATCTAGTAGAAACTATATGGGCAAAATAGAAAAATATCCCAATTATTTTTTAAATTCAAAATTGTGACAAATACAATTCAATATTTCTTCAAAATGTCCAACTTCAGAGAAATGCTGATTGCTTTAACCTGTACTTCCTGGGAATTATACTTCTTAGATTCAGTCGTAAGTTTCTGTTGTACGTGCCACAATGGTGGGCTCTCTATAAGTTAATGCAATAAGCAAACAAATAGAGTTTTTGTTGCTAACTCTTAAGAGAAATAAAACCATCTTAAAGCTCCTTTAAACAAAGAAAGAATTTCTACGTACCCTGCAAACAAGTAGCTTGCACCCAAAGTGGTAATATTACTGTAGATATTTTTCAAAATGGAAAGACATTAAATGTAAAGTAAAGTCTGAGGCAAGAGTTATGGATAAGTTACTAAAAGCAATGAATTAATATCTGTGTCAGTTGGTTCCAAAAAGGAAGAAGGGAAAATGTAGTTATAAACATTGCAGAGACTGAAAACACAGCCTTTGTTATATTGATTATTTAATATCTAGTGCAGTGTTAAATACAGAAAGGAACAAATGCCTTCCTGACCTCTACAGGTGATCAGTTTACACTCTGAAGTCTGAGATGTGATCTTCTAATCTGAATTAACTGTAATAGAAAGAGGCATGAGGCTAGAAAGTACAGTAATAAAACTCTGTAGTCAGGAGAAGGTACCTTATTCACCAGTGACCTGACTTATGATGTTGTTTGCCAGCAGCACAGATATCTTCCTTTTATAAATATGCTCATGCAGATTTTAATATCAAAAGTGCCTCTGAACTTTCAGTGAAAATAATACCTGCTCATACAAGTACTGTCCCAAAGTTTATTGAATGGGACTAGGAAGATTTCCTACAGATTTGCTGCACTGGGCTTTGGATCAAGATCTTACACTGTCATAAAGGTGTCTTCCATCACAGAACTGCCACGTCCCCTCCTCTTTCTCCTCAGTGAACACTCAACATCTGTTTTGAAGCTAAAAGAAAAACAAGCAACAACCAACATGAACCTGACTAGAAATGCTTTTTTAGATGGAAAATGATATGCAAAATAATATCAGCTCTACCAAAGCTGAGATAAAATGCTGTGTGACCTACAATCCAATGCACGGTTGTATGCGATCATCATGCAGTATAATTTTATAACATTTTTTCTGGGTCTACTGAACTTCTGTTATTTCCAAAGTGCTAAAAATGCTCCGTTTGCTAATATAAATGATTATAATTGACAGTGCATTGTCAATCTATTGCAAAGCTGATTTAATTAAGAATGCCAGGGGGCATCATTTGGGGCCAGGTATCTAAGCTGCAAATTTTTTTGATCTCAACCTCTCCCTATAGGACCGTCCACACTGGCACCAAAGGCTGGAGGGCAAGAGAACAAAGGGAATTTTATGTGTCTGAATCAAATTCCTTCCCTTTGAAATGAAGCGTCCAGAATGGGCAATAAAACTGTGAAAATGGATTTCTGGCCGCATTTGATGTTAAGCCTTTAGTGTCAAGAGCCAGGCCTTTTTTTTTCCCTTTCTTTTAGAGTTTTTTTTTTTCTTCCCTGAACGGTCTTATGGGGAATTTGTCCTATAAATTATTTCTTACAGTTTGTATTCATAGAGTAGTGCCCTGTCTCACCCCCAGAACCTGAAGTAGATTTCTCTTTAATTAACTTGTATTTTCAGTAAAATTGTAATGGAAAACATGGCATTTAAACAGATTCAATTCATGCAGCTATTTTTTTCTCTCAGCTTGTGTGTAAAACCATAATGTTTATTAGGCCTCTCTGTAGAAAGAGTAACTTTCTCTCAAGTCTCCTTCTACTTTCATACCAAGTAGTCATAATCCTTTGTGTCATCTCTTGCATTCCCATAGTAGGAGATTGCAATGCAATGAGAAAAGCAGAGGATTAGGCCCACTTAGAATGATCATGCAGGGGGATCTATTATAATAATGATTACAACCATTTTATCTTTAATAGCTAGCCACTGATGGAAGGGTAAGGAGGGGGAGTAGAGAGGCACAGAAATGAAAGGAATCATGGCATATTGAAATGATTTGTTTCTAAGCTTTGATTGCATATGAAAATTGATCTTTAAATATTTATTTGTTACAAAAGCAGTTGGCAATACTTTATTAAAGCTAGCTAAATTAATTTAAATTGTTAAGCACCACACAGACAGTGTATTCCTGCTGTTGAAAGAAAACTTTTTTGTGTTCGTGTGCAAATTTACTTTAAAAAAATCAAAGCAGAAACATTTCTTTCTTTCTTTATTTATAGACAACACTTTCAAGAAAAAAGATCACAAAGTGGAGTGATCCTTTTCCTCATCTACCAAGGCAAACTGCCCAAATCCAGCTATAGCTCAATAAGGGTAGGAGAGTTCAGGACTCAGGCTCAGAATCTTTGCTACCAATCCACTATAGATATTTAAAGAGACGTGTTTTAGTGCTGGCAGTTGTAAGTAAAGAAAAAATATTTTAAGATATAAAAAGTGTCTGGATTTCACAGTGGGCATAGTTTATTGCTCTGGAGTTCATTGATCCCAGAAGTGCCATTTGACCATGTACCCAGGAGCATGGCACATTGAGCAGGGTCAGAGTAGTCCCAGCTGGCAGGGAGTCCTACGGGTCACCTGCCCTCCTCCCAGCTCAGTGTGCTGCAGAGGGGATGGCTGGGGCATGAGGGTGCTTCAGCATGGGGCTAGCCAGCAGGCAGCGCCAACACTGGAGCACCTTCGTGCCCCAGCCAGATGGGGCATTGTCTACACATTCACTGCTGAGGGGTAAAAAACTCCCCAGCAGGATAGTACTTGTAAAAACAAATACTGTCCTGCTGTGGAGTTAGTTGGTTTACTCCAGCCCAATAGCAGTTCATGTGTAAATGCACAACACTTACTGCAGAGCACATTAGTCTATTCCACAATAAACATCTTGTATAGACATGTCCAGTCTCTAGTTCTATGCTAAACTTTTTCTTTTTCCTGCTATCCCGTTTTCTGATTTTCTTTTTTCGTTGTTTCCTTTCTCCAGGCCTCTGCCAGGCATCCTGGCAGTTTTCTAGACTCCACTTTTCCCTGGTTCATTCTACTCCTTCTACTCCTTTTACAGTGTGCATTGGATTCCCTTTTTATCCTTTCCCTGACTTTTACCTTTCCTTCTCTTTCCTATCTTTATAATTCCTTTTTTCAAGTATTAAGTGTACTTCAGAATTCAATGTACAAAGCATGATACCAGTGCTAGCAGTAATTTGATTAAAATCAATGGATTTTTTAACTCTAGATTTTACCATTTAAAGGCTGATAAGAATTCAGTGAATTTTCACTATTATAAAGCCAGACTAATCAGACTGGAATCAAGGCCATAATGCTCTAAATAAGAGAGGGAAACAAATTATATTAATGAGTTAGGGAATTATGTGAACAATTAATCACATTCATGGCACGAATGGATGGCAATCAATTCTCTAGAATCCAGTATCTTTCAGGAATCCCTCTTTACTGAAATATTATTCTCAGAACTGACTGTATATTTGCCTACCATGACAACCTGTAGTACCAGAAAAGCAAACTTTAATTCACAATTCAACAGGGTTTTTTCCCCAAGTGGCCCTTGTCATGGTTTTATGGGAAACAAAGCTTATGCTAGCCAAATGAAGAGAAAGAGTGCTAATATAATGTTAGAACAAGGCAGTGTGCAATTTCATTACAATTAGCAGAGATCAAAATTAAAATTGTTTGCTAGAGACCTGCATGCTAGCAAACAACAGACTCTTGGGTTTGTTTGATTGATAAATTTTAAGGTAGCATATTCAGAATATACAGGGGAATGTTGAGTGTTATAAGATAGAACATTTTTCAGTTCTGGGGTTTCACTGTCCTGACTCTATTCACACCAGATTAGAGCTTGTTTCTGAGAACAGAATCCTTTGATTTAGCTGCCAATCCCATTCTGCTTCTAGGACAGACAGAGATACCATCACTCATACACATCCCAATTAATTTCTGTAGTTGCTCTGTAAATGAAAAAAAAATGCCATACCAAATACTCTTTGTGCACAGAAATTAAGCAAATTAGGGACCGGAACTTTTGGATACAATATCGGTTAGCCCTGTGGTGTTTGCCTTATCCAAGATGTGGTCAACCTTTGAATCAAGTTTTACCAAAATGCGCTTTTCTGGTTCCATTACAGCCATGCCATCTTGGGCTGTGATAATGTAAGATTTTGTTAGAGAAATAGGTTTGAACCTGGACAGCACTCATACGGTGGACATCAATGAAAAGTCAGTATTGGCACTAAGTCTGACTAGGTATTCAGTATGTGGTAGCATTCACTTTTGCCCCAGGATACTTTGGATCATGCTTTGCTGTTGTCCCTCAAAGAAGATGTAAGTCTCAAGTTTTGACCACTATAGATTATTAAATGTTCCATATCACTTTTGATGTGTGTAGGCTTGTTGCTCCAGTCTCATAGGGAAAATGTAATTTAAAAACTACTTAGCAAACATCTCACTGTGATTTCAATTGGATATATAGTATACAGGATTTCCTGTCCTAGGGTGTAGCTAGGTGACAGTAGGCAGTTACTATGTCTCAGCCCAGACCTGGCTATAGTTCAGTTGTGAATTAAGTTATTCTTCTTAATGCACTTTGGAATCCTTTCAGATGAATGATGATCTGTAATTCAAACATATTTATCTTTATGACTATTACCAAACTGTGTGCACAACTCTTCCCTTTAACTAGTACGTGTGTGTGTGTGTGTGTAGATCAGTCCTCAGAAATAAAGTAAATATTTTTACTGTGTTCTGCATATGCTTGAGCAAGCACCACCCTGAGTGAGTATTATATAAACAGACAGTATTTGTATCAAAACGGTCTTTTGTGTAATTTAATTCATTGAAGACAGTGAAAATCAAAATTTAGTATAGCATGAAACAATATGCATACAGACACATTAGCTGTGTTGCCAACTCTTGTCATTTTATCATAAGTCTTGCAATATTTGGTATTTTTCTTAAAGCTCAGTTCTTTGAGTCATGCAATTATGTCAGAATCTCAGCTTTCGTTTAAAAAATGTTCCTAGCCCTTGCGGTCACAGAGCAAAAAATGGAAAACAAACTCTGAAGGCTCAAAACACAGAAGACAAACAATAAGAACCCCCATATTTATCATTTTAAAAACATGTCCTGATTTTTAAGCCTAACTCAACATTTTGGGGTGCCAGGCCACTGATTGTAGAGACCCTGTAGGGGATTATTATAACAGAACAAAGCATAACTTCCATTGCTCTGCACACCACTACTATACCAACTTGTATAATCAAAATCAGAATAACTTATTTTTTTGTAACACTTTACTCCTCCAAACACCATAAACACCATAAACAACAAACATTGCCCTCTGCAGCTTATCCAAGCCAACATATGTTCTAGACCAGAAGCTATTACAAACCTGCACCCCCCATCCTCTAACTCCTTCACAGTCTATGCAGAAGGGCAAAACACCTCAGGTAAGAGCATCTGTAACAAAAAGTACTGTGACTTAAAAATAACATACAGAGAAATCTATTTATCAGTTTAGCTCTTCCTACATAGCCCTAATCAAAAACCTAACCCTTAACACTTTAGACTCTGGATGGAGATGTTCTAGGTCAGAAATGCTAGATTCAGATCCAGCTCGGATATCCACAAGTTGGCCCATGAATGAGCCAATAGTTTGACCCATCCAAGAAACAATAAGCAGTTGCCTGGTGTTGCTGAACCTCAGTGAAAAAGTTGCACTTAGTGAAAATGTGCACTAAGTTTCCTGCAGCTACTCTCAGGTATACTAATCTACCAGGATGTGGTCAGTCATTGCAGTAAGGTACATAGAATTTGTTCTTCCTCAGAGGCCCTTGCAAGAAACCCACAACTTTATTGGAAGTAACTCAGATTCACTGCACTACTTTCAACCTGCTGGATAAATCAAAATGGTTACTCACTCTTCGTACAGCAACACCAGCTATTTCTACTCTTCGCTTTATTTAATTTTTTTACCTCCCATAAATGGGCAAACGTGTAAAATTTATACCAAAATAATAGTTAGATACCTTTTGGCCATAAGACTTCTAAGAAGGGTTAGTGATGAAGGAAACGTAATAAATCTAAGAGGAAATGTTGACTGTTATTCTGTGTTAATGAAAATATTTTTTAAAAATTTTAATGAATTTATAAATAAATGTGTACCAGCCTTTCAGGTTTTTAGCATTATATTTACCAATAATAATTTCATTCAATGTTCATGACTGGCAGATACAATTTCAGTGCAACCCATAAGCAATAAACCTACTCATATTCCATATTCCAATTCAGATATCTTGACCCATTTTTATACATTCAAGTTATAAATACAGTAGTAAGTGATAAGTGCTTTTTAAATTAAGTCATAGTATTCACTCCAGCCAACTAAGAAAAAGAACATTAACCAGATTATCTAAGTAAGACCACATGATACACTGAAAACCTGGAATATTTTCCTGATAATTTCAATAATTTTGATCTTTTCCCTTTATTTCTGAACAATCTGGCAAGTTGATAGAAAAATAAAAACCCTATTGTTATTATCATACATAAATCCATGATCAGTGAACTACAAAATCTTGAGATAATATAAACTATTTCAATTTTTTTAGCACACAAAAATGTGCTAAGCACTTTGTATAGTCACTAAAAGCGTGGTTCATCCTCTGAACAACTTCTAATCTAAAGGCCTAACCCAAAGCCCATTAAAGTCATGGGCTGTACCCTTTAATTGAGATCTTCTTTTTGTTCTTTTGTGTATTTGGTAGAACCATCAAGATCTGAGATGCCTAAACAGAGTAACCACTTGGTCATCTTAGCATCAAACTTAGCATCAAATTTAGCTCTCCCTTATTTCTTAACCCTTCTTTTTGTTTGTTTTTGCTGACTACATTATATCCAAAATGTGGTTCCAAACCAGTTCAATTAGGATTTAATCCAAAGACCACTGATGTTAATAAGAGCCTAAAGAACAGAAGCCTGTTAGACGGTCAAAGCTTAATTTTATGTGTGATACAATTAGTGAAGATAGCAAACAATTAAATAGGGAAAGAGGTAGGGAAATACAAAAATTAGAATGATACTCTGATATCACAGTGAACTAGTGGTATCTTCATGGAAGAATACACTATGAGTTAACCCAAAATGACAACAATCTCTGTAGCAAACAAGGATCACTTCGCTCCACTTTGCAGTACTCAATACAGGTACAGGCTACAGTAACTAATATTAGACCCTCTTGAAGCTCAGCCCATGAAGGCTCAGTGCATATATAGACACAATTCTCCAAGTATATGAAAGTCTGCCACTAAACAACGGAATGTTTTAACAACTGGGGACCTATCAAACATATCTCCTTCAGTTGCCCATACTCTTTTTTCCTCTTCTTTATCCACCTTTTCTCTATCATAGGAAAACCTTTCCCTTAAGATGCAAAAGGAAAGAAATGGAACTTCTATGTCTTGTTCTGGGGTGGTCATCAGACATGTAGGGAGGGGATATATTAAATAGTTTAAGTAATAGCTAACTGAGAGACCTCAAAAGTAGTTGCCAATGGGGAATTGCCTTCAAATAGAGGGTGCCTCTGGAGGAGTTCCTCATGGATCACTGCTTTAGCTGGAGAGTGTTCAACATTTTCATCAATGATCTAGAATTGAATAGAATTGAATATAACATTATTGCTGATGAAGAATGAGTGGTAAACAAACAAATTATGAAGACAATGTAGTCACACACAGGAACCTGAATTGTCCAGTAAATTGGGTTCATTCAAATAAAATACATTCAAATACATGGTTCTATAAGTACAAATGAGAAATACAGACAATATCACTGAGCAATGGAAAAGAGTGACTGAAAAGTGTATTAGGTCTTGTGGTCCCAGCTTCCAACGAGATGCTGTGAAAAAGGTGTAATCTTACATGTATAAACAAAGAAGCAAGAAGTAGGACTAGGAAGTGATTTTATCTTCTATATATACACTGGTGACAAAAATATGCGAAAACTACAATAGTTCTGTTGTCCACTCTGAAAAACTAGAGAAGATGCAGAAAATAATTATGAAAATGGTTTGAAGGCAGGAGAACATCACTTACAGTGAGAACTTTAAAGAGTTCTTAATCAAAAAGGAAATGTGACTTATTATCATGTACAAATATCCTTTTAAGGAGAAAATACTCAGTACTAAAGAGTTTTAAATTTTGTGCGGAAAGGCTTAACAAGAACCAATGATAGGAAGGAGAAGACAGACGTGTTCAGAAATAACACACAAACATTTAAGAGTGGAAGTAATTAAGCAGTGGCACAAACTAGGAAACAAAGTGGTGGATTCTCCATCTCCTGATGTTTCTCAATTCAAGACTTGATGACTTTTATGTAGATATGGTTTAGCCAAGCCAAGTTATTGGGCTCAAATAGCAGTAGCTGCGAACACTTCAACAGTCTGTAACTTACAAACAGTCATCTTCAATCATCTAAGACACTGCTGCTCAACCTTTTGGGCTGGCAGGCCAAATGAGTGGTGCAGGACCTGTCCATGGGCTGGATTGGGCCCCATACACCCAGACTGGGCTCCACATGGCCTTGGATAAACCCTATATATCTGGATCAAGCCCCCTAGGCTGTGGCCAACCCTGTAAGCCCAGATTGGGTCCCACATGGCCTCAGCCAGCCCCTGTATACCTTGGTCAGGCTCTGCACTAGGCACCTGAATCAGGCACTGTGCTGCCTTGGCCCAGCCCCACACACCCAAACTGGCCCTGCATGCCTGATCTACTATGCAGGATCACATTCCCCATGGGTCTGCTAATTTGGCAGCAGGCAAGCAGCAATTAACACATAGCCACTCCCCTTCTGTTGGCTTAGAAATGGTATTTAAAGGCCTATTTGGGGGGGAATTGGTTTATAAATTTAGATATATGCATTATAAGGGTTCAAAATGAGTACCAGGGGTTAAATGTATTTCTAAAGAGCTTGGGAGACACACACACAACTTCTCATGGCCCTAAGAGCAGATGGGCTGTCTAGCACAACAAGACCAATAGATGGACACAGCCTGAGAATTGAGAGGGGCATGCCACAACACAAGATCGCAGGCTTCAAGGCAGACAGGTTGTGTAACACAACAAGGACACAGCCTGGGAACTGAGGAAGTATATTCCATACTGTCCCATAACACGAGATAAGTGATATCAGCCAGAAGGCCCCAGAGCAGAGGGGGTCCTGAGTCCCAGTTTTGGGGGAAGCGACCAAATTAGGAGATGGCTCGGAAGGTTACATGGATGCATGTCCACAGAGAAACTACCAACCAGAGGTAGCCACAGATGAAGAGTCATCAGGAGTCATCAAATGAGAAGGAGCATACAAAAGTAGAGACTTGAGATTAACAAAGGGTCATTCCCTTTGTCCTGTCTCTTCCTGTCCCTGAGTGAGTGAGTGAGTAAATCAGACCATGCAAGTTGAGGAACTGGGAAAAGAACTGGGAAATGTATTCTCTAGCAAAATCACATTTCTGGCAGATTAAAATGTAAGATTTCTCTGCCAATATCCTCCAATCAATAATGATTTCACTTGTTCTCCAGGAATATGATCTCCCTCCATTTAGATGATTATTTCCTGCCTTTTGGGGACAGCTTTTTATAAACATAAAATAAAAATTTAAGAAAAAATCTGTTAAGATTTTCTAAAAGTTCTTTCAGATCTATAGCAATATCAATAAGCTATTACAGCAATTACAGCTATAGCAATAAGGGCTATGGAATACAATAAAATAAAATCTAAATATATATGTAAATATATAAGTATATGTACACAAGGGTGTTTCAGAAACTAATGGCAAAATAGCTGCCCATGGTGTATGTCTGCAACAAAGTGGGAAACTACACAACAGCAGGAAACACCGATGGTAGCACTGGCAAACACACTCATCACTTATGACTATGTAGAGAAATGTTGTGGTCCGGTAAATGATCATTGTGTACGCAATGGTTTTAGTTTGAAATTACCATTTGTTTCTGAAACACATTTATATACATATATGGAAGCTGTCAGGGACAGCATCTTTACCTCAGCTTGACTTTTCCTGAAATTTATAACATAGACTGTAAGTTCAGACACAATGATTTTTACTGGGGACCATTCCCTTTTTAATTCTAGTGTAAAGTTTTTATTCTGTACCTCTGATGTTGCCACTGCTGGTTGTGTAGTACACTGTGATTTTGCTTTTGGGGAGGAGAGTATTGTTTTGTTTTTCTGGTACAGTACCATCTTAATTTAATGGCTGTAAACACCAGTCCTTCACAAGTTGTTAGACAAGAGCAATGAGGGGCCAACTTTTTTTGGTGGGCATGCCACAAATTAGCCTTGCTCCTTCCCATAATACAATTCCAATCCCTCTCCCCTGCTAGATCTGCTGCTCTGCCTTCTGCTCCCAGCTCTATTTTGTCTGCTGGCTCTGCTGCTCTACTGTCTGCTTACTTCCCATTGCTCCTTGCCCGATTTGCTGCTTTGCTTTCTGCTTCCTGCCCTTTCTGGCACTGTGGGGCCTGTCCCCTCTCTGATTCTCTGTGTGCCATACTCAGAGGCTGCCCATGCCAGTTGTAGCACCTGTGCCACAGGTTGGCCAACCCTGAACTAGGGCATGATCATTCTCCAGATGAAATCACTTGCAAAACCTTATGGCAACAAGATCAGACCCTTAGTCAGAGTCTGAAGGAATCTTCAGAGAGTCATAAAGGAACATAGGTTCAGGAGCATTAGTAGCTTCTAGGAAGAACAAGATACATTCATGACCTACAATCAGCTATTTTTAACCCTAAAATGGATTACTTGAATATCTAAACCAGATTTTCAGGTTCCCCACAATCTAGGTAAGGTTCCTATAGCCACTGGAGTCTAGACCATTCACTACCCCCATACATTTATATAGCCAGGATCATAGAGGGTATAGTTTTAAATAAATGTTCTGTTAGATCTTTAGACTCACTGGATGTTGATACATTTGTTTGGGGAGTGGACATGCTTATTCAAATGTTGCTCTGATGGGCACTGAATTCATTTTGAGGGCTTACATTGCTTTGGGTGATCTGTGAGAAAAAATATAACATCATTGGAAGAACTCTCCTTCAAAGAAGTTTTTTGTATTATGGGGGGAAGTTATTTACAACATTTGTGGGTTCCCCTTTGAAGTTATTTGTCTTGTTGAGAGGAGAAGTGGGACTGGCCTTTGAAGATTTTCATTTCATGTTGGATCTTTCCCTTTGAAGTACCTTTCACCCTTCAGGCATCCCCTATGGAAAATCTCTCTTTCTTCATGGGTCTCCTGAGAAATATCCCCTAGGGGAAAACACCCCTGGAAAAAATATTCATCTTGGAGAAATGCTCAGTGATGTATTTTTCATTTTTGCCAGCAGCAGGCAGAATTTAGTAGATCACCACATGCATATATTATTTTATACACCCACATATATATTTTTATATATATATATATATATATATTATATTGTATGTATATTACCATAGGTCTGCTGGGCAGCTATATAATGCACACAATGAGCTATGCTACTTTCATCTGGCAAAATCCTGATAATCTCAGTTTCCATTCTGTTATCTTTAAAATGCAAAACAATGCTGACTGTGGCTCCTTGTGTTTGCCCACTTCTAACTATCCAAACATTTCCAAACTGAAATTATCTTATGTGTGTTTTCTGCCTAAAGGTGAATATTCTCTGAAAGATTGAGTAAAATCGCTTCAGCCATTTTCTGCTCTGGTGTTGGGTGTGGTAAAAGCTAGACAGAGAACACTTATCATTTTTTAAAAAGTCATATTTTTAGACAGGACTTCAACAAATGAAGAAACAAGCAGAAACAAGTGTCCTACTTGTCACAATGTGCATTAAAGACTAGTACCTTTGGTAGGTTTGAAATAGCATGCATGCATACACACACATACACGCATAAAAGCTTTTCAGTCATTACTGCACTGTTCCTTCCACCAGGGCTGTCCAACTCACATCCATATCCAGCCTGCAAGGGGTTAATTTGTGGCCCATGGGCTCCCACCCAGCTGCCCTTCCCTCACACCTGTGACTATTTCTGTCACCTTAGTCTTTGGTCTCCCCCTCCCTCTTCTAGCTTCTGTTTTCTGCCCCTGGCTCTGGGTGCGGTGCACAGCAGTATGATGTAACACAGAAGAGGTAGGTATATGTAGCACAGTTCAGCAATGGGGACAGAGGGTTGCACAGTGTAGGTGGCACAGGAAGGGCCTACAGGAGCATGCTGCCCACATGGTGAGCAGCCCCCAGCCACCGCAAACCTGAACAACCCCATCTCACACTACATATAGGAAAGTGTAGGGAATTCCACCAATTTTATTACAACATTATCTAGTTCCAAAGGCATAATTGCAAAAATCTTGAGGAAGACTACTATGTATACATATATTTCAGCATGGGCTTCTGCACGTGCTAGCAACCAGAATTCAAGACCTCTGGGTAACCCCAAATATATACCTTGGGACATGCTAAAACTATCTGTGGGCACATCTACATGAGACACTTCAAACATAGTAGCCAAATTCTACTGCATATTAGCATGGCTGGCAAAACCCATACTCATGCACTAATGCACAGTAGAATTAGTCTACTGCACATTAGCATCACCAAAAAAGTGTGTTCTGGCACTAATGTGCAGTAGCTCCAATTACGGTGAGTTAAGGCATCAGCTGTAATTAGAGGTACAAAACTTAATGCACCATAATTACGGTATATTGATGAATGTGTAGATGCGCCCTGTGAAGACACCGCTACAATTCTTACCTGTGCTAGCTAAATTAAGCTAACATGGGTAAGGTTTTATGTGATGAATTCACACCTTAATTATGCTATGTGTACATATCCTAAGCAACTCGCCTAATGTCACTGAGGAAATTATTGGTGGAGCAGACACCATTGCACTGGATTAAATTCTCACATTTCATTCAAAATGATATTGGAAGCAAACAGGAGATTTCTGTGGATATTATAGCATGCACAGCTTATATATAAATAAATATATACCAAAAACTTCAATTACCTCTGAAAATAGAAGATTCTGACAATAGATAAGAGCTCATCCTATTTGAGAGTTTCCTTTTAACATTATGTAACTGATTTGGGTAGAAAGAGAGATTTGGGCTGAGAAGAGTGATTTAGGTAAAGATAATATGATAGTTCCTCTTGCACTATATTTAAGTATTAATGGATTTTTTCCCATGAAATCTCTATCTCTCTCCTGCAAGGATACCTTTGACCATAATGCTTGTTTGATATTGTAGTTCTTTCCATGGCAACAGATTGTGATGTCACGTATGAACAGATTATGAGGTCAAAGAGGGCTCAAGACAGAGTTAAAGCAAGAAGTAGGAAAGATCCAATAAATGCATAAATATTTAAAAGTAAGTATTTAAAAAGCAGAGTGAAAACATGCACTCAGTAAATTCAATAATTTTTTTAATTCAATCTTAGCAAAAGATGTATTTGGGGTTGGGTTAGTTCTTTAAATAATAATAAAGTCAAAAAACCAGCAAAGACCTTAGGCTACTATGAAACAGCAAATATAAAGTCTTATAGCTGTTGGATATGCAACATTAATCTCTTACTGTAATACCTCAGAAGTTAAGACTGATCAGAAAGTACAATGAAGTCAAGGGAATGCTTCCACTGACTTCAGTGGGCTTCGTATCAGGCCTTTGGCCAACAATGGGACCTAACCTAAAATTTGTGATGGGTTCAAGATGAAAAAAGGAGATGGGGAATTGGCCTCTTCCTTCTCCTCAAAGTTCAGATTTGCTCAGCCTTGTGTGGAGGTTGGTGCCATCTCTAACATTCTGCTGCAAGTCTGGGCTTGGGTATTAAACTGGGTTGTATAGACATTGGGTTTCAATAGTGGCTAGACAATTCTTTGAGAGATTCATCCTGTTTGCTGTTTCTCGCATATCTTTTTGCATTTGTTTAGAGTTTGATAACCCAGAATAAGCTGAAAAGATGCATTTCTTTTATTCCCTCTTGGTTGGTGTGATTGCAGGAAGAGTTGCAGAGTAACATAAGGCTTGCATGATTGTACTCATATGCCGTGTCCACAGGAGCATGGATGTTTGGTTCCCTGTGGACAACTCACAGTTGTGCACCTTATGCCACCACTAGTTGCCCATGGGGAACACTTGTGCCATGTGCCCTCTAGCATGCAGCAGGTTACTCCAGGTGGGGTCGGCAAGGCTGGGGCCAGCACTAGGCTGGCCCTAGCAGCCTTACCTAGTGTCCTGGGGCTGCTGCAATGGTGATTCTCCTGCTTGGAACCTGGCCAGGCTCCAGTTTTGAGTGGTCCACACTGCCCACACGTGCACCACTCTGCTTTATTTTGCACAGGTTTTTTTTACTGCTGGATATCCAGGGGTCAAAAAAAGCCCCACACTGCTCCCTTGCAATGCAGAGTACAGCAGAGTGTACAGCATGTGGTGCCACAGATGTCTGCAGCATCACATACCGCACAGGCACACTTGTCTGGATGCGGCCATAATGACAGGTCATTCATTGACCCATTCTTGCCTGTCTTGCATAGCATATTCATGTCTATGGTCCTTAATGGGAGCTTTGGGTTTGGAGTAAAGGCAGAATTTAGATCTTGGGACTAGATACTACCCTCTAATCCTTGTGTGCCCACTGAGCTACATTGAGAGGAACTGTAGGCTTCGTACTCCCTTATTCCCTTTCAAGGCCTTATTCCCTTTCATGGGCATGAGGACTAAATCCATCTAGTCCAATTTTTGTAATGTCAACCTAACACACTGATCTCACTTTATAAAGAACTGTTTTCACTTCAAACACTGTCTTGCTCTTTGTGTCCTTTTTCAACTACAGAGTATAAAAATAAGTTTATAACACATTTTGAAAAGATAATGAACAACTTCACTACCTGGTTATAAGAAGTGATGAAAGCTTTAAAATCCAAGGGGATACTCTGGATGATCATGCTTCCATAATAAAGTTTGCCTTTGTTAAATAAAGAGATCACTAAATCCCAATGAATTCAAATTTAAACTCTGCCTATAAACATAACATTGTTTACATCTTTCATTTATGATGATATTTCAAATAAAGTTGTCATAAAATTGCACTGCTTTTGTGCTATGTCATAAAATGGAAGCATATATTACATTAAGCAGCAAGGAGCTGTATCTCATTTAAAACACATAACCACATAATTTCATAGATATATATCTATATATAGATATATATCTATGAACAATGAAATTGCCCCAAAATTAAAACCCTTCTGGCAGTGTATTTGTAAACACAATCAGCTCATAATCCAATAAAGAGACTCTGCTTTGAATTAATGTGAATTACTTCTTTATTCTGCCTTTACATGTATAACTTTTCATCTGAACCGCTTTATTCCTCTTTGTTTCACTAAAAAATAATTTTAGTGATTTCCTCACTTGTAAACAGCAGAGGTAGTGTTGAGAAAAGTGAAATAAAATGGAGCTGGAAAAGTATAAAAACAAAAATAAAAGAAACAGATGTAATTGCTTCATACCTGCGAGTAGGAAAAAGGCAAATCTAATTTCTCAGAACTTCTGGCATGAAACACTGCATTTTTAAAAGGAACCATCACTTCAATCATTTTTATGATTCTGATAATGAGAATGAATGCTACATTGTTAAATGGGAAGTGAAATAATTTTATATATACATTAAAAAAGAAGAAACCATTTCTTTAATTTTGATAATTTGAAACAAAACTTTCCAAATGACAGCCTTTTAGTTATAATTCATTAACCTACCGTGTGGCAATATTCAGATGATAAGCAAATTCAAGATATGCAAAGACAAATGAAATACTTTAAGATTAATCCTTGAACAAGATAGGAATTAAAAAATAGCTGTTTAGCTTATATTTACCAAAAGTATTTTTGTTTTATAAAGGACATTATGTTCTTAACATAAACTACACAGTACTTGAAACGTAAATTGAAGACTGAGGTAGCTGAAATGTTCAGTCAAAATTGCTTGTTCCATGTAGTTGGGGGTGGTTTCAAAGTTGCAGAACTCTTGTGATATTAAAAACCTGGAGCAATTTTAGAAAATTTTAACCTAATTTGAGGGGATTTATTTAAAGTTAGGGAACCGACATTTTGCATAGATTTTCACATGACTATTACATTTTGAAATTGTTAGATTTGCAATTAGTGATATTGGCCATGTGACCTGGTTGGTGCTGTGGAAACTTAGCAAAAATCAATTTTGACCTATTTTTTCAAAGGTAATAATTGTGTTTTGACCATGCCCTCATAGCCAGCCAGAAAGAAGTAAAGGTTGGTTACAGCAGCTCCAGCAGGGACAAGCTCTGTACTGTACCCAGCTTCTGTGGAATGGCAGAAGGCAAACAGATTTCCCCGTGCCACACCACCAGGATTTGACATGGTAGTGGTCCTCCCTGGCAGCCTTCCAAAGACGCAAGAGGAAAGAGCACTTGTTCCTCCAAAGGTACCCCAGTGGGTGGGTCATCAGGCTTTATCCAGAGGTCAGTGCTTACCCTTTAATGAACTCACACAGGGCCAGGTAGAGAAGTACCTATCCACTGGTTACCATAAATGGCAGGCTCGTAAGTGGAGTAGCTCACAGGCTGGGAGAAGAGATTGTTGGAATAAAATCATACTTAGTGAAACTTGTGTGAGGAAGGATAAGTTTATAGTCCAAAAAGTAGTCAACAGGATACTATCAGATAATGAAGAAAAAAAACTAGTGCTCCCTATCCCAAGCTTTCATTCAACCCTGACCTGGGAAAATTATCCTCAAGAAAGTATAAGGCAGGGGTGGGCAAAATGCGGCCCACGGACCAGATACAGCACACCAGGCCATTCTATCTGGCTCACGGGGCCCCTAAAAAAAATTAGAAAAGTATAAGGTCTTTCAGTATTTGGTGACTGCTGCTGAACCTGATAGCCATAGCACCACTTTTAAATAACACCCTATTTCAAAGAGAATGCCTAAAAACTATTAAATGGGGACCATGGTTTTCACTTCCTACCAAAGTGAGTCACATTTGAGCTAGTAACCTAGAGCTACAATACTGAGAAAACTTTCCCATTCTCATCAACAGTTGGAAAGCACTTTATGAGACAAAACCCACACTCGCTTCCCCTTTCAGCTTCCTTCTCACCCTCCCTTTTCTCCTGGTGGCTTCAGTTTGGAAACGGCCTGTTTCTTTAAATGCTCCAGCTAGATTGGTTGCAGGCCTCTGGGAGTCTGTGGCCAAAACTAAAGCCAGGGACAATTCCTGAACAAGTAAGTTTACAATGCCCTGTTTATTTATACAACACAAATTATTGAAATCATTATGCCCCAGACTAGCAAGACCTATTTATAAACAGAATTTTAAGATGAGCAATAAAGCAGGACTCTCCACTGCATCACAACAAGCGCCAACCCCATCCCCCATCCCCACTAGAAAGCCCTGGGCCCCATCTGACTTGCCACATGAAAGATACATTCCTTGCCTGCTAAATTAAAATCTAATCATACTCCACAATAAACAAGGCACAAAGAACACTCTCAAAATTATGGGATGAAAACCAGGAACACGAAGGGCCAACTTCGTCCTTCAGATCTATACGACAGTTCTTTGACAAGTGCAATCAGTTAAATGTTTGAGTGCTTGACAACAGCCACCCCACTAGACTTTTGATCTGCTTGGTATTCTGCTATCCTCCATAAATTACGGATCTTTAGATCTACGTGTCCTCCATGTTTGTGGTGGCGAGTCTCCAAGAGGGAGAAGCCTTGGGAAGAAGTGGGTATTTCTCTCAAAACACTTAAATTATTCCTATGTTCTGTCTATACAAAGACGATCTGGAATCAATTAAAT
Source organism: Crocodylus porosus (assembly GCF_001723895.1). NCBI lineage: Eukaryota > Metazoa > Chordata > Crocodylia > Crocodylidae > Crocodylus > Crocodylus porosus. The sequence goes on from NW_017728947.1 coordinate 95,129,467, forward strand.
GGGCATCAGTCACAATTGACTTTGGAAGGAATAACTTTTACTCTTGATCCTTTTCAGACATGCATCCAGTGGAGAACTGGCTGATTTACATGACTTTTTTTTAGCATGTCTTTCAGCAAAATCTGAATCCAAACAGCACAGCTTTGTAGTTTGAAATGCCAGGTGGGTTTTGATTCTCAATAGAGGATTTTGATTCTAGAAATGAAGGCATTAATCCAGAAAAGTAATTTTCCCCCCGTCTATGACAGGCATAAAATTCTGAACAGAGCAGAAGAAAAGCAATGAAGTCACAGGAAATGCTATTTGCCCCATGGTATCTTTTCACTTGTTGCATGCCAATTATGGCAACCTCAAGTCACAGAACCCTCCACACTCCCTCAATGCAAAATACCCCACTACATGTTAATCAACTAACATGTATTTTATCATCTTAACAGTTTATTTAACAACAATAATCATAAATAATTCTTAATATGACTAAGATTCAAAAATTAAAAGTATTTAGCACTTTTACAGTGCTTTACACTTCCCCCCCAAGGTGCTGAACAAACATTAGCTAATTGCTCTTCACTAAAATTATTTTTATCACAGTTTTACAAGATGGCAACTAAAAGCATAAGTAACATACATGAAGTTATCCAGCAAATAGAATTAAAATAGAAAATAGGATTAGAATTTAGGAGCTGCCCACTGTTAATCCCATGCTTAGAGCACTGCACTATACTGCCTCTTTTTCTACAATTTTATTAGCCATGGGAATGTCCAGTTTCCAAAGAATTTCCATCTCTAGATTACATCACCCCCTTCCCCACATGAAAACTGGCTACATGAAGAAAGCATTTCTGGATTTCCTTCCTTACTGTATGTGCATATCTAATAAATAAATGTGCTGTACAAGACATACACCCCAAATGAACCAGAACTTAAATATTGGTCCTTTCACCTCCAAAATTGCAGGACTCTGCAACTTGAGTTAACTGTGATTTCACCCAGTTGATAATAGGATCCCTTTCTCTACGTAACAGTCACTAGAGGTCAACATTTCACACTTTCGCACACACCATGACACTTGCTCTTGTAGCCATGCTCCCTTAAAACTATTAAGGCAACCATTATATCATAATATTTGAAGCCAGAATAAAATATATGAGTACACACCTGATTGAAGCAGCAGACAATGAGAAATGTTCTGTGGTTGTACACAAATCGGAAAAAAAAAGGTTCAGAGGACACATCTACATGTGCCCTCCCCATGGCACAGTTCTTACTTCACCGTTATTTAGTACTGGCTTTAGGAAGTACTAAATGATGGCGCAGTAACAGCTGTTACTGCACCATCCCAGTGGCGCAGTTATTTTTAGCAGCTATGTTGCTATGGCGATGCGCTATTACAAGTTTGTGCCCAGGTTTGAGCCCGCTGACGCTACATTGCCACAGCAACAAGCTACATTGCCACAGTGCATTGCTACAGCGATGTAGCATCTCATGTAGGCGCATCCAGAAAGGAGCTAATTGTTATTAATGGAGGGAAAACTATTGATGGTACAATGTACTTAAAAAAAAATCCTAATGGTATGAATGAAACTGTGGGTGAAAGAGTCAAGTTTGCAAGATTGAAGAGTCTTCCTGTTAGTGAACAATTATTACTGAAAGTGCATTCTTACAAGTAAAAAGTCTTGGAAAATTCTTATAACAAGCAAAAGGACACATGCAGCAAGTTATTTTAATCACTCTTCTCTACAAAAAGCTGTCAAAAGCACAGTATAAGTACTCCATTTAAAACCCCCAAAAAGCTCATTGTCATCTCATGTCATTTACCCTATTTCTTTTATGAGTTGTGTGATTTGTTCTTTTTTATACAAAATGTGTTTAAATACATCAGTACACATTTTCTTTTTTCATACATTACTATGAGACTTGCCAAAACTCTTCAAGGTTTTGTTTTTGCTTTTATGCTTGCTTGCATGCATGAAAATAAAACCTATGTCCACATGATTTTATTAGCATAGTATAAGCTGGCTTGTGTGTTGAATGCCTCTTGTTCAATTGCAAGCTGCTGAGCTACATACAGGAAATTATGGATGAAATTCCATGGTTTATGCTATGAAGATCTGAGTGCATGATCCTAATGGTCACCACCAGTGTTAATATCTATATCTGTGAATGGTGATTTTGCCAACTTTATAAATAAAAGGAATGGAATTCCAGTGACGCTTGTTAATAACAGGTTGCAAGGTTTCCATGTATGTTTAATTTCCTGGTAGTGAACTATTAACTAATATGCTTATGCAAATGATTGTTATTTTTCAGATAAGGTTAATTGTAGATACAATTATGCTCATGCATTGGTTGGTTGGCAAAACAAATGGTTAGGAAACTCCTCTTGGATGAGCAGATGGTAGATACAGAAATGTTTAAGTGCAGCCCTTCATATATGCAATAGATTCTGGATCAGACACCAGTCATGTTGAACAGAAACAAGAATCTGCTATTACCTTGCATTGACACAAGTTTCAATTGCCTTGCTCATATGCAGAGACCTGACAAAATATTGTACTTCAGTAGGTGTGAGTCTTTGATGGAGCGTAAGTTGTGTCAGTGAGGGATATTATGGCATAGGAAGCTGCTTTCACCCTGATATACTCAGGTTAGAGAAATCTGTAAGGCCACCGGTTGCATTACTCTACTTGGAGTAAGAAATTGGGGTCTCCACAGAAGCACGAGCTACTACCGGGAGAGGACACTTGTGGAGAGACTATGTTATAACTTATACACAGGTGGAGCAAGCATATCAGGCAAACTCAATCTTCTGCCTAATGCCCCTGAAGGGACTATTCCTTCTGCAGACATGCTGTCTCCCTCCACCACCCCTTGGGTGCTTCCCTGCCCTATCATTCCATTTTTACTGTCGCTTTCATCAGAAGATGAGAAGCCAAGTTCTGCTCTCAGCTATATATGTACAACCCTGTAGGGTTGTATGCATGGAAGTGAAAAAGAAACTTAGAACACACATTTTCCAGGGAAACCAAGTGCTATGCTCAGGCAATTAGAAGCACTAAAGTAAACATTTAGTCACCATTGACTCATGAGCTGAAAAACACAGTAGTCAATTACAGCTTTCGGCAGCAATAATTAATATGGTGTTGATGAAAACTGTGTTTTTCACTCAACATACAAGGCTATTCCAGGTAATTAAATGTAACCTCATATATATGTAATTTGCCTTAATCTGCACATGCTATGTATCCCAGCTTTGTACTGTACATTCTGGGGGTAAAACAGTATAGAAACATTAGCAAGAGTGTATACCTAATAACCCTAACAATATTTGTTTGATTTTTTTAAAAACAACTTTATAATTAAATATTTTACAACATAACGGTTTTTAATGTGACCGTTTCACATAATCTTTCATACAGCAATCTGTATTTTTGATTACCAGGCTACATTGAGAGATCAGTTGTAACCATGCACACAGTACACACATTTGTATCTGTGTTGTTTTAAAATCCTGGGGCTTTTCCAGAGCTGTTACATCAAGAAAAAGTAAATACTTAATGAAAGACAGCAGTGCTATCACCTCCATTAAAGGACTTTCTAGTGTTGTGAAGCTGGCACAGGGATCTGTAAGGTACAAGTCAGTATTTACTATAGTGACCTGATTTTCAGAACTGCTGGCTACCAACACTACCAACACATCCCATTGGAGTCAGTGGAAGCTATAGATTCTCACCACATATTAAAAATCAAGATGGACCACTTTGGTCTAAGTGACTGATTACAAAATTGGTACTTCTAAAGGTCTGCATTGCTGATTCAATCCCAGTCATGGAATATGAACAATTCAAAAGGTGGGAGTCCTATGACCCTGGAAAATTTTAACTCTCCTGTATCTGAATTCAAGCAGAATTAATCTGTATATTTTCAAGTTCCTTTGTTTTCTGTTTCTTTTGATGCTATTTGATCCCACAATGGTGGGAGTCTACTACAGACCTCCCACTCAAAGTCCTGAGCTTAACTAGGAGTTCGCCCGGGAATTGACTGAGGCCGCTTGCTCCAGGACCTTGGTTGTCATGGGTGACTTCAATTACCCGGACATCTCCCATCTGAGTGGGAAGATCACTCAGCAAAATCCGAGCGGTCACAAAGCTTTCTCTCGTGCGTGGATGACCTCTACCTGACTCAAGAAGTCTATGGGCCAATGAGAGG
>NW_017728947.1:95133775-95136612 GCF_001723895.1 Crocodylus porosus
GTAAATTGGACGCTTATCTTGCTGGGAACCTATGACCCCAGCTGACTTCCTGCCCTTTGGGCAGGGGGCTGGACTCAATGATCTCCCGAGGTCCCTTCCAGCCCTAATGTCTATGAAATCTATTTACCAAGTATAAAGCTGATTGCCAATTCAAGCACCAAATAATTTTGCAGCAACATTACTAAAAATAATAAGGGGAAACCTGGTTGAAGTTTGAATTATCATTCATCATCTGGCCATCACACCTAGATAGCCAGATATTTTTTATACTGAGGTTCAAATCATACCCTTATAAAGTTCTTTAAAATAGCAGTTCAGGAAAGATCAAACCACATCCAATCTTAAGCCACTTAATTTAGGAGATAGTGGGCATGTTTACACTTACAGTTAATGAGCATGAATAATCACCTTTTTTTCTTTCTAATTCTACCTATTTGCATTTTCACTGACATCCTGCCACATTCTTAGCTTCTTTAATTTCTTGGAGTCTCAGAAGAGCAGAGACTCCCCGTGCCTGAAGAAGACTGACTGCACCCGAAAGCTTACCAAGCAATTTTTTCCAACTACTCAGTTGGTCTAATAAAAGATATCACATCTATTCAAAGAACCTTCCACCATTTGCAATAACCTCTGGTGTTTATTAATATGCAACATGTTGAGCTGGGTTGGAGCATCCCTAGATGGCAAGGGTCCAGGGGAGTCCACCAGCCAGCCTGTGGCTGCTATCCACAACTAACATACTGCAGAGGGGCTGGCTGGTGCATGAGGGTGCTTTAACATGGAGCTAGCCAGCAGAATAGTACACACATTTGCAAGTATTTACAAGCAGACTAAATTAGTTTACTCCTGCCTAATAGGGCACACATGTAGAGGCATGACATTTACTGCCCAGCTAATTAGTCAGCTGCTCAGTAAAGTCTCATGTAGATGTACCCACTAAGTAATTTGTATTCCTTTACCAAAATATAGCACTTTAAGACCTGTGTTATTGTGAAGAGTTCTTATTCCTGAACAATCAGGCAGACATTTTTTTTTTAAAGAAAATGTAAAAGGAAAAGGGGAGGAATATAACTGTACAACAAAACACCTAACATTATTTCATTAACTAAATGGGAAGTTTATAATAACCAGTTTGGCTTATTTCAGAAAAGGTGACTAATACTTGACTATTAACATTAATAACTTCCAAATTAAATAGCATGAAGATATCATTAATATTCCCAGCTAATGAAACCCTCTGTCAGTGCCTTGCCAAAGCAGTCTCTGCTGGCTAATGTTGTTTTCTGTTAGTGTGAACATATAACGTACAGCAGCATTTTCTAGAAGCATAAGCATCTTCTTTGGCTAAAATTCAGGGAAGAAATATGGTATATTCAGTTGGATTTTTGGTCCATGACCTGTATTATTGTAAAATTATGAGGCTCTTTGATACCAACGGAACTCCCTGGCTTTGGCATGAAATTAACTTACCTCTGAGCATAAGCAACTCAAATCTGTAACACTTACTCAATGTGGGGCACAAAAGGAATGGTAGTATCATCCAAATAATCTAAGAAAGAAGAGGTGTGCTTCATAGGCAGAGTACGTAAGCCTATTCATTTACTTTATAGAAAATTAAAAGGGAGCTTTGCACTGCCTCAGTACTTGGGGAACTTAAGGCACAGACAGAAGTGAAAATTTTCACCTGATCTGGCCCCTGAAAGAGCTCCACAACCATGACCAAACACAAATGCATGGCTGCAAAGTGCTTTAAAAAGGCACAATCCTGCAAAAATCTGAACCCTCATTACATGAGGTGTCAGATGAAAGCACTTCAAATTTGGACACCCTCAGTAACTTCTGTCAGTAGGGCTAGACTGACACCATCCAACCCTTTCTCCCAACACTATTTTTAGAATGGGAGCGGGAGGGAGGAGCAGAGGGAGCTTATTCTGAGGGTTGTCCAGCCAGAGCTGGAGGGTGGAGAAGGTGGATTTTACTGGTGGGGGGCTCCAATCCACCCATGCTGCAGTGCAGCTGGGGGAACCCCAGAATGGACCTCACTCTCCTGTCTTCTCCTCCTCCCATTCTGAGTCAACATGGGAGCTGGGGAATGGGGGTGGAGTTAGAGGAAGAAGCTGCAGAGACCCAGCCTCTCCCCCTGGATGAGCTCCAAATTGGAGCTTGATCTTCCACCTTCCTGACCAGTCTAGGTAGGATCAGTCTAACACATGGCACTTCCTGTGAAGTGCCATGAGTTAGACCTAGGAGGTATGTTTCTGTCTGCGCCTTTATTTTAAGACCCAGCTAGAAAAAAGCTTTGGCTGAGGTAATCTAGTTGAAGAGGGTCCTGCTTTGAACAGAGGGCTGGACTAGATGACCTCCTGAGGTCCCTTCCAACCCTAATTTTCTATGATTCTATGATTTGTAGCTTTCAAAGAAAAACTGTGGCTACTAAAGAAAACTCAGGAGGAAAGCGGGATACTGAAGATGAACCTATATCACAAAGCTTCAAACCTACCCTTGGATTTTGATCCTCCCACTCCAAGAAATCTAAAAATACCTATTTTGATCCAGGTTTTTATTTTAACTTTTCATAGAGACATAGCTACAACACTCAAGTTTAGTTCCAGGTCTGAATTATTGCAACCATTAGCAGTATGAAGAGCTCATGGTTTTGCTTCAGCCCTATCACCTGCAGGATGTACAACTGATTCAGAGGGTTCCGATTCGCTTTGGAAAAATTAAAGGGTCTCCTGATTCGATTTGGATTCAGAGATTCAGCCAATGAATCAGGCCAAATCTCCACTGAATCCAACCAGTGACCAAAGCTTCGCACAGCCCTAATATATGTGTGT
>NW_017728947.1:95136712-95192414 GCF_001723895.1 Crocodylus porosus
AGTATGAAGAGCTTATGGTTTTGCTTCAGCCCTATCACCTGTGGGATATACAACTGATTTGATTCATAGACACAGCTTTAAATGTTTTTTCTACATACCTCAAGATACCAGGCAGCTCATGAATGCTGAGATGCTGGGGTGGATGAAGTGTCCCACAGGAGTGCAGAGGGGTCCCCAGCCCACTCAGCAGTGAATCCAAAAGTGGACCAGAAGCACTTCTGGTCCACTTCCAGTTCTGCCGGGGAGTGTGTGGGGGGCCCCCTGTAACCACTGACTTGGCAACTGGTTCATCCTGGGTCTGAGGGGGCACCCAGGTTCCCCCCGTGTCTGATCACTGAGCCGGAAGGGTGCAGGGGGTCTGGAAGTGGACTGGAGGTACTTCCAGTCCACTTCTGGGTCTGCCACTGAGCATGCGGGGGGGAGAGGGGTGTGCTCATCCACCCCAACATCACAACGTTCACAAGCCATGCCTGGTACCTTGAGGTATGTAGAAAAAATATTTAAAGCTGCGTATATGGCCAAATCACTGATTCTCCAAATCAGCATCAAATCTTCATATTCAGATTTGACCAATTTGAATTGGGATAGTGATCCAAATCAACTAATCAAATCACTGAACCCGATTCAGGCCAAATCATATTTGGGCCAAATCCAAATTGAATACGGCCTGTTTCACACAGCCCTGATATCCATGGGAAATGTGGGGTGCCAGATAAGCAAATGTGCGGGTTATCTGAGAGGTGTCTTTGCCTGGTAGGGGAAACCAGGTGTTTCCACATCTCAGATTAACTGTGCCACCCCACCCATCCCTCCCCCGGTGTCAGTGTGCTGAGGGGGGAGCTCCTCACAGGCTGCTTTACCGCGCATAGGCTGCTTTCCCCCAAGCTGTGGGATTCGACAAAACTGGAAGTCCCACTACTAGTTTCACTTTTGCAGCATTGACCGGTGTCAACCGGCATGCCGGTAAATACAGCATGCCGGTTAATGAAGTGCCAGTTAATGCAGCATTTACTGTATATGGAAGCAATAAAAAGAAGAAAGAGTCTTCTGGTAAGAATGCAGAAACAGCAAACTGAAGTAATTCCAACATCAGTAATATTCTATTAAAAGTTAGTCGTCAATACTATAAAATCATGTTAAAAAACATTGTAATAAATATTTTATTCTTTTTGTTAACTTCCAAGTTTTGGAGCAGTTGGGTGCACTTTGAGTCAGGCTTTTGGGCTTTTCACCATAACTGAAAAAACTGGAAACGTTCCTATTTTTTTAACAATATATGAGATTGTCACGTGGTCACTTGAATTCAGGAGTTATGTCTTTAAGAAAAAACACTAAATATTGCAATATGCATGGGAGAATGGTAAAGATTGGCAACATTGCAGATCTGTACAGAACTTATAAACCTCTAAAAAAGCCAGGCAAAATTCACCTGGTTTCATATTTCCTTTAAGTTCAAAACTCAGCCCATTTGTCTAAAAGTTCACTAGAGTTCAGCCTTTCAAGTCATTCACAGCTGATATATGGTTTTGTTCCTAAACCATATAAAACTCATGGTTTGCATGGATTTGACATGAGCCAGGTGAAGTTCAGTAGACCTGGCTTTGAGATTTTGAGTGTTTTAATATAAAACAGAAACCAAAATTTCCCCTGTCCAAAAGAGAAAAACAATGTTATATGATTCTCTCTGAACAGGATTCATTGGGTACCTCACAGCTCATGGGCCTCTAATTAGGGTCCTTCCCTGCATGAATGTGCATACAGAGTAGGCATAATCATAGTAATGGTTTCCAGAACTACTGCCTTAGATTCTGTGGGGATGGCAGGAACTGAGAGGCAGGACACCCTTATAGTGTTCCATAAACATGGGTATACATGAATGAAAAGAACAACTTGAACTATGGAGCAGTGTGCAACCTCTGTGTACCCTGTCTGGCTCTGACTGACTGAGGGCTACTTACCTGAGGGACCATCTCCTAATTACTAAGTTCCTCTATATTAGAAAGTATTTTTAAATTATAACTATTACCACTACCATCCTCTACTCAAAATGCAGAGCGTCATGACTCCTCCACACTGCAGGAGGCATTCCGTCTAAGGCTCAACACATCCTAGAGCACTTCTGGAGTAGTGTACCTCTGTTCTGACAGTTACCATTTAAGTGATAATCTCTTTGGGCATCTTTTTGTTCTATGTTTGTACCATGACTAAGAAAATGGAGTCCTTAGCCACAGTGGAGACTTCTGGCATCTACTGCATTGCAAGTTAATAGCAACATAAACTCTAATTTGCTGATACAAGTGAGTAATAGAAATGTGTGTAGCTATAATCCCCTGATGGGAAAATATTAGGGTCATTTTACTATTGCCAGGACCCTCCTTGTGGCATGCCAAATCACAGCCTTTTGATCCACAGATATTGTGGTGACTAGCTTTCCTGCCAAACAACACTGTGGGTGCATCTACATGTACAATTAATACAATGCAATAAACTCCACAGCAGTTCACACCAGAGTCAACACCTCCCAGGCACAGTGTCTACATCTGTGTCTGGGGCAGTAGCAATTTGAGCTGGGGCAGAGCAGGCACCCAGCTGGCCAAGCTGACCAGGTTCAACTTACTTTCCCAGTCACTGTCTACACGTGTGTTTCAGCATAGTAAAGTACTCCTCCATAAGACAGTACTGCTCCCAAACCATACTATCCTCATCATCATTGGCAGCTGTCAGTCTCAGGAGACCATGGAGCCATTGGTGAGTTAACAGGTACCGCCACAGCTTTTTGACTGGCTGAGACTAATGCGCAACAAGCAGGCTTTCTGGCGAGTTGTACCATTTTCTCTTGCCTGCTTCTGAGGCCTCTTCTCTAGTTCATTATTGACCCTCTCCATCTCATATCAACATAGGCTCTGCTTCAAGGTAGCTTTCCACTCTCAGCAATCCAAAGTGATTGATTCCCAGCATTGGCCACTGATGCACAGCTTATGAAGGTTTTTCTTGCAGACATCAACAAAATGGAGTTTGGGCCTTCCAAGTTGACATTTGCCAGTGGCCAGCTCACTGTAGAATATGTCCTTGGGTATTCAGCCATCACTCATAGGATTCATATGACCTAACCAGTGGAGGTGTCTGTGTCTCAGGAGCATGAACATACTGGGTATCTTGGCTCATTCCAGAACAGGGAAGTTGGAGATTTTGTCACGCTATATTATGCCCAGGACTGTTCAGTTTTCTTTCTTCCTTAGCTTAAGGAGTCCATGTTTCACTGCTATACAATAGATAGATAAGTACACAAGCACTGTAGACAGTCATCTTTGTTGACAGAGTGTTTTTCCAAACTCTCTTTTGAAGTTTAGCCATGGCATTGCTTGCCTTTCCAATGTGAGTGTTAATTTCGGCTTCCAAGCCAAAATTTTGCAAGAAGGTGGAGACAAAGTAAATGACCACTTCCATCAATTGTTTCATCATTTATTCTATATTCAGGAGTGTAGTCAACTTGTTGACCCATGACTATTGTCTTCTTTAGGCTAATAGTCAAACCAATATTGTCACTAGCATGAGAAAGGCAATCCATGAAACTTTTGCAGTCCTGCTCCTGAAAAACAATTGCTGTAACATCAGCAAAGAGCATTTCATTGACAACAACTTCTTCTTTATTTTCACTTTGAGATGAGCAAAGTTAAGGTGTTTCTCACTGGATCTGGTCCAAAGGTATACTCCTTCTGAACAGCCATTGAATGCATATTTGAATAGAAGAGCAAAGGAAATCCCCAAAAGCACTGGAGTTAGGACACAGCCCTGTTCAACAGCACTCTTGATTTCAAATTCTTCCAAATATGACCCATCAAACAGCACTGTTCCACACATACTGACATGATGAACAGTATGATGCTCAGGAGATTAGGAGGCCATGTACAAAGATTTCCTTTGTTCATGACACTTTTCTTGTAGCTGTCTCAAGGAAATATCATATCCATCATGGATCTACCAGATCTGAAACCATATTGAGACTCAGGGTAAACTGTCTGCAAGGGTCTGCAGTCTTAACAGTATGACTTTGGTGAACAGCTTCCCAATGATGCAGACTAAGGCTATACCACAACAGTTATTGCAGTTGCTTATATTACCTTTGTTTCCGTACAGACTGACTATGTTTGCGTGCTTCGTGTCTCAAGGAACTTCACCTTCTCTCCAACACATACTTATCCACTCATGCAGATGGAAAGGGGGACAGATTTCCTGCACTTATCTTCAGCTGGTATGCAATCCGTACCTGGGGCTTTACCATAAGCAAACTTATCAATGGCTTTTTCTAACTATCCTACAATGGAGTTAATTAGTGTACTGTGCCCTAATACTGGTGCACATGTAGAGTGTGACATTTTACTGCAGAGGTAGTTAATCTACTCCACAGTAAAGTGCACATGTAGATGCCCTATGTGATGCCAACCCTTCCAAGGTAGCAACAACCCAAACAACTGAAGCCCAAAATAGTAATAATCAACTAGATTTTCCGCTCCTGAGCTGGAACTAAATTGCTTCCCCCTCCATCCCTCACTGACATTCAAATGACCCAGATTAAGAGTGCAGGTACAGACCAGGCTGTTGTGTAGTTGTAGCCTATCACAAATACAGAAGCTTTTACAGCTTCTTTGCTGAGGTAGCTATTTTATCTTGCCAGCAGCAGAAACAGAGCTGCATATTACCATGGCTGTACTATGCCCAGTACCCCTGATAGCTCAGCTAAGCTAGCTTGTCAGTTTAACTTCAGTCTATCCCATAGACATGACCTAAGATACAAGCCAAGTAATTTCTACCCAAGCCTGAGACTTTCCTTTTTCTCACATCTCCTCAGCTCTCCTTTCTTCTCAGAAACACTGACAAGGAGGTATTACCCTTATTTCTGGCTCCCTCTGCACATGTTCCTAGTCCTTCCCTAAGCAAAGTGTAGCCATTTTATACTCTGCCTAGTGCTTCCCATATTAGAGATCGACCCAGAACCCTTACTTTCTCTCCTTTCCATGTAGCTCTCCCAGTCTATTTAAGAAACTCTCCCACTCCTATACAGCTGAGTCTGCTCATTAATCCAAATCACCCAATCATTCTTTTCCAACTGAGAAAGAGTACCTGATGCCTCTTATGTAAGGCTGAGCCTAACTCCCTGTAAAGGGCCAGCTCAGTCTAAAACCATAATTGGATCAGTTTTTACATTATCTTCACACCTTTCTTCTTCTTTGGCTGTTTTTGGTCTTCATTCTCCTCAACTGACAATATAAGGTTGTTTTTAAAGAGGAAAATGTTCTAAAAGATTAAATGAGAAAAAGAAGGAAAAGGAAGAGAGGATATTAACAGCCACCATTACAGCTGTATGAACAATGTGTTTTTCTGACTGGGTGATGTTGAGGGATATCCTTTTTATACGTTAATAAAACTACATATATATTTATTATCTTTGTCTTTGTCTTCTATGTCATTACACTCCACATCCAAATTACAAGTGATTTTTTGTCCTGTTTTTTTCCCTGATTTTAAGTTAAAATGTTACATATAATTTATGCAACCTTAGAAAAATTCTATGCTTCCCCCAATCCAAATTTGGCAGAAATGTTTCTGTTCACAGGCAAATACTTGAAGATATTAGCCATCTGGCACAACTACATTTGACATGGCAGATATGGTGCAAATTAGTACAGAGCTCTGCTTTCACACCCAACTTTTTATTAGAAAAAAAAAAAAATTCTGTGGAATGTTTTGATAAAAAAGAAAAAAAATATTTTAAACTAGAATTCCCCATAGGAAACTAGGGTTTTCAGCAGAATGCTGAAATATTTGCAGAAAAACACACACACAATTTAATTTGGAAATATTACCGCTTTCCTCACAGGTGCTGTAGATTGGGTGCCTCAAGTTCCCATTCTGCTTTGCCAGCTGGTAACCCTGGTAGACCTGCAGCTCTGAGGCTAGGAACAGACATTCAGAAAGCCCAACGTAGAATTGATCTAAGTTGCAGAGTTTTCTGGAAGTGATATAGTTTAGATCAGTAGCAAATAAAACACACATTTGCCCTTTGGTCAGGGGGGACAAATCTTAGACCAGGTTCTGCCATTTTTAAAACAGTCTGTGTGTGCTGAACTTCTGTTATGTTACAGGTATAGATCAGTTTTGTGTGCCTAACTTCTGTTCTCTTACAAGAATAGGCTGGTTTAGGATCACTTATAATGGTAAAAGTATAATGTCTGTACCTGGCCTGAGAGAGGAGAGTTCATCATGGTAGATGTAGTCCAGCCAGGGAGTCTAACTATAGAAGACCATGGTCAGGTACAGATATTGCACATGTAACAGTATAAGTGATTGGAAGCCAATCTATACCTGTAACAGAAGAGAAGTTCAGCACACACAGACTGGTTTAAAAATGGCAGGACCCAGTCTAAGATTTGCACCGCCCAACAAAGGGTGAACATGTGGTCTGTTCGCTACTGATACAAACTATGCCACTTACAGAAAACTGCATTACTTAAATCAGTCCCACCTTGAGCTTTTTGGATGTCTGTACCTAGCCAACATGGACATGTGGCAAATGAGCAACAGCTCCCAAGAAGCACCAGAGAGGTACTTCCAAACTGAGAGGTACTTCCAAACTGAAACATTTTTGTTTTCAGGAATTCACTTTTTGACCAAAACTTGTCATTATCAAAACTAAACATTTCTTGGAAATGATTTTCAACTTCAGAAACCCAATTCTTCTTCACAAAATAGTTAACAGATTTTTTACCAGACCTGTTTTACCATGAGACAGCTGTATAAGAAATGGAGTGAAAAGTAATGTGGTTAGCAGAGCTGAGATGAAGCAATATTCCCATTAGATGAGAACTTTCATGATTTCAGTATTCTTTTTCCAATTCAAAATCTGGATATAAGTCAAAATCTTGAAAATATTGTGAACTGGAAATCCCCCCAAAAAACTCATATCAAGTCAACTGCAACATTACACTACAGTAAAATCAAAATTGTTTATGTTTTAATTTTGTATACAGTTTATACACGTTTATTATAAATTAACTTACATTTCTAAACTGACCTAAAGAACAGATATTTTTTATGTACCAAATGTTGAAAACTATCTTGATAGTTCCTTCTCCTCTACAACTCACTGTCATGTTTCCATCAACCATTTCTTTATCCAACTTACATTTCTTGTTCTAATCCATCTTTTCTATTTTAGCTACTAATTTCCAATATGAGATGATATCAAATATTTTACTAAAGTCTGTAGAGATTAGATATAACACATTTCTTTTAACTAAACTATATTATCTTCTAAACCTAAATGCATGCAAACAAATGCATTCACTTGAGCCTGAAAAATTTAGTCCTTTGCAATGTATATGTTCTCTGTTTTTTAAGAGTTCAGAATAGTTCAGATTCTGATTTCATTTATAGTGGAGTAGATCCACAGTAGTAAGTAGAACCCTTAGGGCCGAATTTGTCATTTTCAAGAACCTTGTATTATTACTTAGTCCAGGTAATATGCATGCAAAATATTACTCTTCAGATCTGAAAATATTTTACACTAATTCAGAGGTGGATCCAGAGTGAGTGCAGTGGCATGGCTGAGCTCCTATTTTGGATTGCACCACACCCCAGGAGCATCTGGGAACTTTTTAAGGTCCTTAAAGCAGGTAAAAATCCTCTTTCCCTTCACCTTCCCCAAGGGCACACCCCTCTCCACCTTTCCTGTCTCCTCTCCCCCCCCCACCCTGACTTTCTCTACTGTCCATGGACAAGGAAGCACCAGAGCCAATCCTGCCCACTGCACAGGGACTGGGCTCAGCTGTGGATGACAACAATGACAGCAAGGATGGACAGAGGAGAGGTGGGGGGAAGGGTTCCCCTTCCCTATGCCTACTCCAGGCAGGGGCAGGGGGGGACTATTCTTCCATCATGCTTTTGTCACTGTACCTCCCCAGCTGGGCCCAGTCCCACTCAGCCTAGTTGGCTGTCAAGTTTCCCCACCTCGAGCAGCAGAGGGAGCAACAGTGGTGGTCAGGGGAGTTGGATGGAAGAGGAAAAAAGAGTAGGTGTGTTCTGAGTAGGAAGGAGGGATTTCTACCTGCCTTAGGAATTTTAAAAAGTCTGTCCACGCTGGGGGGGAGGAGGGGGCAGAGGTATCTGGAAGCAAGGAGTGCACCAGCCCCTGCACTGTAGGCTACTGCTACGACACTCCCCGCCTTTGGGAAATCCTGGATTTGCCCCTATATCAATTGTATATTAACTTTGTATTACTAGATAATAGGCGTAACAATGCTAAACACAGCCCACAGAAATCCTGGGAGTATTTAGGAATAAACAAAAATCAGAACTGTTAGAAATATTTGAATTAATACATTTGGTTTAGGCCTAGTTCTTATATTTGAAATGTGTAAATTACAGTGATGAAGATGTGGTACAGGAGATAATGGAAGAAATGGGGTGAAATTTTAAACATATGTTAAGCAGAACAACAGTAAATCTTTCCTGCATGTAACAACCTTTGAAGTCTCTCAAGCAAACTGGAGAAAGCCCCATCAATTAAGTGATTGAAAATTAGATTCAGTAAAAAATTGGTACAATCCTACATCTGGAAGGAAATAGGCTACATGAACTCAGAATTATTTCTCTAAGTTAGAAAGATGAAATCCTGACCCTATTATAGTTTGTGAGAGATTTGCCATTGATTTCAGTCTGGCCAGGATTTTGTCTTATAAATCTATGCCAAAGTCACACTGTAATACTTTCAAATCTTTGTTTATACAGTTCACAAATATAAGTTATATAAAATGGGAAAATACATATATGTTAAATTAATACCAATATTAATTGAGGTTTAACAAGAAAGCACAAGATATGTATCTCCTAGTTTTATCTTCATATCTCATGCACAGTTATTAAACTTCCTCAAAAATATGATTTTAATAATCTTTAATTAACACACAATAACTATTCTATTAAATTCAAATCTTTAGTTTGTGAAAGTAATTATTCATTTGAGACACTTAATTTGAAGTGTTACCATAGATCTGTATCTCTGTAAGTTAGATTGTAATATTTCTCATTAGAAATTTTATAGTAAGTTATAGTAAGGGTGAAAAATCATGCCTGGCATTTTCAAAAGAGCCTGTTAGGCACCCAGCTGATGCTTACCAAATTCCCTTAGACTTCTTTAAAATTGTCCAGCCCTTTATTCTGATTTCAAGATGGCTTAGAGTCAACAATCAGCTGTGAGAGGTGTGCTTTTCTTCTCAGAGAAATAGAGACGTTGTATTCAATGATTATTTTAAAATACATATGTGACAAAGAAAAAAATAAAATCTGTAGAAAGCTGCTTGATGAATATTTCTAACATTGCTTTGTATGGAACATCTTAGATTTTTCTACTGGCTGGGCCTTCACTACTGTAGTTAAGCTGTATGATAAACCTGGAGAGTAGGAAATTAGCCTTCCTCCACCAATTTAGGATCTTCTAGAGTGTACATATAGGCACATTTCCCTATTCTCTAGGTCTCCCTGGCACTTTGATATTCAATATTTCACTTAGAATTACTTTAAATGATGCTAATATGTGAGGTTTGCTGCTTTCATTGGATAGAAGAGTGGTCAGCTAGTGTGTGGTCATGACAGATTAGTACAGTTGTGTCAGCTGTGATGATTTATGCGATTACATAAGATTACTGTGATTTTATTTAAAATAATAATGGCTTTCACCATAGAAATGCACACCTAAATTTTTGCAATCCTGGTCTTCTCCCTCTTCCAGTACAGCACTCCCTTAAGCAAATATTCATTTGTTTGCCCTTGCCAAAAAAATTATTCACCTAAGCAAAACCCTCATATGATCCCAACAGAAGTCTAAGCAACCTACGGCAGAAAACTTTCAAACCACGTAGTATTATAAAAGCAATATTATGTTCTGGTTTGTTGTACTTTCTTTTGCTTTTTATTATGGAACTACTAGTAGCAATTCCATAACTCTAACTGAATTGCAATTTTTCACTCAAAGTATAAATATCATTTTTTTCCCTCATGAGTTGGTGATTGAAGTCCACAGGACCCCAGTCCTACAGACAAGTCTACAAACAAGTAATTTTATACATATGAACCATCCCACTGAATTCACTAGGTTTACATATGTGTGTAAAGTTACCCATGTTCATGTTGGCAGGATGAGGGACTACATTTGTAGAGACATCTGTGTCAGAGGAATCTTGTTGCAAATAAACAGTGTCTATGTTACAAAACCCCACAGCTTTGCTTCAGTGTTCAGTCACCCACAAAAGTCACTTACTGCCTCAAAAAATAGTTGGCTATAAGCAATATTCCTTAAACAATTTGCTTCAACTCTTTAGACACTGGTGTTGGCATTGGTTTCTAAAAAAGAGAAGAAAAGACTTTCAGACAATTAAAAAGTATATTAAATCCACTTATCGTAAGTAGCTACAAGTCACTGCAAATGGAGAATTTTAAAATCTTATTTAAGAACATACCAATTGATATTTCATTCTATGTTGTTTAGTGGTCAGGGTAATAGCTTCCTATCTTCATACAATGTTTTTCACCTGATAGCATTGCATTTTTAAACAACAGTGTAAGCATAAGAACAGTTTGTGTAAGTAAATGAACCGTGTCGGCAACAGTAATTCAGTCAGCAGTGAAAACATGATCAAAATGTATTAAATTATTTGTGATAGTTTCTCCCTGCAAGAAGGCAAATCTATTTGAACAAAAAAAATTAACTAGAATATGAAACCAAAATAATAAAAATGTCAGGTCCCTTTAAATAGTATATGAGTGCCAAGATACTCTACATCTTAAGTAGTGTTTCACTCTGGAGGAACTAAGAAAAGTAATTTGTGGCTAAATCTACAGTGTTTCAAAAAGACTGCTCTACAGGTAGATTAAACAAAGAAGCCCAGGCCAAAAAATTCATCTATATAACCATTCTCGAACAGGCAATACATTTTACAGAACATAAAAGATAAGCTCCAATGTTATGTGACAGTTAAAAACTGTTGTTTTGATTCCTGAAAATATTGACTTAATTTTATCAAAATGTATTTATTCATTGCTCCTGCATCAATGATCTTCTGTATTTTATATGTAAATAATCTATTCTATTCCCTTGATCATGTTAATCTTACTAATGACAAATTACCATTCTCCACGTACAGTTCCTAGATTTACAAATTATCGCTCCTGCTTTCAGGGGACTGAGAATCAGCCACGCTTGCTAATGCCTCCATGGATCGCCTGACACATAGCAGATTTTTATATTCCCTTTTAAAGCATTCAGCTCGCAAGAAATAATTTATAAATCTGGCTATCACTCGCACTTATCCTCTTACTGCTTGAGGGGGAAAAAGAACAAGATCAAATTGGGAGGATTATTAACAATTTAAGAACTTTATTTGCTTCAATTAACCCTTTGCAGGGAGGACTGCAAACTAAATTGCACTTATTAAAAAAGCAAAAGAAGAAAAGAAAGGGTCATCTTATTTGATTGAACTTTAAACAAATAAATTTATTGTCTCCAAATACACTACATCAGCCATTTTTTACCTTCTATTCACATAGTTTGTGGGTGTTAAACATTTGCAGAAACCTAAGAGGTTGCCCAGTATCCTAAATAATACAACCTGACTTGCATTATGGAATTAGATATGTAACAAATTGAAGAGGTTGAAAATTCAACCAAGGCCCTATTTCGTTCTTGCTCTATACATGTGCAAAGTGGGAACAAAATGCTTACATTCAGAACCGACTGGATTCTACAATCACATGCTGCTATTTTTGCAGTCTTATAGATAAAGGGACGAGATGCAAGGGAATGGAGAATCAGTCCCTACAATACAGCCATTAGATCCTCTGGTGCCAAATGGAATAGCACGTACAGGCTGTGACTGCACAGTAGCTTTACTGTCTCCACTGCATTATTCTGTGTGGGCTGCTTCCTACACCAGAAGTAGTGTAGCTGCTTTGGGCAGGCTAATTAGCTCTCTGGTGTACTAGTGCCAGTTAGCCCACCCACAAGGTAGCACCATATGGAAACAGCAGGAATGCTTACGATATACAAAGCAGCTCGCTTGGAACAGCACAGCATGCAGATAAAGCCATAGGATACAATAAAGTTCCCATTTTAGTTAACACGTCTTCCCATTCATTTCAATGGGTGTTGGATCAGGCCTGTGGTGGTTAACACCATAAGTATCAACAAGTAAAAATAGCATATACTAGTGACATAAAGGAGCAGTAATGTCTACTATGCATGGCTATCATGCCGGCAATGGGTGCCAAAATCTCAATCCTTCTGCCAAGCCCAAGTAAATGGGTTTTGTATAGTTAGCTTCACAGGTCAGAATTTCTTCTTAGGTCACTTAATGACAATGCTTAGATATAGCCTCCTGTGGAAATGGTGCCCCCTAACTATAGTGGAGAATTTTGGATGATGTCTCCTGGTCTTTTCAAGTGCACCTCCATTTTCAAAGCCTTTACCCATAGCACAGTAGATCACAAGAAGAGAAGCGCCCACATAAATAGTTCCATACATGGAATACATTCACCATGTTAATGGTCCCCTCTGCTTGACTTTACCTCTTCGTTCCCCAGACATTAAAATCACACTGGCCAAAATAGGTGTATGCATCACAAGATATTGCCAATTGGTAAAATATTTTTGCCAGTAAAATAATTTCACCCAAAGCATTCTAAAGGGAGCCCTGGACTTTCATTCTACCCAAGAACATGCAAGGTCACTTTAGACAATTTCCAGGCATCAATATGCGCTTAAGACCTTCTGGAAGCACAATATATTGGCCTTGTAGAATGGAGTCACTTCCATCAGTCACCTCAATACATATTTAGGGGCACTCCAGAATCCATATTATAGATTGGATAAATTGTAATGATCCGTCATATAATTCCTTCTTCATGCAATGGTCATTGCAGTGGAAAACCTTCAGAGGTCTATCATGCAAGTGTGGTTGCTTTGAAAATACCCTTATAAGAATCTTTTTCAAATCCTCCTTCATTGTGCAGAGATGCTAATCTGTATTAGGGATGGGCAAACATAATGATAATTGGATCTGGGGTTGTATATATTCAGGTAAGAGCTGTACTCCCTAAACTTATATATCATCCATATCCAGGATAGTGTCACCCTAGAAGTAAACTCTCTCGTTCCTTGCAAAATATCTTAAAATATGACCTGGAGTGAAAAGGAATAGCAGTAGTCTTGTTTTCAGTACATTAGAGTAGCCAGCAACTTGTCAAGAGTATGTCACTTGCTTGATTTCCATTTAGCTAATGCACAATGGGAAAGACCCCTGCCATTTAATCTTATTGGGGGGTGAGACCTAAAATGTTATAACTTACCTTGAATGCAAATAAGGACAACCTATTACTTCTCCTTTTGTCTTGCTACAAGGTCTTCCTAGTACAAATAGGACTATTAGAAATAGTAAACTATTAGGACTACAAAGAAATCTAGTAGGGCTGTGTGAAATGGCTATGTTTCGTTTCAGTTTCAGATTTGGCTTTTTCAGAGGACAGTGATTCATTTCAGTGTTTCAGATCACTGTTCCATTTCCATTTGGCCAAATCTGTTTCAGAATTTCAATGCTGTTTTGGAGATTGAGATCATCTGGGGAGAGGCAGGCACAGCCGGGTGGCTGCAGGTTCTACCACAGCTCCTCCGGCTGCACCTGCTTGTGGCCTGGTGGGGGGAGCCACAGGAGAAACCCCCATGGCTGCCCTGCCTGGCCCCATCCCCTTCCTGGCCCCATCCTTCCAGCACTTAAAAAAACAGAAGCCCAACACTCACCTCCCCACACTCATGGCAGAGCCCCCCTGTGCAGCGCAGGGCAGTGGGGATCACCCCCCCAACCTATGACCCACGCAGCAGCTACCCCATGGCACAGGTGTCTGGGAAATGCGGCCACTAGGGCTGAGCAGTACTGGGCTCCAGCTGACTGCACCCTGCCGAGCCGCGCTGCACTTGCATGATATGACAGCTGCTGCGCTGGTGCCAAGTGGGGGATGGCTTCCACGCTGCCTCCCACTGCCCTGTGCTGCATGGGGGGGCTCTTCCAGAAGCCCTCAAAGGCCCTGATCGCTGATGCTGCAGTCATCGAGTGCAGGGTTTTTTGTTTTTTTCTAAGTGCTGGGAGACTGAGGCCAGGCAGGGGATGGGGATGGGGATGGGCAGGGCATCCATGGGGGCTTCTCCCAGGGCTCCTCCAGCAGTGCCTGTCTCTGCCCAGGTTGGGGAGCCATGGGAGAAGCTCCCATGGCTGCCCTGCCCTGCCCCAGCCTCCCAGCACTTTAAAAGGAGGGCTGCAGGGCTGTGCTGGACTATTCCTGGGAGGCACCTCCAAAACATTCCAAAACATCCACAACATTTCTGAAACATTTCAGGTGGTTTTGTTTCATTTCAGAGATGGTTCAGAGCCTTCCATTTCATTTTGGATTCAGTGTTTTGGTGCCAAAATAGGCCAAAACACCTCCAAAATGAAATGGCTGCCAAAATTTCACACTGCCCTAAAATCTAGCATTGGGACTAACTTTCAATTAAGAAAACTTTATCAACTGAAGTAGGCCACACTTTGTGACATATTTGTTATAGTTCACTGACACCAAAAAGCACTATCATTATTATTTTCCATGTAACTGGAAAGCCAGCTTGTCAAAGATCATGCCCATTTCAAGAGTAATTCACTCTCCAGACAGCTTGAGACCCAGGACTCTGATGAGAGGAGTGATGAAAGATTTCCTGGAACCAAAGGACCCCAGGAGAGGAGGGTAGAGACTCACAAAAGATCCTTGGAGATCTGACAGGACCTGCAATGAATAGTGTAGCACTAATGGAGCAGGAATAATATTGCCCTGTTGATGAACACATGGCAGTTCAGAGACTGAGGTGAGACTTATGTCAGGTATTGACTAGACTGTGTAAATTTACCCATGCATACATCAAAGACAGCAACATCTATAGCAGCATTCAGGAAGAGCCCCTGAGTCTCAGGATGGACATCCCAAAAAGACTTGTGGAGACGGGTTTACACGTCAACGTGTTTAAATGCATGTTGAATTCTAATTTAAATGTTTAGAATGTCTCAGAATTATTTGAAGGCAGCTAAGGTACAACACTTGAGTCAATCCAGGTCCTCCAGATGACTTCTGCTGTGCTGAAGAGGTTGGTAAAGGAGTCTTAGACTCAAAGTGGGGTATGGCCTTACCCTGTATATTTTCTGGAGCATTAATGGCTCTATTTATACAGGGCAATTTTGCTCAGGACTCCAAACTGGCTAGTGAACCAGTGCTAGGGCAGTGGCCCAGTCTGCCAGCATGGGAGGACAGTGCTGTCGGTAACCACAGTAGCCAGCCTTCATCAAGATGCTTGTCCGGTGACACTAAGCTGGAAGGATGGAGACCTGAGGGAATGGGGCCTGTCACTGAAGAAGCTGCATAAGAAGCTAGAATATGACGATCACCAGAAACAAAGCAAATTTGAACTAAAGATGAGGAGATGGAAGAGTTGCAGGACTCCCCAGATAGGACCTTAATGGGAGTCCCTGGATTTTGGAACTTCAGTGGGTCTTTGGAGTGAGGGACACCAAAGAAGGCTTCTTCTTGGGAAGTCCCATGGCAGAGGTCCCCTTTAAAGGGATATGATGCATGACATAGGTAAGTGCTGATTTAGTAATTCACCTGCCTACCACAAAAATATCAAAGTGTAACTTCAGGATAATTGTGACATAAATACAAGCAATTAGTCCACCTTAAAAGTAAAATAAATTTAATAAGAAACAAAGGGTCTGGGCCTGCAAACACTTTCACACACTTCTGCCTCTAGTCACAAGAGACATCCCATTAAAGCCCAGGAGAATAACTGGTGAATAAATTTACATACATGTATATAGGCTCCAGTCCTAATGGGATACTAATAACTCATTCATATTTGTAGTTTACATTCTGGTTACATGACTATTATGCTAATTATTGTTAACAAGAAGTACAAATATTGTGTAATTACATTCTAATAGCGGTGAAATCACAGCCGCCACATTGAAAAATGTAAGCCAAGTGTTAAAGATTTCTGTTCCCCTAAGAATTAAGTCATTTTACCCCAAACCTTCAATTTCTATTTTATTTCCGTGCCATCCTCCAATAACCTACATCTGAGCAGCCAAAGAAGTTACTGAAAAAATGACATTTATATAACTTATTTAATGTGGCAAGGTGTCTTTTTTTTATATACTATAGGAGTAATGTAAAACAAACACATGAGCAAAATGAGGTCCAGATATCTATATTTATTACATATGGATAATATGTAAGGCCTAGTTTTATAAAGATTCACTGTTGGCAGGTTTCTAAACACAGAACATAGTGAGCACCACAAGAGAGCTCACAATCTATTTCCTATACACAACATATTCAAAGGCTGGTTAGTATTACAATCATAATGGCTGATTTACTCCTAGATAGCTGGATGGTATGGCCATATTCAGGAGCAGAGGTTACCACTGAAGCAAGGGATATAAGTTCTGACCCCAGCATTGAACAGACAGAGGGGAGCAAGGGATATAACGAAGTACTGACCCCAGCATTGAACAGACAGAGGAGAAAACACAGGTACAAACACTTCTTGTCTACACCAGGTCTTTCTTTTAGGCCTGCTAGGTAAAAACAAAGAATATTAACTATTAATAAAAGTGATTACATGTCCTTTTTTAAAACAGCTCTGAAAGTAGGAGGAAAAACGACCTCTCTGTGGCTACTCTCTTCACCTATGGAAATGCATGCCTAGACATTGGTGCCAGGATATTGACAAAAGCAGACTGGACACTCAAATATGCTGGTTTTTTGTGAACACAAAAGTCAGGATAGGATTCTCTCCCATTGCCAAAGGATAGCAGATTCAAGATTCAAGATGCCAGATTCAAGTGATAAATAAATCATAAGATGAATTAAAATAAACCAAAGGATTTACTTCTAGACTGAAAAGCATATGAAGGCCATTTCCAAAGAATTTATTTCACACAAAAGATTTCTATAGCATCACATTCTGAATAGAGTAAAATCCATGAAGTGGACATGGTACATTCACTATTTTCTATCCAGGGGGTCAAAATCAACGATCACCCAGCCTGTCATAAACCCATTCCAAAATGGTCTTATTTTTTGCTGGATCTCAGAGCTTTAGAGTAAATATTTCTTTAACTTACCAGGCTAGGCAGAGAACACCTTATTCCCTGAAGCAGCTGTTCATCACCCATATTCTAAAGGTGTGTTCCAGTAGAATCAGGATTTACATTAAAAAAAATGCCTATTTCAGTGGCCAGCAGAAGTCATTAGCTGCCCTCTAAAGCAGTAGTCTCCAACCTTTTTTAAGCAGGAGATCACCTTTAGCATTTAAAATCAACCCAAGATCTACCGTGCACCACTGCCATCCACCCCCTCCCCCTCCCCACCTTTCCCCCGCTCAGCAGGTAAGTCTGTGTGGGAGGGGCAGATCGAGGCAGAGTGAGAACAAATTATTTGAGGGCATGCTTCCCCAGCAGGTAAGTCCCACCCAGCCAGGGCCCCACTCAACTTACCCCTGCTCCTCCTTCTGCAGCACTGTCCCTCACTGTGGGGACCTCAATCTAGCCCCTGCCACCTCCCTCCCCCATGAACTGACCTGCTGGGCTGGGGCACGTGTTTGTATGCATGCGGGCACTCAGCCCCCCAGCCTTGAATCGACTCCAAGAGGCTCCACAATCTACCTCAGGAGGCTCCAAGATCTACTGATAGATTGAGATCCACTGGTTGGTGACCACTAGGGCTGTGTGAAGCATCAGTTGCTGATTAGGTTCGGAGGAGATTCAGCTCAATTCTATGGCTGATTCTCCCAATCCGAATCGAATCAGGAGACCCATTTACCTCTCTGAATCAAATTGGAAGCCTCTGATTTGATTCAGAGAGATTTAAAGAGATTCAGAGATTCAGACATAGACACAGCTTTATACGTTTTTTCTACATACCTCAAGGTACCAGGCAGCCCATAAATGCTAAGATGGTGGGGCAGATGGAGCTTCCCACGGGAGTGCAGAGGGTCCCCAGCATGCTCAGCAGTGGACCCAGAAGTGGACCAGAAGCAGTTCTGGTCCACTTCCAGGTCTGCTGCAGAGCCCGCAGGGGACCCGCCCCACACCCCCTGGCTTGGCAGCTGGTGCCTCCTGGGTCGGGGGGGGCACCCAGTGTCCTCCTGTGGCTGATTGCTGAGCCAGGGGAGCACAGGGGTCCAGAAATGGACCAGAAATACTTCCAATCCACTTCCAGGTCCACTGCTGAGCATGCAGGGGGCCCCTCCCACACTCCTGTGGGACGCTCCATCTGCCCCACCATCTCAGTGTTCATGAGCCATGCCTGGTACCTTGAGGTATGTAGAAAAAACATAAAGCTGTGTCTATGGCTGAATCACTGATTCTCCAAATCAGAATCGAATCTTCAGATTTGGATTCAGCCAAATCAAATTGGGACAGTGATCCAAATCAGCAAATCAAATCACTGTCCCCCAAATCAGGCTGAATCCAAATCTGAATCAAATACAGCATGCTTTGCACACCCCTAGTGACCACTGCATTAAAGCCATGATAGAGCAGCTGGAAAAAGAAATAACAAACAGAAGCTGGACCTACAACATCTTAATCAAAGGAATAGTCTCCTGGCTAGTGGAAATAAAATGCTGAGTCAAGTCACTGAAGTTAAAAATTCTGGGAGCTGGGAGGCTTATAAAAAACTGCTGAGGACTTACTTAGGGC
Organism: Crocodylus porosus; assembly: GCF_001723895.1. Classification (NCBI taxonomy): domain Eukaryota; kingdom Metazoa; phylum Chordata; order Crocodylia; family Crocodylidae; genus Crocodylus; species Crocodylus porosus. The sequence continues at coordinate 95,155,543 of NW_017728947.1, forward strand.
AGGGGTGAAGAAAGTCCTGAACATACTCTCAAAGCCAAGAATTTAATAGATTTTGTGTGGTTCTTATAGGCTATATGTGAAAAAATAAATTTTCATCGTCTGAGATGCATTATATATGTTTGGTCTCCAATTCACAAACCTCATACCCACCACCACCACCCGCCACCCACCAAAGGTGCAGAGAAATTATCCTGATTGGAATTTTAAGTTTCTTGTTTTGGGAAAGGTTAATATATACTTTTATTCTTGTTCATTTTTCATGGTGTTAGTATACATTTTTATTCATGTTCATATCATAACTTAGATCCCTGAAAATAGGCATAAAACAAAGATTAAGCTACATGGTTATTGTCCATAGCCAAGGAGAGCTGTGCCTAATTTGTGATGGTATCCTAGCTCTGACAATAGCTCCTTGGAGTAGATTGTAGGCTGCTTTGATTACAGGGATTACAAGGTGTGCGTCATCATCTCATGCACACCTTGAGCTTTTCTTCAAGGAAAGAAACCCTTTGCTATTCAAATCTAAGAGAGAAAACCACTTTTGGAAGGAAGCTATTCTTCATTCTGTAAGCTTTTCCCTGAACAATTAAATAAATTAAGTTAATATGTAAAATAATAACAATTAATTCTACTTAATTTAATTTGCCCCTGCCCAAATGGAAGGAGCACATTACAACAAAATAAAAATGAATGTATCATTATGAAAAGAAAATGAAATACCACCTGCTTGAATACAAACACACAACATGAATGAGTGATCTGATGTTTAAAATCTGAAGGGATCAGAAAGGAAGATACTATACATAAATAGTCAGCTCTAGCCATTCTGCAGCCGTGATTAACTAGAAATAACTTGTGTCCATGTATGTTTAAAGTTGGAAGGGGGGGCTGAAATTAGATAGTTTTAACAGCAGAATAATCTTTGTACTACAAAATGATCTCTATAGCAAGCCCTAAACAGTAAGTAGTGTGGAAACACAAATGCCCTTCAGTAAAAGGATCAAGGAGAAGATACGAGATATAGCTACAATCAGTATCATCTGGGGCTTTAAAAAATAAAGAATGCAGTTAAGGCAACAATAAAATGAACATAGGGTGGATGTATAATAATCCTCATATTAAGAAGTCATGGCACTAAAATCATAACTACAACCTAAGCAAGCAGAGATCTCTTATCATAGAGGCATATTGCTACACATGTTAAAAGTACAGGATAAAGGTGTAGGTCAGCAGCTCCCAAACTATAGTACATGTACCACCAGTGGTATGCAAACACCCTGTGAGTGGCATGCAGAAGGCTGGGGAGGAAGGGCAGGGAATGCACACACACAGTCACCAGCTCAGCCTGCTCCAGGCAGCCATAAGCATAGCCCAGCCACATGTGCAGCAGTGCCCAGCAGGTAAGCGTGTTGTGGGGAAGGGGTGGGGGCAGATTGATGCTCCTACAGTGAGGGAGGGAGTAGGGTGGGGGGGATGGTGGGAGCCCCAGGAGGCTCATCCAAGGGTGTGGGGGGTGGCTCCTGCCCCTGTGCACACCCCAGGGTAGGCACGGGGGGCATCTCGCCCTCTGGATTTATTCGTGGGGCAGGGGTGAGCTGCCATTGCCTCATGGCTACGCACAATGCCATGTGCCTCTGTGTACTGACTACCCAATGGCAGAAGGCACAGTGTTGCATGCACTCTGCCCTGGACATAAGTCTGAGGGGAAGGTGGCCCTCGTGCCTACCCCTAAGTGTGCACAGTGCCAAGGGACCCCTGGAAAGGCCTGCAGGCTCCCAGCTGGCTTGGCCCTAAGCACCGCCTGTAGCAGCTGTTTCTAGAGCCCAGACAGTCCCTGATGCAGCCTGGGGGGCTCTGCCCCACTCACACTGTGCCCAGGCCAAGCCAGGAGCCCCCCAAGCCCAGCATCCTGCATCAGCAGGCAGAGTTCCCCAATGGGCAGGGTGGCCCTACACTAAACAGGCAGCTGACACAGAGCTGTGTGGCCCGGACCGGGCCGCACTGGAGCACCCCACTGTGCCCTAGTCTGCAGAGCCCCGGGGCAAATGCTACTCCCTGCCTGGTCCCCACTGTCCACCAGCTGCCACTTCCCGAGGGCCCCGCCAGGCCAGCCTGCCTGCAGCACCTCTCCCACCTCTGTTTCTGTCCGCACCTCTCTTTTGTCTCCCTCTCTCTGCCCTCTCTCTCTCTTCCCTCTCCATCACAACATGCTTAACAGAAAAGAATACACAAAGACAAAGGCATTATATGAAGTTGTATTTATTGTCACCTGGCTTAGAACTTTTAGGAAAGCTGGTATTTACTGTAAAAAAAAGGGAAAAAAAGCAGCAGCAGCAACATTTATGATTATTCACTATATTAATATGCAGTGCATCCTGCCATGTACCCTCCACCCCAGTTTTGTTTTTGTGGTGTGCCTGCACTCTGACACCTTATGGGGTACACATTGTGGGTTTTTTGGTACTTTGGCCAAAAATGTTGCCTACCCCTAGTTTACACTGGGGGGGGGGGTTCCCAATATACAATTGTTTTATATGGCTACTGTAACTGATAAAACAATATTTTATGATTACTAAATGTTTTGATGTTGTTTTAATACATAGTCTGTTACATGGGTATGAAAAAATTGCCAGTGGTATCTAAGGGTGTATCATTTGTAAATTGGTGGTACTCAGTCTGTCAGAGTTTGGGAACTGCTGGTGTAGGTGACAGAAGCCCCATACATATGTTTAAATGACCTGGGAGAATTCCAGGTACAAAAACTTATGCAGCAACGCCTAAACAGACATTCAAATGATGAGCCCTTGGGCTAGGGACAGAAGTTACACATAAACTAGTTCAAGTGATCAAAAACTAGTTTAAACCTGTAACAGAACAGAAGCTCAGTGCACATAAACCAGTTTCAAAATGGCTGAAACTGGTTTAAGATAAACCTAGTTGAATGTAGTATCAGACTTAACTGATCTGGATCAAACCAGTTTATGAAACTTCTGTCAGAGACCCCTTCCTCGTTCAAGTTAAATCAGAGTCCCCCAGCATCCTAGCATGCTTTGAAGCCCTGGGCTGGGCTGGGATGTACTGTCTTCTCCAGAGAGCAGGGCTGGCCCTGCCCACCTCCTTCCTAGCTGGAGCAGTGAAAGCTGGCTGACAATGAGGTAGGAGGGGGTCAAGTCTGGCTAGGGATCCAGCCAAATCTGCAGGGAGGTACCCCTCCATCCTGGCAAACCCCAACAGGGGTCTGGGGCTAGGGAGGGGGGGGTTAAGCACCCCTTCCCTCACTCAAACTTACTGCTGGCTGCAACTGTGGGCTACAAATCCCAGAGATACCTGGAAGCAGGAAGAGGAAGGAATGAGCAACCCTGCAGAGTTATGCTACTGTGCCTCTGAACTGCAAATCCCAGAGACCTTGGGGGCAGCAAGAAGAGGAAGCGAATATGCAGCCTGCACGAGCTACATGCCAGAGAGCCATGCTCTAGTGGCCCCCAGCTTCTGGCCTGAGCCACTGCAGGCATGTGGCTGCTTTTCCTGAATCAAAGGTAAATGTCTGTTCACTTGTTTGTCAATTTAATCTCTGCAGTTTAGACTAACCTGGAAAGACTGAATCAATTCAGCCTCAAGGTTTTTACTCTCTATGCTTAGCCTTGAAGAGCCGTGCTGATGCTGTGTGCACAGGGCCCCCTGGTTATGCATCTCAATATGCTCTGCAGGTTCTCTTGGTCTGCCTGAAGACAGATGGCAGGAGTGCATAGGGCAGCCCTGATGGCTGACCCAGAGTGCTCAGAATCAGCCTCTGTCTCCCTGCAGCACAATGAAGGATTGTGAAGGGGCCGTGTTCTACTCCTTGCTCAACTGAAACAGCAGAGTCCAGCAAGAGACACACTCTGTCTGTGGAGTCGGTGGGGAAGCAAAGCACTCTGGGATGCTGGAAGACTCCTGTGACTGCTCTCAGAAGAATGTGAACACACATTCTCTCTCCCAGGAGAAATTCTGAGAGAAAAGCCCTGAACATTTGTAAACCCATGGTTTCTCCTAGGAGAGCAGTGACTCTCCTAGGAGAAACTAGAGTCTGTATGTGGCTACAAACAGCACATCTGGAAAAAATGACAGCCATATCCACACATATACAAAAGGCCACATCCAAGGAGATGCCAAGATTCTTATGCAGTTCATTGTCTTCCTATATTCTAGCATTTCCTGGGCTATATATGAAATGGTGTCTAGAAGTCTTCAAGCCTGTATTGTAAATAGCGAAGAAAGATTAGCATACTGGCATACATTTCTAACTGTAATGTAAAGGGAGTATGCAACAAGGCTGGCAGCCATACAGAAAGACCCAAGCATAACAGCCTAGAGTTTTAAAAAAAAAAATCTTGTCACCAGAACTAGGAGCATGAGTTCAGTAAACACACAAAGCAGCAGCTAGCATGTTATCAGAGCAAGGAAATCAACAACAAAGATCAACATGGTGTCTCAGCATACTAACGATGACAACATCTCTAAGTCCTGGTGCTCACAAAGGCCACAACAGTGATCTTGGCACCACATGTCCAATCAGCAATAGCTTACTTGCAGAGTTCAACAGGAAACCGTCACCCTTATCAACTCTGCTCCCTCATCAGTAAATGTCACTGTACTCCATAGAAGCTAGCACGGCGTTAATTTATCAGCAAATCGAAAGTAGAATAAAAATGTAACTTCTATCTTCTTTTGAGTCATTTGTTTCCTTCTATTTTATTTTTCAACCTCACTGATAAAATACAAGAGCTTATAGTCTGAAATCCCAGAAGGAAGCAAAACAAAAAAAATACCATTCACTAGGTAAACCTCAGTGAAACTCCTGGTTAAAAAAAAGAAAGTAGGCCTGGATCTTGCAGTTCATCCAAACCAGAAGAACTTTGCCTCTGCACAGAAGCCTTCATAACTGCAGCCAGGCTATACACAGCCACACATATCTACATGCATGGCTTGGCTTGCAGGATCAGGGTCTCAGCATTCTCATTTGAATACTGACATCAGAGTATTTTTTAATCAAAGCATGTGAGAAGAGAAGGTTGTCAGTCAGGCCAGGCTCAGAGGGTTTCAGCACACTGACAAAAGATGAAAACTTTATAGAATTGATCATATGAACAAGGAAGCCAGGCTCCAAGATAACACAGAATGAACCCTAAAACTTCACAGTCCTTTTTACTCGCATTTTATTGACCAGTATAGAACTCTATGACTTTGATCCTAATTGGTGTACATTGGTGTAGGTCCATGGAAGGAAGGTCACTCTGTCCCTATTTATTTAACTGTATTCATATTTTAAAAATAAATAGAATACATTGGTTAGATTTTTCATTTGAAATAAAAGAGGGTAACTATGGTTGATACTAAGGAAAATTAATAATGACTTGTACTTCTTGGATGATTTTCATCAGAAGATCTCAAAGTAGGTAGATAATTAATATTTAGGCATCAATTAATACACCCTTGGAATCCAACTCTGAGTTAATATGTGGCAGCTCAGTAATACTGCACAACAATATTGTACAAGAGCTTAGAGCAGAGTGTCCAAATGAAACTACAGAAGATGGTATTAAGTGTATGAATACCACACGCTTATAAAATAGGGCCATGAGGTCTTTAATAAACACGAGTGGTCAGGAAGTTGGTTTTGCACCCTTCTGAAAAGCGACGGCCTTGAAGCCCTCACGCTGCACAAGTTAGCATTCACTCAAAAGGAAAGGTGTTGCCTGCAAACTCACCAAACCAACTATTGCTGCAGCACATCAGGCTGTTCATTGGAGGTCTCTTCTTCAAGAAGGAAAGAATGACCTGACCTAGCTTGTGGGAATCAAAGTGCAGAGCCGTATAGCTGATTCAGAACAAAAAGTGAAAGGAAAAAGAAGAAAAGAGAAGCACAGCGTCTCAGAGTAAGATTCCTCATTCAAGAGCCAGAAATCAGGACTGATTTTTTTTCTATCCCAGCTATTAAATAATATTTATATATGTCATAGGAAAACAGCTTACTTTACTCTTGTGTGTTCTAAGTATTCTAGATACAGCCAGTAGTCTCATCTTTTTCCTGGGTTCCCTCCATCCCAAAAATAAAATATTGAAATAAAAATTAAAACATTTACATTGCAACGTATACTCTCCTAGGACAACATTTTAGATTAAGTGGTGTGATGACTCACTTGCAGCACAAAGAAGAAAAAACCCACACTGCATCCCAGAAACGTACTGCAAACATTGGCTGGAGAACATGCAAAATATGACAAGCCAACATTTGCTCTGTTTGAGTTTACTGTGCTTCAAGTCAGACCAGTGCAGGAAACAAAGATCAGAGCACTGTTCTGCATGCTTTTTACCTAGGGGTCCTGCAAAAAAAGGAACCGACTGTCAAGAGCAAATCATCAAAAAGCAGATATAAATCAAACTACCATGCTCAAATCATGCCTAAATAGTTTGTCTATGATGATAACATCAGAAAGATAAAGAATGAACAGTTAGCTTCATTCAATCCCAATTAAACAACATTGCAGTGGTAGGACAGTAACTACACATAAAATGAAAGGTCCTTGTGATAAAGTTATGCTCCTAAATACAGACCATTGAGTCAATTAATGTTTACTTAAATACTTGTCATTTAAAGAAGGAGATGAGAAAATGATCAACATAACCAAAAGCTTGTGACACCAATTTGCATCCAGTTCCAAGTGCATGTTTTATTTATTTTCAATCAGAACCAATCAGAAAAGAAAATAATCAATGAAGTCGCAGTCATGAGTGGTATTCGGCCATCTGGGGGCCCCAGTATCTCTCGGCCTGCATCGGAGGCAAGGGAAATTTTTTTTTTCCAAGAGCACGGAGGAGCTCCATATGGTTGAGATCAAAGGTGTTGCTGGGTGCATGGTTCTGCTTTATTGCCAGGCACTGCTGTTAATTAGAAAACAAGATCAGAGGCAGTATTAAAATCCAATTAAATTGATATGAACAGATTGCCAAGTGATGTTCACTAATGTATAATTGAGCACCATGCAAATTTCGGTGGCTGCCTTTTGTTTTTTTCCCCCCTCACTCTGGAATGAATGATGAAGCTATGAAGTTTTTCCTCGTTGTAAAAGATAAACAAGTTAATGCGCTGATCTAGGGGGTATTGCTTCAGTGATTGATGAAAATGAGAGCAGAATATTAAAGTGTGACTTTTTGGGGCTTCTTTTATAATCTTATTTTGTTCTCAATTCTCTTTTTGTATTATTATTATTGTTGTAGCCAGGAACATGCGCACATTCCTCAACATTCTATCATTTCTGATACCGAGAAAGTTCCTTTGTAGATGGAGATTTGATTTAAACAATTACAAAGCCATGAATATTTCAAGTGACAGCCCTGCTACTGCTGGAAATTAACTTTTCCAAGAACTATATGGACTCTATACCGTATATCTTTGTTTAGAAGCCGCAGCTTCTATTAAATTTAATTACTTCCCTGTGCAGCTTTATATTGAGGGCGACTTCAAAACGAGGGCAGCAGCTATTAAATTTAATTACTTTCCCCTGCGGCTTGCATAGTAAAGGTGCGTGGTTAAGGTGCAGCTACTAAATGAGGGTAGCTTCTAAACAAAGATATACAATATTCATACTGTGTATATTTCTCCTTCTCTCTCAGTCTCTCTCTTTAATATAGATGTAGTGGGTGTATAGTATGGTATGCATGTACATAGGTAAGATATAGGTGCATAAATGAAGTTATTAACTGTTAAATGACAGACGCTTCTTAACAAAGATATATAGTTAAGCTATTTATCAGTTTCTATTTCTCAAGATACCTGAAAGGTTGTCATGTACCAAAACACATTTAGACCTTAAAAAAAACACACAACACAGCTTTAAAGAACTGACTATGATTTCAGGCTATAAGCTTCATTAAAATATTACTGAAATTTCAAAAGTGTTTTGGAAAATGCATCTCTATAACCAGTAATCTCAAATAAACTGTGATCCCCAAAATAAATGGCACCTTTAAGAAACCCACTGAATTCATATTACTGTGTTATATCAATCTAATCAATTGTTAAGTGTGATGGCATATTGAGCTAGAAGTTTTTGTTTTGTTTTTCAAATGGGATCTAGGTTAAGAATGAATGGAAGACCAATAAATCACACAAGACAATGTCTGATGTGCTGTTTATGAGATATTTGTGGAGTTTTCAGAAATTGCTTAAATTCTCTTAAAAGGAAAACATGTCTAATCAAATAATGTCATTCTTCCATATGAAGAGATAAACACCACTCTGCTGTTACATTTGTGCTTGCTTTGGGATGTGAAATTATGTGTGGTTTATCTGTGCTCATCAGTGCAATGAGGACAATGCAAGAAATGTTACAGCTGTAGGCAGAAGAAAATTTGGGTGTTTATGCAGCAGTTATATTTTTCATCCTTTAGTGAGGGCTCCATTTTAGATAAACACCATAGAACATTAAGCAGCCTCAAGATGCTGTCAATTCAATCCCATCCCAATGGGTCACTTACCATTTGTGATTCATTGTAATGTATCACATGTCCACGTAAGTAGCAAACTAGAATGCTGGTGGGTTTTGTGTAGCGTCTTTCATATCTAAGGTAATTATGAACTCTTTGCAAAGCAATGTTACAGATTAAACATTGGAAATTCTGTTACAGTATAAACAAATAGAGTAGCCATTGTGTGCTCAACATCAGATCCTATGTTGTCTTAGAAGACTTAGATGCTAAGGGCCCAGTCCTGCTGCCATTCAGGTAATTGGAAACTGTGCTGCTGAGTTCAGTGAGAGCAGGGTTGTGTCCCAATGATTCAGAAAGTATGTATTTGGAAACTAGAGTCCTAAACATTAGTTTTCTATGTGCAAGTTCTTTCCCAACTACCACTGTCCTTCTCCTCAGGTAAATAAGGGAAATCATCACATGCTTAAAAATGTTCATGCTCAAAATTGTGGCTGCAAATATAGAAATTGGAGGTGGCAGAAATGTGTAATTTGAAGCATATTTTTAAAATAAAAAGGCCTATTTGAGAAATAAAAATTAGTGGGGGGGATTTTAATCATTAATTGTTTAGTTAGAAGATGATATTTTGTTTTTGATCTAGTTTGTTTTTCTAATATGATAATGAGTATTAAGAAAGAAAAAAGAAGACAGTGATGAAGGATAAAGGGGGAAAGTCATTCAATGGTAAAGAAAACAAAAACAAGTTAATCAACATAAATAATCATATATTTACTTGGGCTGTGTGAAGCTTTGGTCCCTGATTCAATTCGGCAGAGATTCGGCCCTATTCACTGGCTGAATCTCTGAATCTGAATTGAATCAGAGAACTCTTTAATCTCTCTGAAACAAATCAGAACACTCCGAATCAATTTAGGGAGATTCAGAAAGATTCAGTGATTCGGACAGAGGCACACCTTTAAATGTTTTTTCTGCATACCTCTAGGTAGCAGGCAGCTCATGAATGCTGTGATGCTGGGGCACAGGGAGCATCCCACAGGAGTACGGGGGGCTCCCCAGCACACATGGCAGCAGATCCAGAAGGGGACCAGAACTACTTCTGGTCCCCTTCCGGATTCACTGGGGAGCATGCTGGGGGGGGTCCTGCAATCCCCCCAACTCAGCAGCTGGTGCCTCCTGGGTCTGGGGTAGCATCCAGGGTCCCCCTGCAGCCGATCACCAAGCCAGAGGTGTGGGGGGGGGGGTCAGTATGCTCCCCGGTGAATCTGGAAGTGGACCGGAAGTACTCCTGGTCCACTTCCGGGTTCGCCACTCAGCACACTGAGGGCCCTCCTCCCCGCACATGCTCCTGTGGGACACTCCATCCACTCTGCCATCGCAATGTTCACGAGCTGTGCCTGGTACCTCCAGGTATGTGGAAAAAACATTGAAAGCTGTGTCTATGTCCGAATTGCTGATTCTCCAAATCAGCACTGAATCTTCAGATTTGGCCTAATCAAATCAGGGCCAGTGATCCAAGTCTGCAAACTGAATCACTGTCCCCGATTCAGGCCAAATCCAAATCGAACAGAGCCTACTTCACACACCGCTAATATTTACCCACAGTCACAGTGCCCGTAGGAGTAGCTGATATACTAAAAAGAGGTGACTGTGGTAGGGGTGTGCTGATACTGTGGTATCTCAGGATATATCTACCTTGTGCAGTGTTCACTTGGGTACCAGCAGCAGATTAGCCATAGTAGTGCAGAGCTTTGCACAGGGCACTCTACCCTGCTGAGGGACAAGGCAAATTACTTGAAGTGGAACTCTCTGTGCCAATATAGCAATTCTGCTTCCAGTACTCAAGCTGCCATTAGAAATAGCTCAGGCATCTCTGTGCTACGCTGTATTGTGCAGTGTAGACATATTCCCAAACTGCAAGCACTGCATGATAAAAATGTGTGAAAATGCTGACTTCTTAATTGTGGCCACCAATTTTAATAGCTTACCCTGTGAAAAACTGGGAATTGGGAGAATATTTGCACAAACTTATGGTGGAATAAAAGCAACTTTCATAATGTTAGTTCTGCTGATTTACTGGACTGTAAGAAGTATTGTCAAGAGGGCATGATTCAAAGTTCACTGAAACTGAAGCAATAGAAATCTTAATATGGGCTTCAACAAATTTTGGAACAGCTTCTGTGTGTTTCCTACCATCATTTTCCTGAGGTAACAAGACTCATTTTACTTTACCACAAAAATACTTCTCTATACGTGATGTCATCTAGCTGTTCTCAGTATAAAACAAGTAAACATCAGTAACTAGATTCTTAGCCACATTCTGCTCTATTCTTTCCAGTTAAAGGACTCCACACTGGAAATGAATTTAATTTCCTCACAAGTAGCCAATATTATAATTGATATAGATATGTACAAGTTCTCTCTCACTTCCTTAGCACACATCCTTTCCTTTGAACTGCAGGCTTCATTATCTCCCAAGTTTCACATGTTGGATGATAGGGATAATTTAATACTAGGCTGTCAGTGGGTTCTGTGTAAAGTTTGCTTTTGACAGAAAGCTAACTGCTGATCTTCAGACACAAAGCCCAGGAAGCTATCAGCAGAGTTCAAAATTAGCTGAGGTCTTATGGCCTCAGGCCACCCTGGTAACTAATGGCAATTTTAAAATCATTAGTTTTTGCCTGATGGGCCAGTAGTAAGTGTAACCATGATCATGGCCCAAAATCTAAGAAAAAGGCCTCCAGGCCCAGCTTTTTGTCAGGATTACAGCTTTACTTACCTAAGCGGTTTTATATTATTACGGTATATGAGCTGTAGTAAGCTTGGTACAGCTAAGATGGTAGCAAAATTATTGACCTATCTATAGCATGATATTGATCAAACAGAAAATGCTGCCATGAAGAACTTAAGGTATAAATCATTTGCTAAGGACAAGTCAGTCGCACTCACCAGTGGGCACAATGTTATGATCTACAGATTTGATTCCAATGTTGAACCACTGTACCTGTGTGGAAAATAACACAGTATAAGTATGATAAAGGTTCTCTCTGCTGAAGCTAACTTTCCCCATTTAAAAACTATGTTATGTACTTTCTTACAACCATGTTATAAAACACTTGTGTTCGTAATGATCCAAGTCAGAACGCTGACCGTCCCCTCACCAAAAATTCAAATATTAACAATACTGGAATAGCTGGACTTGCCTATTGTGGGAATAATTTCACATCTTGAACTGAAAGTTTCAACATGTGTGGAGGGATTTTAGCAGAAGGATCTCATTTAGGAAAATGGTGATGAATATTGTACTGCAGAAATAAATGTCAAATTTCTTTTGCCTCATATTTTGAGAATACTTTGAACAAACTTGATCCAATGTGGATTGGACACATTTAATTGGCAACTATAATGACAATCAGATTTTGGCCTCTTAACTATCTGGAAGAATAGACATATCTGCATTTATATGGTTTGAAGTACTGAAAAAATAGGTTGATTTAAAGGGTTGATTTTAGAATCGTGTGCCCGGAAAAACTTATTATGTAATGAGGGCCAGATTGTAGAGTCCTTACTCATGATGAAATAAAAGGAAACTGTGGCAGAGCAAGGTACTACTTTAAGAATCTGTGTCTATAAACAAATGATAGAACAGAAAAACATATATACATATTTTTTAAATATTGGTTTAAAAGCATGTGCATGCTAACATACATCTGTATGCGTATAATCCTGAATGGGCAGGAATGGAAAGAAAAGTTAAGTAAAATGGAAACAAACGACACTCATGAAAGTGAGTTAGTAACTATAATGAATCCACAAAAGATAAATCATTAACAATGGAATGGGCAAGCAGAAATATTTAACGAAAAAAGAGAAAAAGTAGGCAGTATTATTAAGCATGGGGTTAGGCCTATGCGAATAGGGAAGTATTTGGTTCAGATTCAGCCAATCTGGAGGACAGTGATTCAATCTGGAGATTTGGATCACGGTCCTGAATTGATTCAGCCAAATTGGCTTAGGAAGATTTGGCACGGATTCAGAGAGATTTGGTGATTCGGATCAGCTGGGGAGAGGCAGACACAGCCAGAAGGCTGTAGGCTCTCCCACAGCTCCTCCAGCTGTGCCTGTCTCTCCCTGGGCAGGGGGAGCCATGGGAGAAGCTCCCGTGGCTTCCCTGCCCAGCCCCAACCCCTGCCTGGCCCCAGCCTAGTCTTGGCACTTTAAAAAATGTTTTTTGCAAGTCCCACAATCACCAGCTGCAGCAGCGGCGATTGGGGCCTCTGGGCACTCATGGCAGAGCCCCCCTATGTGGTGTGAGGAAGTGGGGGGTAGCGTGGATCACCACCCCCCGACTTGGCACCTGCACTGCAGTTTTCACATTGTGAAAGTGCAGCACAACTCAGCAGGGCACCACATGCTGTCCAGGAGCTAGGGCAACCGGAGCTGAGTGGTGCTGGGCTCTGCTGACAGGTGGAGCCATGGGGCTGCTGCTGCACAGGTGCCAAGTGGGGGGGGCAATCTCTGCTGACCCCCAATGCCCCACACTCCATGGCGGGGTGGGGGCTCTGCCATGATCCCTCAGATGCCCTGATCACTGCTGCCAGAACCCGTGAGTGTGGGGCTTTTTTTTTTTTTTTTTTAAGTGCTGAGAGGCTGGGGCAGGTGGGGGATTGGGCCAGGCAGGGCAGCCGTGAGGGCTGTCCTTCAGCTGTGCCTGCCTCTGCCCCAACGTGGGGAGCTGTGGGGGCTATGCCCTGGTGCCGCTTGCCCACTGGTGGGGGGGGTGCAATCTAGGCACAGATCGCTCCAGGCAGCAGCAGGGCATAGCCCCCACTCCCAACTCTGCTGCACCCATATCAGTGCTGGAGTGGAGGCTCTTCCCTGCCACTGCTTACCAGCCTGCATGTGGGGTGCAGGATGTGGGCATGGCAGCGCTGGAACTAGGGTCTATGCCCTGCTGCCTCTTGCCCCCTTCCACCTGGAGTGAGCCACGCCTGCATCCCACCCCCTCCCAGCTGTATCAGCTGCCTCTTTAGTCTAGGGCTGAATCCCCGAAGTGGCCAAATCTTTTCCAAATCAATTCAGATGCTTTGAATTAATTCAAAGATTTTAACTGGTCTCCTGATTTGATTCAGATTCAGAGTCAGTACCTGAATTGGGCCAGATCTCCTCCAAATTGAATCAGCTATTGAAGCTTCTCACAGTCCTACATGGGATACCCTGGCAATGGGAGCATCCCCCTTTAGAACTGGACCAGACTGTGGGAGCCTCTGGAGACTTTTTAAAAGAACCCAAAGCACATAAGAAACCCCACCTCCTTCCACTCCATGCTCAAAGGTACATCCTGTCCCCCACCCTTTCCCACTTTCCTGGCCTGCCTTTGCTGCTTTCCCCACTGTCCTGGCTGCATGGGGGCTGAGCTCAGATGCATGGTGGCAGCAATGGGAAGAGAGGTAGTTCACCCTGATAGCAAGCATGGCGGGGGGAAGGATTTCAGTGTGGATTCCACAGACTTCGGTGTGTATTCTCCTTAGATTTCATAGATTTTTAGGGTAGGAAGATACCTCAGTAGATCATTGATTCCAACCCCCTGCCCTGGGCAGAAAAGAACACTGGGGTCAGATGAGGGCTCTTAAAGATGTCCAAGGTAAGTGAGAGTACCACCTCCCCTAGAAGCCCATTCCAGATTTTGGCAACTCTCAGAATAAAGAAGTTTTTCCTAATGCCTAATCTCAATCTGCTCTCCATCAGTTTATTGTCGTTGTTCCTAGTAACCCCAAGGGGTGCCCTTGTAAACAGAGTATCCCCTATTCTTTGCTTGCCCCCCACCCCATGATGAGTTTGTAGATGGCCGCAAGAGCCCCTCTCAGCCTTCTTTTGTGGAGAAGTCCATTTGTTCTTCCTTGTCTATTTAATGAGAAAATGTGACAAAAGACTGACAAATACAATCATTTATTGCAGGAACTGATTCACATCTTGGTCGTGAAGAGTATAAATAATGGGATCTTATGATGGTGTATTACAACATCGCTGAAAAACATGGAAATTGGCCCTATTATAAGAATAAGAGTCCTTAGAAAGCTATGTTGATTGGGCATCTCTAAGATCCTGAGTATTGTAATAAACTCACTGGCTGCAATCAGATGTGTAGGGGCATGTGCTTGCAGTGTCACAAACAGTAGCAGCACAAATTTGTGCTTCTACTTTGTGCCACCACGTATGCCTTTGCACATGTGCTTTAGGGATGGGAAAATTGTCCCGCTTTGGGCAAACTGCCTTTTCCCCACTCCTCCCAGCGTGCTGGAGCAGCCGGGGCATACATGAAATAGTAGAAATGCTCTGGAAAGCATCCAGAGTATCTCCCTGGAGGACAGAGCCTCCATTTGTTCTAGCGCATGCTGTTGTGGTGTGCACTGCGCCGCTTTTTTCCCCTCAGCGTGTCTTTTTTTTTACTACTGGGAAATCCTGGTAGGAAATTTTGTCCACACACCACAAATTTGCAGTGCAGGGCACAATTTAATACTGCAGGCATGTGGTTTGTCACACTGCAAAGAGTTCTGAGGCATCAGAAACAGCATGTGTCTCTATGTCTGGACACAGTCATTGATGCCTTGGTCTAGGTTAGCCTTTCATTACTGGTTGTTTTCCCATAGGCAAATCTGGTGGCTAAGAATTTTTTTAAATAGTAAACACAAATCAACCATTTAACTAACATATTTGTCTGAGAAAAATATTTATCATTATAGGGAAATGAATAGATATTTACCATCCTCTTTTTATCAAGTCTTTTGAACACTTCTCCAATGATAAGGAAAAATAATTTTTCCAATTTGCTTAGATCCATGAGACTACAAAGATTTTGCCTTTTTTCATTTGGGATTAATAGATTATTCTAAACTTCCAAGCCCAGAGCTACCTACAATACCAAGGTCACAAGCTATGTGCAGAAATTAAGAATGTTAAAGATAACTAATTATTAATCTATTAGAACAAAGGGGGAGGTGTCTACATGAGATTCTAAATGCACAGTAGACTAATTCTATTGCACAGAAGGCAAAAACTGCACTAGTGTGCAGTAGAATTAGTCTACTTCACATTAGTGTCACAGAAAAGGAGTGCACCAGCATTATTTCGCAGTAGCACTGATTACGGAGCATTAAGATAATACCTGTAATTACAGGTACTAAACTTAATGCACTGTAATTACAGCGCATTAATGAACATGTAGATGCATCGAGAAAGTTGTAATCATTCATGAACTAGACTAGACTGCAGTCCATTCTCTTGTAACACTTTTTGACTCTACAGTAAAGAGAGTTCAAGGGTTGAGAATAGAGCTTAAGGGTTATCTAGTCTAACTTCCTACCTGCATCCAAACCATCCCAGATGTATGGTTATCTAGCCTCTTCTTCAAAATCCCCAGTATGAGATTCCATGGTTTCCCTAGTCAGTTTGTCCAATTTTCCTATCATACCTGCAAAAAGACTTTTGATATATCTAATGATCATACACTTTTCTAGGATCTATGGGGCAAAATGAGGAAGGAAGGAAGGACTTTGACTTTTAGCTACTTTATTCAGGGGTTCAGGGTACAAAAAGTTGGCCCCTCTGGGGTCCAGGTCCAATATACAGGACAAAGACAAACAAATCATCATCAAACAAAAGCACCATGCCATTACATTCATAACATCACACTGTGACGGACACCTTCACAGTATTACACACTGGGCCTAACATGCCATTATAAGTGGTCAGGACACCCCGCCACATGGTCATACAGACCAAAGTCCTATATAAACAAATGATTCCGACCCTGCTCTATCCAATAGTACACATAACAAAACCTTCAACTTCTCAAAAAAAAAAAAAGCAAAAGAGGCAGCCTAGTGAGCACCCAGGGTGTGGCACAAGCTTGGAATCACAGTCCCCCACTGAGCCCACCCAGTTGCCCAGACAGGTCATGACATCAGAGCACATATTAAAGATGGCCATCCTCCACATGGCACAGCACTCCTTCAAGGGCCCAGTGTGCCTCAAAGGTGAGCACTGCCTGCCGGACAGCATGCTCAAACTACAGCGAAAGGCACGCCAGCACCAGGAGGCTGAAAAGTCACAGGGCATTGTCTGACCTGGTCCCTGCAAGCCAGTTGTGGCAGCTCTTGAGGACGGCCAACTTGGCCTAACCCAGTAGAAAGTTGCCCAGGTAGACAGTGCCCTGCTCAGCCACCCGGTACAGGTAAGAGCACACATAGGTGGTGTCTGAGAGGCTCCTGCCCAGTGCCCACAGTGGTGGCTTGAGGGTGACAAAGAACAGTCACAGGTGGGGACAGTTGAGGAAGACATGAAAGAGGTCTTCCTCAATGCGCCCAGGGCAGAAGGGGCAGGCCGTTGAGGCAGCTGGGTCAAGGAAGGAAGGACTTTGGCTTTTAATTACTTTATTCAGGGGTTCAAGGATACCAAAAGGGTGGCCACTTACAAAGCAAAAAAACAAATTACTATCAAACCAAAAATACCATATCATTGCATTCAACACATCACACCATGACAGACACCTTTGCTACATTTCATATCGTGTCTTACATGCTAGTTATGTGGTCGGAGTGCCAGCCACACGGTCATAACTATAGATAAACAATTCATACCCTGCTCCATCCAATCATACATGTAGCAAAACCTTCAACTTCCCACACAAAAAGAAAACAAAAAAGCAGCCTGGTGAGGGCCCAGGACACAGCATGAGCTGAAGTTGTAGTCCAACACCGAGCCAGCCCGGTCATGACATTACAGCGTGTATTTGAGATGGCCGTCCTCCACATGGCACAGCGCTCCCTCAAGGGCCCAGCGTGTCTCAAAGGTGGGCACCGCCTGCCGGAGCACAGCATGCTCAAACTCCAGCGAGAGGCACGCCTGCACCAGGAGGCAGAAAAACAGCAGGGCATCATCTGAGCCGGTCCTGGCAAGCCGGTTTCGGTGGCTCTTGAGGACGGCCAACTTGGCCTGACCCAGTAAGAAGTTGGCCAGGCAGATGGGGCCCTTCTGGGGTACGGGTAGGAGCACACATACGTGGTCTCCGAAAAGCTCCTGCCCAGCGCCTGGAGCAGTGGCCTGGGGGTGACAAAGAGCGGCTGCAGGTGGGGACAGTCAAGGAAGGCATGAAAGAGGGTCTCCTCAACACCCCCCAGGCAGAAGGGACAGGCTGTCGAGGAGGCTGGGTTAAGGAAGGAAGGAAAGAAGGAAGATGAGAAAGGTACAGAGTTTTAGTCCATGTTATTTCACCAGCTTTGCAACTTAAATAAAAGATGAATAGGGTGGTAGACTGTTTTATGGAAGTATCAGAGCAATACTTGAATACTGTGACCAACAGAGAAATTAGAGAGACACACCTCTGGCTCAGATAACTTGTCTAAAATACCCAATTAGATGCAGAAACACTTGATAAGACTAAGAGGGAGTTTCTCAACCTTAAATTTACTCACTTATTTCTACTCATGTGGACACTAATTATTTCAGTAGCATCTGACCACGTTAAAGCATCTTTCAGCACTAGATTGTACTAGTCTGCCTCAGCTAATGGGACTGTGGCAGTCCAACTGGGGAATCTTAGGATGAAAAGATGTTCCAGAATTCAGCACTGGATTCTAGCATTTTGTCTCCTTGCCCAATATCCAAAATGATGGTTTTTATGCAACCTTTTTTTGTAGTTAAGCGATTTTGTTTATTAAGAAATAAAAGATGAAAAGAATGTATTGATACTAACATTTAAACAAGGCATTCACAAGAGATGTAGTCCACTGCCACTTTCTCCCTCTCTCTCCTGAAGCTTTGCCAAGAGACATAAAAGCTGAAGAGATTTAATGTTGTTTTCTCTAGTATCAATTATTGGTGAAAACAACTGTTCAAATATCCTGTAGCTTTCAAGAACCCTGCCACTTCTGATGCGCTACACTCCAATGTACCATGCAGAATATCTATTTCCTAGATAGACAGGGAATTAGATAGGTCTGATGCTGCCTGTCTCAATACTCTATACTCCCAACCTTGGTGGGTCCTAAGTCACTCCACTGTGGGCTGTTTCAGCATCTTTTACATTTAAAGATAGTCCAAGCTGCACCTACAAGGTGCTTAACTACCATTGAATTAACAGAAGACAATCCATATTGGAACCTAAAAACATTAGGGGTGCATCCAGACAAGTGCGCACATAGTTTGAATAATAGAAAGTTAGGGTTGAAGGGACCTCAGGAGGTCATCTAGTCCAACCCCCTGCTCAAAGCAGAACCAGCCCCAACTAGATCACCCCAGCCAAAGCGCTGTCTAGCTGGGTCTTAAAAACTTCCAAAGATGGAGATTCCACCACCTCTCTGGGTAACCTGTTCCAGTGTTTTACTCCTAGTAAGAAAATTCTTCCAGATATCTAACCTAAACTTTCTTTGCTGCAACCTGAGAACTTTGCTCCTTGTTCTGTCATCTGCCACCACTGAAAACAGTCCAGCTCCGTCCTCTTCGGAACCCCCCTTCAGGTAGTTGAAGGCTGCTATTAACTCCCCTCTCGGTCTCCTCTTCTCTGGACTAAACAAGTCCAGTTCCCTTACTCTTTTCTTGTAAGTCATGTCCCCCAGCCCCTTCACCATTTTTGTTGCCCTCTGCTGGACCATCTCCAATTTGCCCTTTTTGTGGTGGGGAGCTGAAAACTAAACACAGTACTCCAGATGAGGCTTCACCAGTGCTGAATAGAGGGGAAGAACCATTTCCCTTGATCTGCTGGCAACACTCCTACTGATGCAGCCTGGTATGCCATTAGCCTTCTTTGCAACAAGGGCACACTGTTGGCTCATATTCAGCTTGTTGTCCACTGTAACCCCTAGGTCCTTTTCTGCAAAGCTGCTGCCCAGCCAATCAACCCCCAGCCTGTACCAGTACATGGAATTGTTCCATTCTAAGTGCAGGACTTTTCACTTGTCCCTGTTGAATCTCATGAGATTTCTTTTGGCCAATCCTCCAATTTGTCTAGGTCTCTTTGAATCCTAGCCCTACCCTCCAGCATATCTACTACTCCCCCCGGCTTGATGTCATCTGCAAATTAGCTGAGGGTGCACTCTATGCCATTTTCCAGGTTGTTGATGAAGTCATTGAACAAAACTGGCCCCAAGACTGACCACTGGGGCACTCCACTTGATACTGGCTGCCAACAAGATATCAACACCCTCTGAGCCCAATACTCCAGCCAGTTTTCCATCCACCTTGCAGTCCATTCATCCAGTCCGTACTTCCTTAGCTTGCCTGTGAGAATGTCTTGGGAGACCGTACCTAAAGCCTTGCTAAAATCAAGGTACAGTAAAATCCCCATTATCTGTCATGAGTGGGGAATGCTGAGTGCCAGTTATGTAAAAATTCTGGTTATCTGAGGCAGATAATGCAAAGTGGGGACGGGGTGGCAGCAGCTGCCCTTGGAGTGGTGGGGAGCATGGCAGCCTCATGCGGAGCGGTGACAGTGCAGGGTGGTGGGTGACGGCTGCAACAGCCACATGCAAGCTCCCCACCCCTCACGTCTGGCCAGTTGCCCAGAAATTCTGGTTAATAGATACTCCAGCTGGATAACAGGGATTTTATTGTATATCACATCCACTGGTATCCTCACATCCACTGAGCCAGTCAGAGCAACTTGTGCCGCTGCTACTTGTTCCCAGGGAACGCCTGTGCATACGTGCTCTGGCATGCAGCAAGTTGCCCCAGGTAGGCTAGGGGAAGCTAGGGCCAACACCTGGGCTGGCCCCAGCAGCCTTACCTGGGTCCTGGGGGCTTCCTAGGAATCCAGTGGTGGCAATCTGGCAGCAGGGAGCCTGGTTGGCAACAAGAGCATGGCTCTAATTGACCAGGCTCCAGTTTTGGGCAGCACATACTGCCACTATGTGCTCCACCCTGCTTTTTCTGACACAGGTTTTTTTCACACTAGCATCACCCAGTATCAAAAAACCTTAATTTTCATGTACTGCAAATTAGCAGTGTAGGGAATGCCTACGTGTGCAGTGTCACAAACTTGTGTTACATGCAGGCATATCCATGAATGGTGCATGCCCCAGTGGCACCAGGAGCCTGGCAGCAGTAAGCTGGGAGCTCCTGCAGACACTGTCAACAGCGGGGCAGGGTAGCGAGTGCCGACCATGGGTTGGCAGCCACCTGCAGGTGCCACTGGTAGTGGCCGGTGGTGATCAGGTGGCAAGCAGCAACTTTGCTGCCTTTTTGTAGGGGGTACACCACCATGTGTAGGGGGTGCACACGCACCCCCTACGCATCGCCCCTGGGCATACCACACATGCACACTTGTCTGGACACACCATAGGGGTACAGCTCAAACAGTCACTTTCCATGGAATTCAGAAACCTCTGAAAAACTCAGACTGATCCTTTAGTAGGAACAGACCCTAAGATCAATGGAGATCCCCACTGAAATTACTACATCATGCCCCAACTGTTTAATAAAATGCCCTACCTATCAAAAAGACATTTCTTATCTGATAAAGTAAAACTGAACAAGTGAACAGAAAGGGGCTGAAACCTTCTTACTCAGAAGCTTTTAAAAAGTTTCCAACATTCTTTTTAGCTGTCATACTATATGTGACTGACTTTCTGCATCATTTTAAATTCTGTGGCACTATTGTTTATCCCTCCAGTTATCTGCTTGCAAATAGGGATGAACCTACTTACTGAAAATGAATAGGAATACCTATGAATTTGTAATATTTATTAATACACATGCATCTACTATGTACAGTTTACCTGCATTGTTGCTTGGGAACAAAATGCCCATTTGGGGTTAAAATCACCTGATATTAATTTCCTTGAATTGCCTTGCCTCTCAGCAATTGAAAGAGCATACACAGAGGCACCTGCATGCTTCTAACATTTGATGTATCATTAAATATGCCTTCTCACATTGGGCACATAAACCCTGATAAAGTTTCACCTTTTAACGAAATAAATGACTCAATTAACAAGATGAAAAACAGCAGTGTGGTGGCAGACCCTCTTGGTGGCAAAAAAAAAGGATAAAAAAGAATTATCCCAGCAGGGTGTTAATACAAGGAGCGCCACAACACACAGCGGGCACCTGATTTGACTGACAGCCACCCAGCAAAGCTGACAGATTTGTCAGCTTGCTGACCGCTGGCTTGAGTCCCTCGCACCACCCTAGGAATAAATTGTTGCTCAGGAATGGCTGGGCAAGCAGTCACTTGTCTCTGTTAATCTAATTGAATTTTTTTAAGTTGTTTTTCTTTTTATCTTCTGCTCTGTAGAAATGCTCTTTCTGGGAGCAGCCATTTTTGGCATCCTTCGATAACTACCTTCCTCACAATACCACAGACTTTTTTTAAAAATGTATTGCTAGGAATGCTGGGTCAAATTCTCTCAGTGACTTGGATGTAACCTCACTCAGCTGGATGGAGTTGGATGGATGTAGCAGGAGCAGCATTTGACTGACTGTGAAAAAAGAATATATTGTTAAGGCAGTAAACTGAGATTTAGTAAAACTGCATTCTGTTCCCTGCTCCAGCCAGGACTCTAGTGACCTCGGGCAAATCACTTCCTTTTCACTTCAGTTCCTCCCCCAGAGAATAGAGACAATATTTTTTTTCTTTCATTTTGTCTGTCTGGCCTATTTACACTATAAATAATTTTATCTTGAGAAGGCCTCCCACTATGAACAATGGGCCCTGATCTATTAATGGGCGTAAGTGGGGTAAAAGTATATACACAGGCAGCTACCACAGAATAGCTGATGGGCCATAAATCTCCATCCACATTTGCCTCATGATCATGTCTTCATAAGTCCATGATCACAGCTACACAACAATATATCTGAAGCCAGTTCATTAACGACAGTGTCCAAAGAGAATTTGGCCCCAGAGAGTCATGTAACTCATGGCAATGAGGAAAATGGAATATTTTCTTTGTTACTATTGAAGCACACACTTCTGCAACCCAGTATGCCAGTGCAGCTATGACCTGTTCCAGCTGTTCTACTTCTGGAACACAACTGGTACATCACATGTGTGCTTTACTGTGGTGTTCATTAATTAGCTCCATAGTAAAGTGTCACCATCTACACATGCCATAGTGTCACAGGATGGGGCCCTCAAGGACAGCCATGATCTCCCAAGGCCCCTTGACCATGCCAATTTGGCCTAATAGGCACCCTCAGTTCTCGCTCACCACGTCTTTGATGGAAAATATAGATAGGGAGGCTTCCTAAGTCCCCTTGGACATGGTTTGATGGACTTCCTGAATCCCATGGGTTCCCAGACCCCTTGTAGGTCCCGTTTCACAAGGGGTGTTTTGGGGGGCACCCTAGCCTTATGGCCTATATGCGAGGCTCCAACCACCCTTCACCATGTCCCAAGCCTTGCAGATGGTACTGACGTTGTCGTGCCTAGGCCCCATTATAATTCGGCCCCTTGTCCTCACTGGGCTCTCCACAGCCTGTGTCTCTGCACCCCTCAGCACTGGGCTCCATGCCCTGCAAAGTGCTGCACCGTCTCTAGCGCCAGGGTCCCCACACAGCCATGGACCCCCAATGAGGCCTTCACCTTCCCCAAACAGCCTTACCCAAACCACCAGTCTTATAAAACAGCAAATAAAACATAAGCCCCTGGGCTATAACATAACACAAGCTACATAAAGGTGTGCTCAGCCACTCTGCATTACCCAGAGCAGAACTTGGTTGGGCCTCTTCCCTTCACATGCTTCAGGAGGGCTCTTTTTCCCTGGGATGCCAGCAGAGAACTACCTCTTAGTCCTCATCCTGGGAGCTATACGGCCCCAGGGCCCTGCCCCTTCCAGCCAGCTGATCAGGTGCAGGTGTAGGCTAATTAGCTGGTTGCCATGGCAACCTGCACCTGGGCTCCTGTCTGGTTCTTTGGGCTCTTCCCAGGCAGTTTCTGGTCTTTTAGGAGTAGGCATCTAAGTGCCCTGTGACACATCTCCCC
Organism: Crocodylus porosus; assembly: GCF_001723895.1. Classification (NCBI taxonomy): domain Eukaryota; kingdom Metazoa; phylum Chordata; order Crocodylia; family Crocodylidae; genus Crocodylus; species Crocodylus porosus. The sequence goes on from NW_017728947.1 coordinate 95,178,989, forward strand.
ACTTAAGACCCAAACTCACCAGGGTGGGTTTTCATTCTTTATCCTCCATATTCTTCTTTTTAGGCTTTTCACACTCTTGCCACCCGACAAGTCCTGAACATGGAAGCAGAGGTTTCCAGGCACCTCCTGCTCACCTTTTCCTGAAGAACACACCGTGTGGGATTTAATGGGAGTCACCCCACCTCGGGTAGTCCCCCCACATTAACCAACCTTGGTAAGATGTGGTATCAGTCAGTTGGGCCTCTGGCCTTTTTGTCCCAATGGGGTCCTCCTACATTATGCTCTCTCTCTTTTTTCACCCCAAGGTCTGCAGCAGGGCAACCAGGACCTTCTCCTTTCTTCCAGGAGAGTTCCTCTCTATCTATTGGGATGTCTGCTCCCCTTCAACTCGGGCTCAGTTCCATCCCACTCCTAAACACCCTGTTCCTCCTCTCGGAACTGGTCAGGGGGTTTCCTGCTTCCTTATGGCTCCTTGCAAATCCATGATTCTACCCCAGATCTCCCTCTGCATTCTTAATGTTTTTCAGGCATATTCTTCTGCCCAAAATTCTAATTTTCCTTGGCCAGTGGGTCTGCCTCCAGCCCCCATGTACACTTTTATGTAAGCCACACCCCTGACTCTTGCTGCAACCAGCTTTCTTAGGGCCTACCACTTAATGTGCCCTGGGAGGTTGTTAACATACACCTGGGGTCTCTTTCCAGGCCTGTACTCCCCCCTTCCCCGTTTGGGTATTTTTGGCTCAGTGGAACCCCCTCCTCCCTTGTTTGGGTAAGTAGCCTGTGTCTGGGATGTGGTTTGTCTCGGTGTGAGATTTAATGTGCCTTCTTCATTATAAAAGTTTAGGCCCAGCTCTATTCCCTCTAAGGCCTCCTTGGGTGGTCGTCTCCTCTCTCTCATCTCTAGCCCTTCAACCTGCTTTCCCTTCAGGGGCTCAACTAATCTCCCTCTTCTGGACTCTCTCTCTGGCCCACCTTGCACTAGGCTTTGCGCCCCCTGTAGTCTCTGTTTCCTCAGTTCTGGGTGCTTCACCCTCTGCAGGCTATCTTAGTGGATCAAGCCCCTGATCTTGCTCCCTGTGCTTGACTGCACCCTTGTCCCCACAGTTACGATACCCGCTGTATGCATTACAGCTGTCTGGATTTGCTCTGGCTTGGTGGACACCCCCTGGTCGTATCTGCCCAGGAATTCCTTCAGTGTCTGCCTTATTCGGTCATCTCCGCTGCACACTTGCTCATCAACTGTTCCCATTTCTGGTTCAGGCACTGCATGAGTACAGATAGGATCTCTTCCTTCATGGTCATAGGGTCTACCCCCTCGAAGCCCTCAGTCATAGTGCTTGTCTATCTGCACTAGACCCACCTTGTCTCTCAAACTCTATGGGCCTAGGTATTCAGGTGGCCTCCGCCCCTCTATCCACATAGTCTTTAGCTGTGTCTCCATTTCCCGCAAGGAATCTTTCAATGCCTCAACCTCCTGTGATTGCCCTTGACATTCAGCTTTCGCTATGGCTATGTATTTTGCTAGCTGTGCTCCCAGCGCAACCAACCTCTTTTCCATTATATCTGGAGCCCCTAGCATTTGAGGCTTCTGCTTTGCTTCGGTAAGCATTGTAACTCCTGGGCATCTGGCATCTCAATCTCAAAGGGACTGTGGGCTTTTGTAACAATCAGATCCCTTGCCTCTCATAGCCTTTTATTTTCTGCTTCCAGCACCTGTGCTTGCTATTTTGCAGCTTGCACTTGAAGCTGTAGCTGCTCATCCTCTGCATGCATCACCACCTCTTTAGTTGAGCAGTCTTCCATGAGGGCTTTCAGGAGCTGTACCTGTTCCCCAAGTTGGTCCTTTTCTATCTCCACCCTCTGCAACTGGGCCTGTAATCCATTGCTCTCTTTATTCAGGACCTCTACCTCCTTGTCAAGGGACAGCTTTTGATCCTGCAGTGCTTCATAGTTTGCCATATAGGTTCTCATCTTCTCCATCTCTTTCAAGATCACCTTTCCTGCTTCTTCTGCTTAGGTATGGCTTTCAAGCAGTTTGTCCCACAGCTCTTGTGCCAGGTGTTCTGCATGTATGCACTTCTGTTGCCAGTCCTCTAACTCCTCCTGCAACCCCTCTATTCAGTCCTCCTGGCTGTGGATTTCTTTCTGTAGGACACCTACCAGGCTTCTTGACACCTCCAACTTCTGTAGCATCTCCTTCTGTTCCCCTGCTTGGGTTGTGCAGGCTTCAGGAGACCTTGACATCCATGTCACCATCTCCTTCTGCATCCTCTGCACTTCATTCGCAATAAGCTGTTCTAATGTGCAAGTTCTCTCTGCTTCCGCTGCTATCAAGCACCTGATTTCTTTGGAGCCTCCCTCCTTTTTCCCTGCTTGTATCCACTGCTCTGAACTGGCGACCCTTGCCTCAGCTCATTCTCTCTGGGATTGGGCTACCTCTAACTCCCACTCCAACTGTGCCATTTTTTCTTGCAACTCATCACCCGCAATAGCCAGGTGAGGTTTTCTTGTCTCAGGCCCTCTATGTTCTCCACCTCTGCCATAGTGTCACAGGGCTCTCAGGTGTCCTGCGACTGAGAGTAGAAATGGCTCAGGAGAGACCCCTAGTGGCGGAAAAGGGGAAGCACAGCTGCCAGTCACCAGGATTGTGCAGGTGCTGGTTGCCCTAGCAACCAGGGAAGCCTAGAGCCAGGAAGGGGCGGGGCTTAGCCCTTCTTAAGCCCAGGCAGAAGGCCAGGAGGGCAGTTCCCCTCCAGCAGCTGGAGGAGGAGGAACTTGGCCTGGGCAAAGGGAGAGCTCGGATGATTGGGACACCCTGGTCCTTGCTGAGGGTGGATGAGCTCTCTTTCTCTCTCTCTCTGGTAAGGAGAGGTTTCTAATTGTTTTGGACCAGAAGGGTCTAGTGTTTATGTTGTAGCCCGGGGGCTTTGTGTTTGTGTTCTTGTTCAACCGGAGGACCAGATGAGGCTGTAGGGGTGTGAGGAGGCCTCACGGGAGCTCCCCAGTAACTCAGGGACTCCTGGTGCCCAGTGGGAATTGTCGTGTGGGCACAGCTTTGTTTGGGGGTATGTTGGCCCAGCCCCAGAGGTAGGGGTCAGCATAGAGCCCTGACTAGGAGGCAGTGTGGAGCCTCGGAGTTAGTGGTATCAAAGAGCCCAGATTAGGGGGTGCGAGGAGCCCCTAAGTTAGGGAGCAGTGAAGAGCCCCAGCATTGAGGGGCAGTGAGGGGCCTCAAGAGGGAGAAGGGGCATTGAGGAGCCCCGAAGGCAAGCAAAGGGCCAGGACCTAATACCATGGCCCTAGAGAGATTACACTGACACCATCTGCGAGGCTTGGGCTGCGGTGCAGGGGAGGAAAAGGAGTCGCAGACGGCGCCCCATCATCAGGGCACACAAAAATGGGCAGCTTCCCGCTAATTTAAACCCTTCATCAGTTATGAGCAAGATCAAGATGTGGCAGGAGAGAGTAGGCAGGCGATCAGCCCTGGTTGGGGCCCAAATGCTTCTCCCTGTACAGTCTCTGGCAGCAGTAATTTCCCACTCCACTCACCCTTCAGGGCTGTGGTGCCACTGCCTTACTATCACTCTCTCAATTACTGTTTTAGCCCAAAGGTTCATTCCCCTTCTCAGGGACAGGGGTCCCTTCCCCATGCATAGCAGAATTCCCGGCCAATGCACCAGTTGTCACAGGATGGGGTCCTCAAGGACCCCTGTGTTCTCCTAAGACCCCTCAACCATGCCAATTTGGCCCATTGGGCACCCTCAGTTCTCACCTGCCACATCTTTGATGGAAAATATAAATAGGGGGCTGGACTCGATCTTCCAAGGACTCTTCCAGCTCTAGTGTCTATGAAATCTTTAAGTCCTCTTGGGCATGGTTTGATGGACTCTCTGAACCTGTGGGTTCCCAGATCCCTTGTATGTTCCATTCCACAAGGGGCATTTTGGGGGGCACCCTAGCCTTATGGGCTTTAAGAGGCTCCACTCACCCCTTTACCACACCCCAAGCCTCACAGATGGTACTGGTGCTGTCATGCCTAGGCCCCATAATAATTTGGCCCCTTGTCCCACTGGGCTCTCTGCAGCCTGTGTCTCTGCACCCCTCAGCACTAGGCTCTCCGCAGTGCATGTCTCTGCGCCCTCTCTAGCGCCGAGGTTTGTGCCCTGCAAAGTGCTGCACCCTCTCTGGTGCCAGAGTCTGTGCCCCCCGGATGTTGCACCCTCTCTGGCACTGGGGTCCCCACACTGCCATGGGCCCCCAGTGAGGCCTCCTCCTACCCCAAATAGCGTCACCCAGACCACCGGTCTTATAAAACAGCAAACAAAACATAAACCCCTGGGCTATAACATAACACAAGCTACATAAGGTGTGTTCGGGCCCTCTACATTACCCAGAGCAGAACTTAGTCAGGCCTCTTCCCTTCACATGCTTCAGGAGGGCTCCTTCTCCCTTGGATGCCAGCAGAGAACTGCCTCTTAGTGCCCATCCTGGGATTTATATGGGCCCAGGGCCCTGCCCCTTCTGGCCAACTGACCAGGTGCAGGTGTAGGCTAATTTCCTCATTAGCTAGTTGCCATGGCAACCTGCACCTGGGCTCCTGTCCGGCTCTTTGGGCTCTTCCCAGGCAGTTTCTGGTCTTTTAGGAGCAGGCACCTACGTGCCCTGCAACACATAGTAATTAATTAATTAATTCCTCTGTAGGGTACTACTGCCCAACACAGATACTATCCTACGGTGGAGTTATTTACTCCACCACGACGCATGTGTAGATGGTGCCTGGGGCTGGATGGGGCATCCTACAGTGCAGAACGGCCTGCCGACTAATCTCACACTGTAGCATCCTCATGCTCCAGCCAGCCCCTCCACAGCATGGTGAACTGGGGCGGCGCAGCTCCAGGCTGGCAGGCTGACTCCCCGGGCCTCCTTCCAGGTGGAGCTGTGCTGCCCTGGCTCATCATTCTGCACTCCTGGGTGCACATATAAGCCCTGCACCTGGGAACAATAAACTCTGATGTGAACTATGCCGAGTTTATTCAGCAGCACTAATTACATGTGTAGATGTACCCAACTTGTCACAGTAACAACCTGTTCTGGAACTTTTACTGAGATTTGATACTTGCTTCTCTCATGAATGAGGACTGCTCAGTATAACCCTTGCAGATCTGGACCCTTAATTTATCTGCAGTTCCCTCTTATACATTTCCAGCACCTTCTGTACTATCGATTTTCATATTAGCTGCAGGAAAGAGTATTGTTTTGCTTCTGGGAACAAACTGACAAAACAAGTCATAGATTCATAGATGTAGGGTCAGAAGGGACCTAAGTAGATCATCAAGTCTGACCCCCTTCCCTGGGCAGGAGAGAATACTGGGCTCATATGACTCCAGCTAGGTAATAATCAAGCCTCCTCTTAAAGACCCCCAGGGTAGGAGCCTGCACCACTTCCCTTGGAAGTTGGTTCCAGATCCTAGCCGCCCTGACTGTGAAGTAGTGCCTTTTAATGTCAATATGAGTGTATTCAAAGTAAACTTGATTTTTTAAAATCAAAGATGGTCCAGAAACGAACCTGTCAATAAACTAAAAAAACAGCCATGCAGCAATCGCCTTATTGGAGGAAACAATGATCAGGGATTGCACAAAATCAAATCCCTTGGCTGTCAGAATTTTTTAAGACAGTACAGGTAAAGGTATATAAGGCATGTACTTAAAGTCAGTCATGTATTACTGACATTTTTCAGGAATCTGTGGTGTCTTCAAATGATGCACCACCTTTTCATGTGAAATTGCATCATTAAGCATTGACAATACCTCTATTAGTTCCATAGTTAGAAACTACAGGACTATGAAATGTGAAAGAAATATGGCGTATGAAACTATGTAAGTTCTTAACTGACACTGCTCACATTCACCCAAGAATGCTATTAAGAATGGCCACTTCCCTTTTACCATATTATCTCTCATTCAATATGCCCCAGAATATACTACTCACATTGTTTTTGAAAGGCAAAAATAAATAAAAAAAATATTTCCTTGCTGTAAGTAACTGAGTAGCAGCAGATAGGGAGCAGAGCTCATTCAGTATTCTGCTCCCTTGGACTGTTGTGAAGATTTTACTTTCCCCTTTTCTGTAACTGATAGAAAGTATTCTTCCCATATTTCTCACACATAATGAACACAACAATTTCCAGAAACTTTTGTGGGGAGGGAAGGAATACATGCTTTATGTGAAAAAATATGGTAATAAGCAATTCTGATATGCCATACAAGAAATAATGCTATATTTATTCTGATGCATTAAATTCCATGAGTCAAGAAGGATGCATCTACAATGATTTTGTGATGTGTATTACTTATGGCTCTGCATCAAGAAACAGTGCAACTCTCAAAGTGCTCTAAAGCCTTATTTAATTTCAAATGAAGATGCTTCTATTCACTTGAAAAGGCCCCATGAAAAGTTCTCAGCCCCTACAAATTAAGAATATCTATTTATTTTAAAGGTACTTTTTTCAAGTTGCCTCAATACTTTCCTTTAATTTCCCCATATGTACTGGATGAGTTTAGCATCATGGTCTACTCATGCTGGACAATACCTTATCTGCAAATAGTCCAATTCTGTCAGTGTTAGGGTTTCATCCGGTCACCAACCAAGGCAGTGCTCACTTTTGATGACTTCAGAGAGATTTCTGTGATTCACAGAGTTCTCTGATTATCCTTTTCCTGATTATCTTGACCAACACCATTAAAGTGATCTTCATGGTGTTCTACTGGCAACATCAGTGAAGCTGTTTGTAGAACAAGGTGATTCTCTTCAGTAAAAGCGAAGTAAGAATATCAGAACCCATGTCTTCAGTGAGCAATCTTTCTGTATTGGTGAAAGATGAGTTATGGCTATTACTAATGCAAATTAAATTTTTCACTATGACCTACTGTACTAGGTATATCTTGATATACATTGTCCTGACTAATAAACAAATATCAAGAAAAGTAAAGCATAGTTCTTAAAAGCAAGTAAATCATTATATTCTGAAGTAAATGCATTCTTATAGGCTTTTAAGAAATCATCTGATGGTGATTTAAACTATTTGAATGTGTTCATCATCAACACGTACAAAGAAAGAATTTTTGTAACATTTTCTCAGTTTCCATACACTAACTTTTCAAAAGTGAATAGACTTTATTGCTTGACTTGTGAAGGGAATGATATTCCATAGGAAGTTGAAGAGTATTCTATAATTTGATATTCGTCTTGAAAATAACCCCAGAGATGAAATATGGACATGAACTGGAAAAAATGAAAATCGCTAATTTCAGAGATTTATTAAGATGATTATATTCTAGTTCTTCCTGATGTTTCCTAATGCTTGCTAGATGATACTCAGAGGAAAACATGACTGCTTATCTCCCACCCTATGTTTTTTATATTTTTTTAATTTATTTTACCTCTGGTAGACATATTTGAAGAAAATCAAAAAATAGGGAAAACAAACAAATCTTTTCTCAATCTGGACCATAGTCTTCGTAAGCTCTGGGTCAACAAAGCCATCAAATTCAGATTCCAAAAACTAGAAAAACAGAATGGGCATTTTACATGGACCTTTCTGTGACCTCCTTTTGTGAATTTAGGCAGGTGTGGTATTATCTTTCTCCTGCTCACACTGGCCAAGTTCTGCTCCCTCTGTTGAAGTCAATGAAGTACTTATGAAACTTGAGAACAAAACTTTTTCAAGTCTTTCCTGAAAGAACAATTATTTGTTTTTCTTTAACAGCTAATAAACAATGAAAATTTACAGAGAACTGTGCCTCCATGTTGTTCTAAATGCAAGTATTATATTACACCTCACCAACAGAAATCAAGGACAATAAGAAGTCCTTCTTTAAGTATGTAAGGAACAGGAGGAAAACAAATGGAAGTGTTGGGCCATTGCTTAACAACTCAGAACAACTGGTTACTGACACTCAGGAGAAAACTGAACTCCTGAATGACTATTTTGCTTCAGTATTTCACCAGACTAAGGGGGAAATCATACTAGATAAGGTTCAGAATGGGCACAGTAGGATTGACTTTCTTCCTACTGTTGATGTTGAGCTGGTGCATGATCAGTTAGAAAAGTTAGACATTTATAAGTCAGAAGGACTGAATTAACTTCATCCGAGAGTGCTGAAGGAGCTGGCTGAAGTCATCATGGGACCTTTGACAAAACTCTTCCAAAACTTGTGATACTCAGGGGAGGTCCCTGAAGACTGGAAGAGGGCCAATGTTCTGCCCATCTTCAAGAAAGGGAGGAGAAAGGACCTTGGCAACTATCGGCCAATTAGTCTAACTTCAATCCAGGGAAAATCCTGGAAAAATTCACCAAGGAGTCTATGTGCAATACACTTTTAGAAGGTAGGATTCTGCACAACAGCCAGCATGGCTTCATCATGAGCGGGTCTTGTCTTACCAATCTCGTCTCCTTCTATGACCAGGTAACTCACCACTTGGATAAGAGAGGGGAGGTTGATATTGTATACCTAGACTTCCAAAAGGCCTTTGATCTGGTATCCCATAATGTTTTCACAGGAAAATTAGAAGACTGGGTTTAACTGCTTGAGTTAGGTGGGTAGGAAGTTGGCTGTGGGGTAGGGCCCAGAGAGTTCTAATGAACATATCTGTGTTGTCCTGGTGAGAAGTAGCCAGTGGTGTCCCTCAGGGCTCTGTGTTTGGTCCAGTGCTTTTCAGCATCTTTATCAATAATTTGGATATGGGGGTGAAGAGCTCACTGCCCAAGTTGGCAGACAACACCAAGTTAATGGAGGAGCATGGTCACACTTAAAAATAGACTGCAGATACGGGCAGATCTAGACAAGCTGGCAAGTTGGGTGGATCAGAACCTGATGAAGTTCAACACTGAGAAGTGTAAAGTGCTCCTTCTGGAGACAAACAACCCCCAAAATACTTACAGGTTCAGTGGCGCCAAACTGAGTAGCACCATGAGTGAAAGGGACCTAGGGTTAATAATGGACCATAGTATGACCATAGTTATATCTATTCTGTGTCATGGGTCAGACCCTTTCAGGGGAAACTCTGACTTGGGATTCTCCAGAAAGAAGCCTTGTCTGGTCCTGAAGGTAGCCCTGATGTGACCTCTCAAGGGGCAAGCCTCAGGCTTTGAGGCCTGGCTCTTTGTCCCTCACTTTCCTGGCTATCTGTTGCACCCCCACCTCGGAGAGCTCCTTCATTGCTCTGCTCCTGGGAAGGGGACTGCTTTCCTCTTCAAAGGCAGCAGTGGGGGAGGAGGAACTGGGGCAGAAGTAAGAAGGGTGTTAATGTCCCAAATAGCACAGGAGACAAGTTCAGTCCAGACAAGCAGTCTTTCTCGTACCACTGCAGTTGCCTCGTCTTCCCCTGGGCTCCTGCTTTCTCCCCCTCAGACAGCTCCCACAGAGCCTCTCTCCCTCTCTTCATGTGCTTGTCAGCTACACTTGAAACAAAACTTATAAATTATAGTATTATAACTCTGGGGACTAACACTCACCCAATCAAATGAAACACAATACATCATTTTGGAGAACCAATCTCTGCTGCCTGCTGCCAGGTCTAGACTGCCATCCTCCCTGAAGGTGAAAAAGGCACCTAGATGTCCTTTTTATGAAGCTATTTCCAGCAACTATTTACAACAAAGCATACTTGCACTGAGTCCCTCAAAGTGCTCCCTGCAAGAGCTCTAGGCCAGAACTCAGCTCACTTAGTCTTTTTGGCCACACTCTGTACTTACTTTCTATCAGCTTCATACTTCATGGAGTCCCTTTGGCTTTACAGCACAGTCCCTGTTATAAAATAAAGTGATGACAGAACGTGGCTTAGGACACCAAAACGTTATGCAAAAAGAATTCTACATTTTTATTCGAAAGCTTGTCCAAGGTTATCCCAACTATTCAGCTGGTCAAATAAAAGATATCACCCCAGAAAGTCCTTGCCTCTCACATGTTTATTCCTTCAGATCTAGAACAAACAGCAGCAAAAAAACAAGGGCATCTAAGGGTTTAGGATATCTAAGTCAAGGAGCAGAAAGCATATCCTTTATTGTTGATCTTTGGTAGACATCCAGTAGATATTCTATCCAGATAGGTCTCATCCAGTTGGTAAAGTGGAACACGACAAATAAGTCAGTGGCAAAACTCCTGTTGACTTCAATACTGCCACAATTCACCCATGGAACCCAGAACAGCTCTGTGGATAAAAGTTGCTAGTCCACTTGAATGTTAAGTTTCCTGTCCAAATACAAACATACACATTCGGCCTAATTTACCACTGGTTCTCAGTGGTATGGTTTTACTCGGCAATGAATCAGGCCCACTGACATTTAGTCTTTGCAGGAGCAAAGTAAAATGTTTTGTTATCACTTCCCTACCTCTCTGTGTAGTTCTGTCTATACTAGTCTAAACTCTTACTAGAGTAGATAAAATGACTGAGCTAACAGCTGTAATTCTATTCACTTAACTAGAATTACGTCTGCTTACCCCAGGACAGACTGTGGCCCAGTGTGTATATCTGTTATTTTTATTTTCTTCCTCATCTCTACGAATTAGCACCAATCTTTATAGAAGTCCCACAGAAGCACGCTTAGAAATTTGTGTTATCTTCCAACTATGCCTGCAAGAAAAGAGAAACATGCAATGGACTTCAGGACATAGATGCATAATACCATGATTTATTAGATCACTTTTGCTCTGATCAAGGGAATAGCTCAAACAAAAGAGGTCAGAGGGACTCGTACTGTTAATACGCGATTGATGAAATCCTCAAACACATATTGATCCACTTTTTATTACATTTCTAAACCCTCATCTGTGAATATTTCCCAATAAGACAATAACTGCAGCAAATATAATTTGCTGTTCTTAATCATAGTAGATGTCCTTTTCCCTATAAAGCTTGTAGCGTGAGAGCTATTTACATCCAAAACACAACATGAATCTACAGTAGATTGAATTTTATGCACTGCCCTCTTTTTCATGTTCATTTCTTAGAGCATTTCATGTCTGTATCTGACACTATCTGTACTAACACATTTTAGTCACACATGGAAATCCCAAACAAACTTTCCTGACAATATAAATTGTTACTACAAAATAGCATAATAATGTGTTAGACCTCTACCCCCTAAAAAACCTTCACTGCCTTATTCATTACTTAAATAAAAAGAAAAAGCCAAGTTAACTGTCAGGAGTTTTTTTCTCAGAGCTGTAGAATTCACAGGAATTCAATCTGCAGGGAAAACCGAGGCTAGCTGGTCGCCTAGACAGGCATGCCAGGGGAAAGTCTTTCTGCTGCTTCTGTTCAACACAGCTTGAGGCAAAGCAGGTTGTATAGGCCTTGACCCAGCAAGGTCATCATTTTGTGAGGAATTCTGAGGCCTGACATCTGCTGCCTGGCTTTGAGTAAAAACCGGGCCTTGTTAGCCAAAACAGAGGCCTGTGTAAAATAATCCCTCAGCAAGGATCCTAGACTTCAGTGAAAAGGCTAAATGGCCCTTTTTTGTCTGAGTGTCCAAGCTTTGTAGTCCTTCCTCATCACGTAGAACAGAGTTCAGAGCAAAACCATTCCCAGAATGCTGATAAAGCCCATACTCGCAGAAGTCCATGCCATAACTCCTTCACCTTGTGTGAGACGTGCATTTATGTTCTGGGCGCTTGGCTACACAATGGAAAGGGAAGGGCATGAACTAGCTTGAAATGGACAAGCTTTTATTCTAAAATATATTTGAAAGGGTTCTTTTTTCTACACCATTTTTAGAAGGCAAAACTGTTGTGCTCCTATAAAGCAAGTGATGTATATCGACTGCTTAAAACCTATTTGCATTACACACTAAAGCTGGAGGGCCCAAATCTCAGTTACCCTGTTTCTCTGCTAGAGGCAGCAACTAAGAGGCATTGCAGAGTGGGGCAGGCCAGGCAAAGTTGGCTTAAATTCATTTCTGTATTCCCTCAACCTAATTTGGAATTCAAGTGAAACTTTGTAACCTTAAAGGACCTAAAGAAGGCCAGAGATACCTCACTATTAATATTCTCTGTAGAGCAGACTTCCTAGCTAGTGTAAAACTGATTCAAAGGCTCGGCACCGGCACCACATGTGGGGCAGAACAAGATCCTGTCTGGAGCACAGAGTACTGTCATTATTTTCTGTTTATCAAGGCCCACAGGGGACAGTGGGATGCAGAGTGCAATTTAGAGCAGCCCTGAAGCTTCTCTAATTTGCACCAAGGACTAAATAGGCTCGTGAATACTGTCTCAAAGCTCAAAGCTATCTAATATCTTCCCTCCCTCCCAACTCAATCCTTGACTTAAGTCCAGGAGCAAAATACCTGAGTTCCACAGTGGCAGGCTTCTCATAGACAAAAACTATTACGTTTTTGCAGGAGATGGGGGGGATATTATACAACCCCCTACAATTTGAACAAGCTTGCTCTCCATCTCAAAATACACAGCCTTCTCTGTATATCACCATAACTACAACCACCATGACAGTTCCTGCTGCAAAGCAATCTCTTTCTCTGAATCCCCCACAACAACTATAAGCATGTCTTCCCCTGTACTCCATCCCATCCCAGCCAGATGTTGTAGGAAAATATGCAAAAATACAGGAGACAAGGTGAAGCCACATTTCATATGCATTAAGTTGGTGTCTTACTGCTGCTGTAGTCCACCTCTTTGCTGGTGGTTGTAGGCCATTTCCCCTACCAGCTACTGAGGCATACCTCACCATTCAAATAGTCTGAGACATGCATTCCCTCACACTCCCACACAGACCTGTCATTTTAAAAGGGAAAACAGAGAATCCATTGACTTGCTGATCAACTGTTTCACAACCAGAAGCCTCAGGACTATCTGCTGATTCCCACTGCTCCTAGTGAAAGGAACAACTGCCTGAGGCCAGTAATCCAGAGAAGTCCAGGTAAAGTATCCGAAATCACAGTGGATCCAGAAGTAAAAGCTTGGACATAAAGAAAAATGTCTGGGGTGTGTTCTGAAGGAGATGGGCGCACAGGTGGTTTTCTCTTCTATCCTGCCAGTGAGTGGACGAGGCAGACGGCATGAAACGTGCATCGCGGAGACCAACTGGCGGCTACAGGAATGGTGCTTCGAGGAGGGCTTTGGCTTCCTCAGCCACGACCGGCACATCACGACAAGAGACATGCTGGGGTGGGACGGACTCCACCTTTCCCCTAAAGGTAAGCGTGTGTTCTCTTCTAGGTTGGCGGACCTCCTCCAGCCGGCTTTAAACTAGGCTCGTCGGGGGAAGGGGAAGATGAGGGCGGAGGATATATCAGACTGCCAGACCAAACAGCACCCACAACTACAGCCCAGCCCAGACCGACAAGCGAAGCAATCAAACAGGTAAGAGAGAGGGGCCAGGGTAACGTTGGGACTAGGGGGTCAGTACACA
>NW_017728947.1:95192425-95242537 GCF_001723895.1 Crocodylus porosus
CTGGGGTCATTTAACCCCAGTATTCTTTCCTGCCATGGCAGGGGGTCGGACTAGATGATCTGCTCAGGTCCCTTCCAACCCTACAAACTATGAAACTATGAAAAATGAGGATGGATGATCTGATGATTTGGGGAGGCAAAAAATACAGAATGCAAGGAATTGGGCAGGTCGGAGGCTAGGATGATTTTTTTTGCTTAGGGGGAAGAAGGAAAGAATCTCACAGATGTCACTGTGTAAAAATTTGTGAGAAAATGTATGTTAAAACTCATGAAATGGAGGGAGAGGATGGCAAGATAACAATGTTTTAATTCTTGGGGTATACCTGCCGTGTTACCAATATACACCAAGGGGTCTCACTAGAAAATCTAATCAGAAAGAGACAGCATCCCCAGGGGTATCAGTTGTAGTCATGTTGGTCTAAGGACATAGGCAGATAAGAGTCTTTCAATAAATCTGATATCTTGTATTAGACCAACTCAAACAGTTAGAAAAAAAATCTTCTTTGCAAGCTTTTGGGCACAAACACCCTATGTCAGACTGAGGAAGCATCTGCAGTTGGTCTGTGCTCTTCCTGGATGGAAGATGCATCCTCAGGAACACACTTTCCCACCTTACTGGCTGCCATAATGCCAGCCATAAGTGCAATCCCACAGTCTGTTGTATTATAGAAATTGAACTTGCGTCTTGCTGATCCAGTAGCATGAGAGCCAGAACTTGAGCTATGCTGACAGCTAAGAAAATGCAAATTACACATTTTTACGTTTGAAAAATACAGAATCCAAGGGGGAATTCTGGCTGACTTTTGCTAATTCTGGGCCTCAGTGGGAGCTTTGCCTGAGGAAAGACTGAGGGGCAAATTGGGGAAGGTGTGTAGGGTAGAAAGTGAGCCAAGGGTCTCTTCTCCTGTTGCATGTCACATGCAAGAGTCTATCACAGGTTCCGTGGTATATTGGTCTAGAGAGAAAAAGAGGGAGAGCTTGAAAAGCAGAGCAGAGAGGAGCTGTGAGACGATGGCAGCTTTTATAAAATCAGAGTCTTTGAGCCCTGTGCTGACCTATTCAGCACAAGGAATGCAGTGTTCAGAACTTAATTCTCATTGTGATGAATTCCTTACTTATACGTGGATAGTTTCAGAGTTTAATATGCAAATAAGTTGTTCTGTAGACCTGGGGCCTGAGCTCTTGCAGGGACTGTGTATGAGCTTCTACATTCTTTACAATATTCCAAACACTGAATTTACCATTTGCACACAGAACCTCACCCTCCAGCACTTCATGATCTGTCCTTTTATCTGCTTGTCATCTGACAGAAAATTCCAGTTTGCTCTCAGATTTTACTAACACAGAATACATGTTTGAATCACTACTACCAGAGAACCCCAAACCAACAAGGACTTCACTTGCTTTACTTTGTAAGAACAAGGCTTGGCTTGTTAAGTATTGCAAGTTCTTCGGCAATATTATTCTTGGATTGCAATAAATGGCTTAAATGGGACTAGAGAAATGGAGCAGAAGGACAGTAAAAATCCATTCACCTGGTTCCTTTTGGAAGAACTGAGAATCCTAAAGGCAACCCCTTCTGTCTATATTTTAGCTAAGCTGCAGAAGAAGTTTAAACTGCCATGACTTAAGGACATATCTGTAAGAGGGGTATTTACCCTGACAATGAGAGTCTTCAACATAGCTGCTGATATCAAATGGCACACACTAACCACCTGCAAACAACCAGCTTTTACTTCACTAAAAGTCATTCCTTCCACACAGGGGAATTTTTCTGAAGTGTGTACTTAGCATGGTGGATAGCTATGCCATAATCCTTTGCACTACCATCAGGCACTGTGCATTGTGGGATTGTTCCCACACCAGATAGTAGGACATCTAGCCAAAACTAGGCTGAAGCCACTGTGTTCCACATCCTAGGGGAAGCTCTAAACAGTCGTAATTCTTCCCTTGATCAACATTCACTTCTGTTTTGATATCTGGTGCCATTTTCAAACTGTTAAGAGGCCATTCCAGATAAACTGCTTTCTGTACTGTAATGCTGGTAGTCAGACATATCTGTTCCTTTGCAGGTCTATTTGTTCCTTCCATCTGGTAGTAACTTAGCAAGCCAACCACCCTGTTGCTAAACTGTTTTGGGTGTGGTTTCTGCAGCAGTAGCTTTAGTTATAGTTTTTCCTTCCCCGCCTGCAGCTGCATCAAGAGGATGACAAAACTGCAGACAAGGGCAAGGATGAAAACAAGGGTGATAAGACTAAGCAACTCTTTCAAGAGGTGCTTTCCTTAGAATAGCTTCACTCTTCTGTGCAACAGATTTTCTAGGCTCAAAAAAGTAAGTGTTGACCATTGCAAGAAAACTCTACTGCAGATATGACCAGAAGTAGCTGCAGAATTTCAGGATGACAAGGAAATCTAAGATATCTAGAGATTCAAGCAGAGCATACCCCAGAACCACAGAGACAGTACACCAGTAGGAGAGTTCCTTTATGCATCATTGCCTGAAAGATTACAAACACCTAATTGCCACCAGTCAATTTGGCATAGCTATATTGACTATGAGGTCTGTTGTAACACCTCCATTATATGTACCTGGGTTAAAAAGTAGTCTGCCTATGTAATGCAGTTAGTTAATTCTCAGATTGTTATTGATGGCTTTTCATATATAGGGTTCTCTAAATGCCCTGGCACAGTTGATATCATCCACATTATTTTATTATTATTATTCACACGTGTCAGGTCTCAGACTTCTTAAATAGAAACGGGGATGTATAACACCCATGGAACAACCAGAACACATCCTATGATAAGCAGCACATATGGAGGTGATCAGCCTGGCATTAAGACAATAAGAGAAGCTGGTAAAGAATCTGATTGCTGCAAAGCTGCTTCTTTGAGTGAGGGTATGGAATGGGGGGGCACTCAGGAAGATGGAAGAGAAAACTAGGAAATGAGGGTGATGAAGCTATAGCTGGCAGGCTGGCCATTGAAAAGGTGGTAAACAAACTCTTGCATTCATATCAGCTGGGTTGCCTGTTTCGAGCACAAAGAGAAGATGTAATTTGGAAAGAGGAGATCTGAAGTCAGAGATAGTACTAGCTCATATTTGCTCAACATGGCAGCATCCAGCACTAAAATTAAATAATGGAGGAGAAGGTCCTAATCCAGCTACTAGGCACTTAAGAGTAACCCTGTTCACCCTGAAAAAAAAATACTGAGCATATCCATTTTGTAATGTGTCTTCAACTTATCTTCTAGACTAAGTCATTGAAAGCAACAAGGAGGAGGAGGACAATACAACCACCTCTGGCATTAACAGGTTTTTTGGGCACTGCAAGAGGGTAAATGGGGTCTTATTTAAGTGCCTAAGTATGTGGTGCTCAACCAGGGTGCTGTGGTAGCCTGGGATGCCTTGAGATCTTTTCAAGGGTGCCACAGGGTGCCACACAATATTAATACTGTTAGGTGCACAAACATGATTCACAATATGACATCAGATATTTCACACAAAAATCCATAGCATTAAAAATATTCTGCCCTTTTGTGGCATTTCTGAATTCTTTGCAATGGAGGAATTGCCCTTTTATTTTTCTGTAGTAAAAAAACAAGTGAAAACTAAGAACTAGAATTTTTAAAGGGTGCCTTAAGTCTATCCAGAGGTGCCTTGAGTCTGAAAAAGGTCAAAAACCAGTGGCCTAAGTACTACCTATGTACCTAATAGGTGGAATATGATCTGGTTGTAGCCGACGTATCACAGAAGACAATATCAAAAACTTGTAATAAAGCCAAACATCTTAAGGAAGGGGTTGGCAATTATTTGCTGGAGCTCCATGTACTGGGGCAGAAGCTGCCTGGCAGATGGTTCCTCCCAGCCTGGAGCAGCACAGCAGGCATGAGTAGGAAAAGCGGCCGAGCAGCAACCAGGGGGCTGCAGTCAAACCAGGAGCAGCCCTGCTGGAAGCTCTGTGCTGGCTGGGGCCAAGGTCAGCAGGCTTGGGCTGGAGTGCAGCGCGGACTACCCCAGACCAAGCTTGGTCCCATGCAGAGCACTGCAGGGGCAACCACAGGTCAGATCCAGTCAACTGGTGGGCACCACCCATAAGCCGCATCCAATCAGCTGGCAGGCCCAATTCAGCCCATGGGCCATATTTTGCCCACCCTGCCTTAAGGCCTATCACTTCCAAAGCAAAGTAGTTGTCATCTGAATGTTCTCAGAGACAAATGTCTGACTGGCAACAGGGATGGGCATGTGCCTGGGTGTCCAGCTTCATCTGTTTGGATCTCCACTGAGTTTCTGGCTGTCAGGTATATCCTCACATGGTCCTTGGCATCTTTACAGTCATTGTTGATGTCCAGGATGATGTGTGGATTTGTTCTATGCAAAACGTCTGTCCATAATATGGAGAGGAACCTGAAGTACTGCCAAAGTCCAGTTTTTGTCTTTTGCTTTCTAGTAAGTCATCTTATTCTTGCCTTTAATAGAGCACTGTACAGTTACCCTTCTCAGCCACTACTGCAGTGATTCTGTCAAATCTGTTGCTATTTCTGTGAATGGACCCCAGGACTTTGTGTATCTTTGCCTCTCTGCAAATGGGAAGGAGGTCAAAGGCCTCAGCACTGGTCTAACTGGAAGCACAGTGAACAGACATGGTACAGGGCTATAAAATATGCTGAGTATACTTAATAGGTGTATGATCTCCCAAAGCACAGACATGCAAAGAGGTAAAATCTGGATTAACTCCATTTAAAACAGGGAGATCGCACCGAGCCATCTGAATCCCAGAGCAGTAGGGGACACAAAATAAAACAGGTCAATGAGTTGAGGCAGTATGCAAAGTATTGTGGGAAAGCAGCTGGAGAACCACAAAAATAAATGTGACCATTTGACATTAGTACAATGTAAATTACTTAGGGATAAAAACTCAGGAATAAAAACTCCACATAAATCTGGCTGTGCGTCATTGTAAGTAATTGTATTGTGTGGATACAGATCTTTTTACATCTATGCAAACCAGTTTGCGCTGAGGTAAACCATCCATGTAGACAAGTCCTTGATGTCTCAAAACTCGTGTCCAGAGGGGGAAAGGCAGTCATAGTGCAGAACACAGCTCTATTCAAACCAAAACAAATGTGTTCCAGCAGTTTTTCTTGGTCTGTCAAGGAGCTACAGACCCTAAAGATATTTGAGCCTGTTCTCTTTCTCCTTAGGTACAATCACTAATCTCTCTCACTATTTTTTTTCCAAAGGATGCAACCTACTTACCTAGCACATAAAATGCAGAAACTCATATTATCATGGTTCAGCTTTAGAGATTTACATTAGAATCAGTGAACCTTATTTTAGCCCAATATATATGGTGAGCAATACAGTGAGAGAAGACTGGGTTTATTCCCCAGATAAGTCATTTATTCCTTTCCTCAAAGAAAAATCCAATATCCTGAGATCAGATGCATATTGAAGCCTTGGTGGAAAGGAAAAAAAACAGACCGAGGCTGGATTAACGTGTTCAAATTGGACACTCACCATCTGTATTCTCTGCAGAGCTGACTTTGTACATATCACATACTGTATACGATGTAGGAGCCTGACTTTAACATTTTCCTTGAAGAGAAATGTGGCCCTGAAATTATTTACCTAGCAAATAATTTATGAAAGCCTTGTGTTCCTTTTCATGTCAAAGTTTTATTGTCTTATTGTTTAATGCATTTGTCAACCACAAACTTGAGGGATTCAAGCAATAAAACAGACATGAATATAACCAGAAAGACTATATATAATCAAGCACTTTAACAAGCAGCTCCTACTGTAAAGTTTAAAACTACCCATTCCCTAAAAAGGGGATGGGCAATTCAGAATTTTGCTCAGAAATGATGATTTTATTGTTTTTATGTTCCTATGAGGGGTTTTGACCCTTAAATTAGTGGTGACTGAAAGTCACCACAGTTCCCACCCCACCCCCTTTTTTCAGAAGGACAACTAGGATAAATAGATCACTGTTTTTCAGTGGAAAATTCATTTTCTACCTGCACACTTTTTCCCCACAAAATAGTGTTTTTTACAGAGTTTTCATCAAAAACAAAAAAATGTTTTGGCTGACACCTGAAAAATGCTTCTGTGATAAAAAGCCAGGATTTCAAAGGCCAAAATTTCACCAAGGTAACAATGACAATGGTAGTGGTGCTAACAGCAGTAACAGCATCAGCACAGTTGGGGGGGGTTGTTTTTTTGAAAGAAAGAGAATAAGAATCAGGTTTCAGGACATAACTCTTACTTCTTGATTGCAAGTAGATGGAGAAATCTCCCTGAAGTCCTGAGTCAGCACCTGAGGGGTTAAATTTAAGACACCCTCCCCACCCATTGTCCTGTTTCTCTATTATCTAGCTCCAGGCAGCTCCCGACCAGCACACCACCTATTCTAGACCTTAGGCCCCTGGCAGATGTTATTTCCATCAAGCAACAAGTAATATCACTCAATGGAAACTGTCACACCATATGACTGGCTTCATGTTTAAAGAGCAAGTTATCCAGAGGGGAAGAAAGTGTCTTGGAAACTTGCTCTGCCAGAGGTCACCAGCAAAGGGAGCCGAAGAGCTGCTGGGAGGGGCTATCATCCTTCTCTTCAGCTGTTCTGGGAAAAAGGAGTCAGCTGAGCTCTCCATGGGTGAAGAAGCTGCTCCCCAACTCTTGTGCAGATCCCAGGAGACACATGTCAAGGGCAGGGGGTGGGGGAGGCAGGAGCATCAGGGCTCAAATTCTCCAGGGGCATTATGAGGTGCTTATGTGTTTATGCTTGTCCTGCCCCCTGGTTTCTGAAGAAATTCCCTCCCCCACCTTTCCCTGTGTCAGACAAGTAAAGCATTTCACTTGAGCGTTTGTTTACACCTGGGCTTTCACAAAGAGGTGCTAATGGCTTCTTAAGCAGACTTAAGGCTGGTTGGAAATGGAGTAGTGGCACTGAGTATCTTCTGCTACTGGGTCCTGGGGCAGCAGAGTTAAGCATGAGTCACAGAGAGTATCTTTGCCGGAAGGGTCGGGGAGAGAAAGAGCAAACTATCCTAGGATGCTGCAAGACCTGGCCAAACACATCATCCTAATTTGAATGTGACATGATACACATTCAAATTAAAACTTGATAGAAACCAGCTACAGAAATGTTCTGCATATTTCAAGCAGCAACATTGTGTCTTGTTGGCCATTTTTATGATTCATTAGCCATTTTTATTATGTGACAGTTACTTTGCATGTGTAGTATGTCTAAATTTATTGTGAAATTAACCTGTTAATTACACAATACAGGTAATATATGTCAAAGGCCTTATTCTGAGAAGCCTAACTCACCATGTACTACACTGGGAGTCCAAGAGCCTTATTTGGATTATAGATTCCACTACAGAAAGACAGGCACCTAAACTTAGGAATTGTAACACCCAGTATTGTGATTCCTAAGGCTATATCTACACTGATCACTTCTACATTAAATGTTTACTGCACAGCTGACTAATTAGCCCTGCAGTAAAGTCTCAGCGTCTACACATCTGGCCCTATTAGGCCGCCAGTAAAGTAGTAAACACCACCATATAAACACAAGTACTATCCTGAAGCAGCATTTAGTGCACTGTAATGTATGTCTAGATACTGACAAGGCTGGCTAGGGCATGAGGGTTCTTCAGTGTGGTGAATGCCTGCTGACTATCCCCACACTGAAGCACCCTCATGTCCCAGCGAGCTCCTCTGCAGCACACTAACCCAGGTTGGAGCAGCCCCTGGCTGGCAGGCTGACCTCCCCAGGTTCTCTACCAGCTGGAGCTGCTCTAACCCAGCTCATTGTTCTGCAGTCCTAGGGACATGTGTAAACACAGTACCCAAAAGCAATAAACTCCAATGTGAACTGCACCAAAGTTTACTGTGTCACACCTATATCTCATGCCCACTGATAGTTATGATCAACTTCAACATCATCTGAAAACAGAAGCATACTGAGCATCTATTCTGTAAAGCCCTAAGCTTGTCTCCCAGCAGCAAACCAGTCCAAATCTAAAAGCTCCACTGAGGTCCTGGGGAAGAAACTAACCCCACTGCCAATTACCTCCAAGTTAACCTCTTTCTTCCATTCATTTGGAACTTGCCCAGGTCTCAAGTCCAGAACAGCATGTATCAGTAATCGCACACTTCCAAGTTCCTGACTTCCAGCCTTTTTACATCCTACTTGCTCTCTTTGGTCACTGACTGACATGCAGCTTCCCACTGTAACTCATGGCACTTCACAGAAAGAACCATGAGTTACAGTCACCCACCCCAACCCAATAGACGTTCCCTGTTTGGTAGGGAAGGGGCGGGGAGAATCAAGCTCTACTTTAGAGCTGAACTGGCAGAGAAAGGCTGCGTGTCTGCAGCCTCTCTTCTCTTGTCCTGTCCCACCTCTCCCAGCTCCCATCTTCAGAATGGGATGGGAGAAGAGGTAAAGGAGGGAACTGTGGTCTAGGGTTTGCCCAACCTGAGCTTGGGTGGGGATAGAGTGGAGCTCACCTTGGGGACTCCAGTCCACCAACCACCTCTCAAATACAGGCTGGGCAAACCCTGTACCGGAGCTCCCTCTCCTGCCTTCTCCCCTATTCCAACATGAAGACAGCACTGGGGGCAGGACAAACATAAGTTAATGGAGGTATTCCACTTTGGAACACCTTCATCTGAACCCTTATTAAAAGAGGGTTAATTTGTTGTAAAATCAGTCACTTTTAAAGTGCTCTGCAGCCATGCACTTCTGTCAAGGCATGACTGTACAGCAATTTCAGAGGGCTGATTGTGCCACAGATATCACTTCTGTTAGTGCCCTTTGTTACCCATAAAAAGAGATAAGCCTGGAAAGAAAGACAAGCATTTCATAAATTAATTCCTAAAAGGGATTTGCAGGTGAACCTGGGATATATTTTAGTGTCAAACTAGTGAAAGAAGAAGCATTATGTGGAAAATTTTGGTATCATCAGTACAGTTTTATATAAATGGAGAACAGGAGCTCATGTCACTCATGCTGCTTGAATGCAGCCTCAGGATAAAATCAGGATATGCAACCATAAAAATCATTGTAGACCAGGGGTGGGCAATTATTTCTACTGGAGGGCCATTTAATGAGTTTTGGTGAGCTGTCAAGGGCCACAACAGTAGCCATTTCCCTTGACAAGTACCTCACCCCCAGGTTGCCATTTTGGGACCAGAAGTCCTTCCCACTAACCCCTGACCTTTGCCACTAGAAGTCTCACCCCATTGCCCCAGAAGTACTCCGCTTACAGGAGCAGGGGGATTGCCATCCTGGAACCAGAAGCTAAAGGTCAAACATCTACTATAAAATATTTTAAATTTATTTCATTTTTTTCATTTTTTTTCTCCTGTTTTATATGCGTTTGCTTAGTGCAGGAGTAGGCAAAGTCTGGTCTGTGGTGGAGTCCATTTCCCAGCAACCCCTGTCCACATCACTGAGGCCAGTTTCCATGGAGACCCCAGGAGCAGAGGTGCCATGACAGAGTGGGCCAGGTTTTTCATAGAGACCGGCTCCAGAAGCACCAGTAGGATAAGCAGCTGGCTGGTGAGCTGCTCCAGGGCTAGGATTGGGATCTTGCAGCATGGTCTGGAGCCGGGGCAGAGCTGCGATCCACTGCCTTCATGCCCTGGTTCTGAGAGAGAAAAAGGGGATTCCTGGGGCATGCAGGCAGCAGATCATGGCTCTGCCCCAGCTCCAGACCGTGCTGTCACTGCTGCAGCCCAAGATCAGTTCCCCATTCAGCCACATGCCCTGCCAGAACTGCAGGGGCCGGTCTCCATGGAAATCCTGTCCCCATGCTGTCACTGCTGTGTGGAGGGGGAGATACTGGGTATGTGAGCAGGGCTGTCCCTAGGGAAGGGATGAATTGGCCCCACACTTTGGGGGGCCCCATGGACAATGCCATTCAGGCCCTGCCGCGTCCCCACCACTGCCACCGGCTTCTGTGGGCAGTTGACATCCCCCCACCCCCTGCCACCAATGCTGGCTTCTGTGGGTAGTTGCCACCCCCCCACCCCGATCCCACACAGCTGATATGCCCCAGGCCCCACATACCCCTAGGGATGGCTCTGGTTGTGGGTGTGTGTATATGTGGAGTGTTGTGGGTGGGGTATGGGCAGGATGTGGGAGTGTGTGGGGTTTGTGGGCTGAGGGAAGGTGGAGGGTACTGGAGATACCCCCACGCAACCCCCCCCCCCCCCCATGGCACACAGTCCCTGCTGCCAGTGGCAGCACCAGCAGGTACAGCCACTGGGCAGCTCCCGTCAGTTCTAAGAGATGCACATAGCAGTGAGGAGCAGAACCAGGCCAGCCCAATTCTGTTGCATGGGGCTCACATTCAGCTTTGTGAGGGAAGCCCTATGCAATGGAGGTGGCTGCGTTCCCCACTTCCTGTTGCCACCTGCAGCTTCCAGGACTCCACTGGTGTACCCATGCACATGGTGACAGGGAGTGGGGAAGGCAGCCAGCTCCATCTTGCAGGGCTTCTTCCTGGTGGTGTGTGAGTCCCTGGAGCTGTACATAAGCCCCCATATGATAGAGCCCAGCCAGCCTGGCTCCGCTTCTCACCACCATGTGCAACTCCTAGAACTGGCCAGAGTTGTGTTCCACCCGGTAGCTGAACCTGCACAGGCCATGAGCACCCTGAAAGCCTGTCAATGGCAAGGGCTATGAGCCATGAGGTCCTCACACCCCCCACCCTCCCTCAACCCACAAACCCCACACACACTCACACCCACACACTGCCTAGTCTTGCTCCATGCCCTTGCTGCCTCACTAGGCACATGCTCCATTCTCCTGCCAGGCCCAGCCCCATTCTCCATGCTCCCGCCCAGCTGCAGCTTCCCTACCTGCTACCCAGAGCAAACGCTGCAGCAGGGACATGACAAAGAGCCGCTGGAGGCGAGGGAAGCTGAGCAGGTCCCCTAGCAGCTGCAGCACTGGGAGCAGTGGCCCCACCTGGAAGCTCTATGTGCTGGCCAGGGCCTGAGGCCCTCCCCTACAAGACAGTAGGAGCAAAGAACATGAGGCAGTGTATAATTAATAGGTAGGTGCCCATGGGTTGGATGAAATTGCCTGGTAGGCTGGATTCAGCCCACAAGCCATATTTTGCCCACCTCTGTTGTAGACATACTCTAAACTCATGAATCTATGAATGTCCCAAACATTAAATTCATCGATATTGCCCTAGTTATACAGAAGATTTTTGAGGGTATGGA
This sequence comes from Crocodylus porosus, assembly GCF_001723895.1. Classification (NCBI taxonomy): domain Eukaryota; kingdom Metazoa; phylum Chordata; order Crocodylia; family Crocodylidae; genus Crocodylus; species Crocodylus porosus. Next base: position 95,203,676 of record NW_017728947.1, read on the forward strand.
AGGAAGTTGTACTGTGACTAATTTTTGCAAAGTATAGAAAATCAGACTATAATAACTTGGGGTATTTATTTATGATTATTATTGTTGTTGTTAGTAATGCTACTGATAGCACCACAGAACCATAGCCATGGACCAGTCCCCACTGTAGCAGGCAGTGAACAAACACACAAAAATTGTTGAATAAATGGGGCATGCCCCAAACAGCTTACAATAACACAGAGGCAACAGGTGGATACCCACAGATGGGGTGGGTATTGAGAGACAATGAGGCAACATTTTGTCAGCCTGATATACAATGATCTCAGCTGTCGAACCATCGTCACATGTTCTTGTAGGCACCATGGCAAGGAAGACAGGAGAGAGAGTTAACCAAAAGTTCAGTTACCCAGAGGTTAAGTTCTGCAGCTTGCACTGTACCATGAAGTAAAAAAAGTTCTGTCTGAAACTCTTGACTTTAACCATCAAAAAATGTTTTTTACACTTCAACCAACCAAGGATTGGCCTTGGGGAACATGCAGCATCAAATGGCTGAATGGGGCACCACAGCAGAAAGGGCACCAATAGGTGTAAACTCTCCCATCTCCAGTCCCACAGGGGACAGTGTGAACAGTTCTTGCTCAAGGGAACAGCAACTCTAAGGCCACCCAGGTTTAGTAGGACATGACCTTAAAAGACTTTTCTTATTGCTGTGTGCATATGTATGTCTTGAAAAAAGCTTCTCACAGACAGGATGTAAAAGAGAAGCAATGCACATTGGAGCCAAACTGCAGGTGTTTTATTGCGGCCAGTGTCTCAGCTGTATCGATGCTAGTTACAGTTCCACCCATGTGCTCAGTGCTTTAATTTATAAATAACATTATCCTGGAGGGGGAGAGAGTAGAGTATTTCAGCACATATGGCATGTCAAATCCCCTACTGTTTCGAGACCCCTGCAATACTTAGGTACAACAGGGTATGATAAGGGCTCTGAAGATCCTGCCTTTTGTCAATTTAAGCCAGTCCCTTACCATTATTTTAATGGAGTTGCTTTGCATTTAATTACGCATCTGTTCTGTAATATACTTACAATAAATACTTCTAGTTATTGTTCCTTAAAATCCCTTTCTTTCCAATATTGACTGCTCTAATTTATTTTTATGCAAACAGCCTAGTCAGATTTAATAAAATGTCTTAGTAGCATGTTTAATGACATCATTCCCCTTAGGGACAGTTGGGAAAATGACCTTCCATTTTACGAAAGAAGAGGATTAATTTTTATTGTCTGCCCCAGTTAATGCGTGTTTAGACATAAAGGACCAATCAATACGACGGAGAGTATAGTGATTTGACTCACAGTAGTTTCTAAAAGGGCATTTCTTACTAATCCATTTTTATAAATCACTTTAAGGGCCTTATTGATCTTTAATTGGGAGTTACACCTAATCACCCTATCACAATGTCTGCTAGTTTGAGACTCTGTTAACCCTTTCCACACAGTTCTTTAAACTCAAATCCTAAATGGACATTTGCTTCTGCTCTCCCCTTTCATTCACACTACAGCAATCTTCATTCCTAATGCTGCTAAAAATCCAACCCGACCATCAAGCATCATGTGTACAGTGCACCTAATAGTGAACTACATCTATGAATAATATCAGGGTAGGTATAACACATGAATATCAAAATTAGACTAGCTGCCATTTCAGTGAATGCCCCATTCCTTAGAACTCTTAAATTAGAATGGACATGGCAGAAAAACATGTAATGGGAGATACACTTTGCAACAAGAGGAAGGTAGTATAAATGAACTAGTTCCTTTCAATTTCTAATATTTATGAATTCCTGGTAATCAGAGTGGTTTTGTTTTTATTAAGACTTGAGAAGAGGAGTGAAATTGTTTTTTCAGCTATGGGTGATATTACAGAAAAAAGGTCAAGAAACCTAGAAATTAGAAGAGGATCTTGCAAGTTTTGCATCATCTGTACTGTACTTAGGACTTTGAAAATTAGGCCATCTCATTGCAGTTTTCATTGTCAATACAATTCAATATTGCTCTGTTCTCCAAAGGCTTTTCTTTACTTCAAAGTCAAGTCAAGAATCTGCTCAAGTCAACATCCTAGGGTCATTAAGGCATGCCTATATCTATAGGTGGCAGCACACAAGACAGTAATGTGGCCAGCATTCTGTCCAGTTACCTTTGATTCAGCAACCTGAATGACCATGTTTCCATTTACAGTTGGGTCAAGTGGGTGGTAGCCTATGGTAAAGGTCCAGATTAGGGTTTTTATTCACTCCTCTGTACTCTAGCACAACATCTTAGCCACTCTACCACCATAGCCCCCTTTTATTTTACTAATGCTGATGTAATTCAAAAGTAACAGTAACTAGATGGAGTCAGTAACATTGAAGATCCTAATTGGGGTCCCTGGTTTGCTACATAAATATAAGTATGTAATTAAGATATTAATAAACAGTAGGCCAGTGTGAATTGGTGTAAGCTGGAGGAGAACCAAGCCCCAGTTTTCCTACTAATTCCAATAGCTGTCCCTTCTATTATGGAGACTTCTGTATTCTTTCCATGCCTGTGTAACTCCCACTGAGTGGCCTGAAGCTCGGTGTGCATTGGAATAAGAGACACAGATCCTTTGTTCTTTTTCTCCCTTCCTATTCTCCTTTAATAATAAGGTGTAAATCTATTCTGCTTTCTACTCCTTTAATACAAGCATTGATTCCCTTCTAATTACTCACATAGGTAACCTTGGCGCACGGGGCTACCCACATGCCACATCTGAGTGCAATCCTGGAACCCGTTGGAATCCAGGGGTGCCCAGTAGCTACAGGTGGTGGAAGCGAGAGGGGCTAATCAAATGCAGGGCAGTGGTAGGGCTGCAAGGCAGCCTGGCCATGGGCTTCCAAAGGCTGCAGCAGGGGTGGGGAGAGGTACACGTGCAGCAGTGAGGGAGAGAGTGGGGCTGGGGCTGGGGCTGGGGCTGGGGCAGGCACTGCACAGCCAGGGCAGGACACAGGACTGAGCCATGAGCAGCTTGTCCGGGGGAGTGGCTCCTGCTGCTATGCACACCCCGGGAGGCATGGGAGGCATGTACCCCTGGATCTGCGCAGGGCAAGGCAGGCTGAGGCCAGAGCTGTGCCAGGCACACACTCCCCATGGTCCCCTAGGGTGCATATAGTGGTGAGAGCCACCACCCCTTCCCCGCACCGGGTGCCCCCCAGACAACCCACTCATGGCTCCCTCCCGCACCCCACCCCATCTGTGCAGTGCCTACCTCTGCCCCAGCCCCACTCCCTCCTCACTGCCATGGGAGGGGGGCAGATTAAGGCCCCAGCAGTGAAGGAGGGAGGAGGGCACAGGCATGAGCAGGGGCTGCAGTAAGTGCCCCACTCCCTCACTGCTGGGGCCTTGATCTGGTCCCTCATGGCCCTTCCCCCACACACCTACCTTCTGGGGGTGGGCATACGCATGCTCAGCCCCCACAAATAATTTTTTTCTCTCTTTGCTTATGCCAGTAGCATAAGCCTCACTTTGTTCTCCACAGAGCTAAAATGAGGCTTTTCAGCAGGGAGGGCCCCTTTTACACTTACAAACCCTTTGCAACCACAGATATAATTATTTACAAATATTTAATTATATACAATTTAAATATATACAGAATAAGATATAACTAAAGTGGATATAAATTACAAATTCCTACCAAAATAACTATATATACATTGCACAAAAGGAGCACTAGCAATTTGGGGATAATCACTTGTGTGCCTATGGGGTTCACAAACTGATAAACTCTCAGGTGTGATATGGCTTAAAAGAGAAGCATAAACAATAATTAAATGTTGAAACACTAATAAATAAATTGCTCAATGATAAATTTATCGTTTTGTATTTTGTAAATGATTTTTTAAAGAACTTCTGAAGTTACAGAGTAGGCAACAATGGATGAGAGCTTCTTTCATGATTTCCTTAGTTAAACAAATAGAAAACATTATCATAACATGTTAGACCTCTATGATTAGTGTACTCATAGAGATGTCTTGATAATGGCCAAATTAATTTCCACGTCAGACAAACCCACAAATGCAGTATTTTCCAATAGCAATGTTTACACTGCTGTCATGAAATGGAGCCCACTCTTTAGGATAGTCAAGCCTAACCTTTGGAGAAAGGAATAAGAAGAAGAGTTAAGAAATAATTAGTGGAGAATTACACATAAATTGAATCTGAGTAATTCCAACAATTTTCACTTCCCTCAGAAAGATGTTTACATAGGATCTATTCATTTTAGGATCACTTTTAGGACACTGATTAATAGGGTCCACCAGCTTAAACTGCCCAAGCCTAAAACTGCACTGTATTTTTGGCAAGCTCTAAACATTTTCAAACAGCTGCTGAGAAACTTAATGGAAAATCAGAGCAAAAAAACTATGTTTTCCAATCTTCCTTAATACACACTAAACAAACAATCCTGTAGCACATACTCTGATCCCATTTCAAGTGAATATGTCCCCAATCCAATAAAGTATACATGGTATGGTAAAATAATAAAGTGTAAAAAGAAAATCCTGGTGATCTTTTTTCATCCTCCTCATTTTCAGTGTATTTTTTGCTTTGAGATAATGGGACAGAAACAAGAAAACGATGACAGATAGGAAGACCTGCAGATTTAATGGAAAATATATTTCATTCTGCAGTGCAGAACAGGGGCTAAACTGGGCTGAACACAGAAGAAAAGAAGGTAGAGACAGGTAAATGCTAATATCACAAGGAATTGCTAAAAGTCCATTTAAAATATTGTGTATAGTTCTGGTCACCAGTGCTCAAAAAAAGATTAATTTAAAGTGGAACGGGTACAAAGAAGAACCACTAAGATAGTTACCAGAATGGAAAACCTACTTTACATGAGTTGATTAGAAAAGCCTATCTTATTTAGGTTAGCAAAACGAAGAATGACAGGGTATATTTGCTAGGTGACTCTCAGGGAGGGAGAACAGCTATTAAAGTTAAAGAACAATATTGGCATAAGATCAAATGGCTACAAACTGGTCACAAATACATTTAGATAGGAAATAAAAAAGAAGATTTCTAACACTTAGAGTGAAGTTTAGAAATGGTCTTCCAAGCAAAGCAGGGCATGCAAAGCACATAAACTAAATAGAGACAGAGCTCAACAAGTTTATGAAGATGATAGAATAGGGGTTCTTGTTTCAATTATACACTCGTATGATACATGGATTCAAGTAATTGCTGTCAGGAATAGATCCGGAGAGGCTGCAGTGGTGAAGGCACATCCTCACTTCCCTTCCTCTCTCCCCCACCACTTCTGACCATGTGACAGGAGTAGCAGCCAGGGACTTCCTTAAGCCCTGAAGAAGGTAATAATTCCCCCTTACTTTCTCCTTCCTGCTCAGAAGCACACTGCCTCCTATCTCCCTCCATCACCTTCTCCTCCCCCCCACCTGCCACTGCTTGCTACCCCAAGGGTGAAGGAAGCTCCAGAACTGCTCCAGTCAAGCTGAATAGGGGCTGAGTTCAGCCCCTGACAGTGGTAGTGACAGTAGCAGTGAGCAGGCATGTTCCTTCTCCCCATACCTGCTCCCAAACTTGAAGAGAGGAAACCTGCCTGCCCACCACTGCCACTACCACAGTCCTGGGCTAAGCCCAGCCCCTACCCAGCCTGGCTGAACTGGGACAGTAGTTCCACTCACCCCTGAGACAGTAGGGACATAGTAGCAGCAGCAGACAGGGGATGAGAGGGGACAGAGAAGGGAAGGGAGAGGATGTGCCTCTAAACATGGAGAGGAAGAAAAAGGGGGGAATTCTTACCTTCTTCAGGACTTAAAATTTAAGTCCCCAAATGCTGCTCCCATAATAAGTCTGCAGGGATCCTGGTTTTCTCTGATTTAAAAAATCCCCAATTTGTGGTTAAAAAAAACCCAACCCAAATCCACATTTTTCCATGATTAAAATAAAACACCACTTATATATATCTATATATTAGTGGTGTTTCATTTAAATCATGGAAAAATGTGGATTTGGTGTTACTTTTTTAAACCCCAAATTGGGTTTTGTTTAAATCAGAGAAAACCAGGATCCCTGGTGATCTGTCTGCCCCAGCTGGTGTGGGGAGGGGGGGCACTGGGCATAGGGGAGCAGCCACCCCTGCAGTGCCAGGCATTGCTCCTGCATCCCCCTTTGTAAAATCTTGAATCCACCCCTGTTTGCAATCCCTGTGTTAAGAGTTAATTCTTTCTCTATGTGGGAAATGACTACCAATCTCATGCTCCTGAGCTTCTGCTGATCACCTGTAGAAGCCAAGAAGGGTATTTCCCCACCTCATAGATGATTTATTGGCTTTTGTGCATTTTTTCACCTTCCTCTTAAGAATTGGATATTGGTCACAGCTTAATGTGGGAGCTTTGACTACAGTGTGCCCATGCTCCATTTAGGACCAAACCAATCACTAGATTCTCCCCCACCAAGCCACACTGACACAGGATGTGAGTGTTTCACCTGCCTCTGCAGCTTGGCGCATGTTCTACTGCAGTGCACAGAACAAAAGCAAGCTTTATGTATCATTTAAGTTTTACTCAGCCTGGGTCAGGTTCAACTTGGATGCAACTACTGAGTCTTCCTTTTGCTGCCAGACTACACATGGTTGATTTTCACCAATTCTAGATGTTTTCAGGTTTGGGGGAAAAGTGTTTTGGGGGTAGTTTCAAAATAACATAGAACATCTAAAGAGATCTCTTCCCCTTCCTTACCTACCCCACACAGATGGAAGAAGATGCAGGGTGACTGGTTGAGGACATGACATACCTAAGACAAGGAGCTGTACTTCATTTGTACAAAAAACATGTCCAGTAACAAGCTGACATTTAGATAGTATAATCAAGAGTATTTTCAGCATCAATAAAAAAAGCTTCCCTTCTATAGCTTGAATAAGTTGAAATGTAATCTCTACCTGCTTCTGCAAAAAGGATACAGTTCATCAAATTTGGCTCTTTACTTTTATATATAACCATTCTTCTTCCATAGGGAGAATCACCAAGGAAACTTTCTCCACAGGGCAGAGGGCACTATTGTTTCTGTTACTGGAAGAGACCTTCTGAGTCAAGTGAAAAGAATTGTGTTCAAGAGGAAGGGAAGGAGTAGAAATTATAATTTTATAATTGTCATTGCTGGTGCAAAACTCTACATATTTACACTTAAGTAGAGAAAGATTTAAAATTCAGTTATAGCTTCTTAACTTTCTATACTATATATATTTAACTATGTAAAGTCTCAATTCTTTTTTTCTTTATTTTTTTTTCACTTTTGGCCTTTGGAGTTATAGTTCGGTGTTTAACATGACTAGTGAAAAGGGTGTTAGTGTTTTTTGTCTCACCTGGGGCACATATGCACATGCCCAACACCAGTTCTGACACGTTCTAATTAGAACACATTGGAGAAGACTCAATTAATAGAGTTTGTTAGGGTAACGATACAGATTTTAGGCAGTACTGGGTGTGCAGCTGAATGAAGGCTTTTTTCTGTGTCAGCAAAAGCTGCTAGTCGCAAGGCTGGATGATATATTAAAAGTAACTAACTTTGCTAATACTTAAGTAAGCAGACTCTCAACAAAAGGATAGGGTGCAAAGTGCTTGATGAGTTGTATAAAAAGAGGATACAGACCAATGGCTATCGTTAGGGAACAAAGCAGAAGTATGGCCTTGGAGATGGTGCTGAAGTCAGCAAAAAACAAGAAAGGACCAGCAAGAAACCACAACTGACCAGGAGAAGACAGGGATCAAATCTTACACATGTGCTCTTAGCAGAGAGGCATGTAAATGAAGGAAATGCATAGGCAATACCATGCTAATGAAGCAAACAGTAAACAGAGGCAGAGTTTAAGATGGGAGGAGAAATGGGTGGAACCAAAGGAGGGGCGAGAGCAGAGTGAATGTTAATGAGTATGAACCAAGATGTATAAATGTGGAAAAAACTATTGTTCAGGACAGCTCCCCAGTTTGTTGTTTTTTTGGAAGCTAATCTGAAGCTGTCTCCATTCTGAATAAAGCTGTTGCGAGCAATGTGTGGGGTGGTGTTTGTTCCCTGCTTGCTCTAGCTAATAAGTAACAGGATCCATGAGTAATTGGATCATCATCTCCCTAGTCCTTGGGCGCCTCATGGAGTCGGGGGTCTAACAGAGTTTGCTGGAGCATTCTAATTTGTGTCACATGTATTCAGCATCCCCATGATTGAAAATGGTGGTGGAGTTACTTTAAGTAAAGCCCACTGAAGAGCTTTAGTTAAAGTGGCCCTATGACCATTTTGTATCTCAGGGTGCTGAATACACGATGCTGCAGGTGTTTTAATTAGAGCGGCTCCAGAGAGCCACTCTAATTAAAATTCCCCCGCCACCTTGGACCACGTGTAAAGAGAGCCTAAATTATAAGCAACAAAGTAACCTAAGAATATAATAATGTGTCTTTGCCAGTGTAGTCCACATGTAACAACAACACAGCAGTTAAACGTCAGTATTAGCCTCATAGAATCATAGAGAGTCAGGTTTGGAAGGAATCTCAGGAGGTCACCTAGTCTAACCCCTTACTTAGAGTAGGACCAGCCACAACTAGATCATCCCAGCCAAACCTTTGTCTAGCCAGGCTTTGAAACCCTCCAAGGATGGAGTTTCTACCACCTCTCTTTTGGTAACCTGTCCCAGGGTTTTTACTACCCTCCTAGTGAGAAAATTCTTCTGAATAGCTAACCTAAATTTCCCTTGCTGCAACTTGAGACAATAGCTTCTTGTTCTGTCATCTGCCACCACAGAGCAGTCCAGCTCCATCCTCTTTCAAACCCCATTGAAGGCTGCTATTAAGTCTCCTCTCAGTCTCCTCTTCTCTAGACTAAATAAACCCAGTTCCCCCAGTCTTTCCTCATAAGTCATGTCCCTTAGCCCACTCACCTCCCCCAGTCCCTTTACCCCCTCAACAATAAAAATTAAATAATGGAATCCAAAAGATCAAAATCTATTTGATGTCACCACTGATTCTGATGCAATGGATTTCAATGCCCAGGGCTATCTTTCTTTTTATCAGTGGTATCATTTCACTTTATCTAACTTACAAAACAGTTAATCTTTTAAACCTCTGTAAGAGAAAGTGATATTGTCACAATGATAACTGGATGTTATATTCTTATTTATTTAGCTTTCGGTTTTTTTAGCTCTAATAATACATCACAAAGTTCCTGGGGGAATCAAGCATTTTTTGTGAGGGGAGTCCTCCCCCAGCCTCCCATAAGCATCTGTTTTATATCTCAACAGGAAAAATAATCACCTCTAGGAGAAGGCAGGATAGAGATGTTCTGTATAAACTAACTGAATCAAAGATGTTTAAGCTTTCAGGAGCAAGAGCTCACTTCATCAGGTGTTAGGCATCTTATGTTCTTGTGCATGAATGCTTATGCATCTCTGATTCAGTTAGTCTATAAGGTTCATTTCTACCCTGCCTTGTGCCAGACTTTAGACTAACAGGACTAATGATATACCACGCTAATCATCACCTCAGAAATACCTGAGAATCTTGCTGGTGCTGCTTTATCAACCAAGGGAAAAGATAACATCCAGCACTGAAAAATGCAGTGCTGACAGTGAGAGATATTTATTTTTTACTAGCAAACCAAGTAAGCATAATAGAGGTGTTGGTGAGAATGAAAGATAGCAATAAAGGGGTGGCGAGACAAACAGAGAGTGGAAAAGAAAATGCGCACATCTACACAGGACATGTCACTGCACAGTAGCCTAGTTTACTGCACTGTGTGTGCATCTACATGCGCACATTTACTGTGCAGTAAAAACCCTTAATCACAATTAAATTTTCCACCTGCATTTGAAGATAGCAAATTTAAGCATGATTAGTTAATGCGTAGACACAACCCAAGAGCAAGTTTGCTTTTGGGGTCTACTCAACCACTAGGTGGCTGGCCTGAGGCTGGCCCCAGGGCTGCAAGCCAGGAGCCTCTATGGCAGCTCCTGTCTGCAGACTATAAAAGCCTGCAGACATTTTGTGCCCTGGGGCACACAACACAGGCAGGCTGAGGGCACAGGATTCCTGTGCCTTCCTGGCAACACCACAGTGGTGCTGTTTGTGACTGCACTGCCACATGGCAGCCAAGGCAGTACCATCAGAGCCAGCAGCTTTCAGGAGACTCTGCCCAGGTCTGCCAGCCCTCAGGGGCAGATGCAGCCATCCTCTGTGCAGCAGGGCCAGTTCTACCTGCCTGCTGCAGACCCACAGCATACTGCCCTTCTCCTGCAGGTGCTGCAGGGCATAGCCTCTGCCACACAGCTGCCAGTCCCATACCATGTCCTTGCACTGGGTGCTTCTGGCTGCTGTTCAGGTATGGCAACACCGGGGTGGTGATGCAAGAGCCCAGAGAGCCAGTGTGGGCCCCAGCATGGCCTCAGCATCCCCTTCCAAGGCAGGGACCTCACACATGCACACACCTGTGCCTCCACCCAGGGCCCCATGGGGGCCAGGAGAAGAGTGGCAACCTCTTGGTGCTCAGGGGAGAGGCAGAGGTGCTGCACTACTTTGAGTGGTGCAGGTGCTCCAATGCCCACATTTATGAGGCCCAGTAGGGTGGCATAGCAGTGCCTTATAAAGGTCAAGTCCTTGTGGGAACAGTGGGTGGCCATGACCCAGTTATCCAGGAGCCTCACACCCTTCCAACCTAGTCACCATGGGCTGAGCAGCAGTCCAGCAAAGCAGCTGGCCTGCAGGGTGAGATGGGGGGCAGCAGGGTCTGGAGCTATGGCAGCAGGTACTGTCAGGAACATAACCTGTCCCACCCTGAGCATGGGACAGGGGAGGCAGGCTGTCTGCAGCCAGCACCCAGCAGCCCTTGGGCCCCAGGGGAGTGCATGGTGACAAGGGGCTTGACTGGCAGCTGCCTGGGTCTGGGCCTGCCCAGTCCAACTTACCATGGTCTCTGGGAACCTGTGCACAGCAGACCCCTGATATGAGGCTAGGCATTCCATGGCCCTGGTACAGAGCATCTTATCTCTGAAATGTTGCAAACTCTCACAAAAGGCTTCTGTCTCATGGCTCTGCAAGGCCAGCATCTGGATGCAGGGGTGAAGCCAAAGTTGCTAGCAGGGATGTTTGCACCAGAGGTGTAGTACGCGGGTCCAGGAAAGGTGGTCCTTCCTCAAGGAGGCTATCCTTGGGGCGCAGCAGGACACAATTCCACTGCGCAGGAAGGTGGGAAAAGGGTCCAAGAAACCTTCATGGCTGAGCATGGATATCCAGGCTGGCCTGAGGGCAAAGAAAAAATCATACTGGCAGTGGAAGCAGGGGGCAGGGACAAAGGAGGAGTACACCTCCCTGACCTGAGCTTATAAGGATTTGGTAAGGAAAGCTAAAGCAGCACTGGAGCTTAGATTAGCTTCTGGGTTTAAAGATAATAAAAAGTCCTTCTTCAAGTATATAGCTAGCAAGAAGAAGTCTTGGGGTAACATTGGACCCCTATGGGGCAGGGCAGGGCAGGGCAGATGGTGACAGACACATGAGAGAAAGCAAAACTCTTTAACAAGTTATTTGCCTCCGTGTTCCTGTCTGCTGACAATGGGGTGCTCTCGGGTGATAGCATAGTGAGGCCCAGGAAGGATGCGAGTCCCCCAACTGTTAGTTCAGACCTAGTTAAGGATTTCCTGGAGGGCCTAGATGTACCCAAGTCGGCGGGTCCGGATGACCTTCATCCATGGGTGCTGAGGGAATTGGCTGGTGTCATTGCAGAGCCATTGGCACAGCTATTTGAGGACTCCTGGTGCTCGGGCCAAGTCCCTGAGGACTGGAAAAGGGCCAATGTGGTCCCTATTTTCAAGAAGGGGAGGAAGGAAGAGCCTGGCAACTACAGGTCAGTCAGCCTCACTTCTACCCTGGGGAAGGTCTTTGAAAAAATGTTGAAGGGCCACATTTGTGAGAGCCCTGCAGGGGAAGTGATGTTGAGGGGTAACCAACACGGGTTTGTGCCAGGCCGATCCTGCCTGACTTACCTGGTCTCTTTCTATGACCAGGTAACAAAAAGCTTAGATGTGAAGGAGGAAGTCGATGTCATCTTCTTGGACTTCCAGAAGGCCTTCGACACAGTGTCCCACCCAATTCTGGTGGGCAAGCTAAGGGACTACAGCACGGACAAATTCACAGTCACATGGGTGGCAAACTGGCTCCAGGTGTGCACCCAGAGGGTGGTGGTGGACGGGTTGATGTAGACTTGGGGGGGTGTGGGCAGCAGAGTCCCCCAGGGCTCGGTCCTAGGGCCGGTCCTGTTCAACATTTTCATTAGCAACCTGGATGAGGGTGTGGAGAGCACCCTGTTCAAGTTCACTGATGACACCAAATTGTGGGGCAAAGTGAATACACTGGCAGGCAGACGTGGATAGGTTAGAGAAGTGGGTGGATCTGAACAGGATGCAGTTCAACAAGGACAAGTGCAGAGTGCTGGACCTGGGGAGAGGGAACCAGCATTATGGTTATAGGTTAGGGGCTGACCCTCTCAGCAGCACAGAGGCAGAGAGGGATCTTGGAGTCAAGATTGACTCCAGGATGAATGTGAGTTGCCAATGCAATGAAGCAATAGGCAGAGCCAACTGCACCCTGTCATGCATCAACAGCGACATCACTAACAGGTCCAGAGAAGCCTTGCTCCCCCTCTATGCAACGCTGGTCAGGCCGCAACTGGAGTACTGTGTCCAGTTCTGGGTGCCGCACTTCAAGAGGGATGTGGGGAACCTGGAGAGGGTCCAGAGGAGGGCCATTCATATGGTTGGGGGCCTCTGTGGCCAGCCCTATGAGGAGAGGCTGAGGGACCTGAATCTCTTCAGTCTCCGTAACAGGAGACTGAGGGGGGATCTTGTGGCTGCCTACAACCTTATCAGGGGCCAGCAGCAGGGACTCGGGGAAATTCTGTTCACCAGGGCCCTCCTTGGAGTCACCAGGAACAATGGCCACAAGCTGAGGAAGGATAGGTTTAGATTAGCTATTAGGAAGAACTACTTCACTGTAAAGGCGGCCAGAGCCTGGAATGGGCTTCCCAGAGAGGTGGTGCTCTCACCTTCCCTGGAAATCTTCAAGGGGAGACTGGATAGGCACCTGGCTGGGGTCTTATGACCCCTCCCACCCCCGGTGTCATTCCTGCCCATGGCAGGGGGTCGGACTTGATGATCTGTCTAGGTGCCTTCTGACTCATTGATTCTATGATTCTGTGGACTGGACCCTCCTCCTGCAGCAGCTGGTGGTGCTGGCAAAGTAACAAGAGCAGAATGTGAAGGCCAGGCAGGTGGAGGATGTGGCTCACCAGGACAGGTGGTATAGGCAGAGGACATCACCCAAGAAGAGGCATGGGACTAGTGTGAGGAGGCATGGTAATGGTGCAGGGAGGTGCGGGACTGGGCCACCTGGGAGTTCCAGGCCAAGCTCCTGGCCATGGAGTGGGAGCAGATGCAGATCCTGTGGGAACAGAACACCATCCTGGGCCAGGCAGTGCAGCCCACCGATACCAACCATCAGGTCCTGGACACCATTCTGGGCCTGGCGGTTTCATTCATGCTCGCTGCTGCCCGGCCCCCATCCCTAGCCCCCTAGCTCCCTGGCAGCTGCCCACCATCCCTGGGCCTGGGAGAAGGTTCTGTGCCACCCCCCACTGCCAGGAGGCCCTGGCCTAGCCCCCACTCCAGGCCTACCACCACTCAGTCCCCTGCCTGGGCCCAAGCCCCCTGCGCACCCCAGCTCCACAAGAGCACTGCCTGGAAGAGGGGGAGCTGCCCACACTGGAGGAGAACTGGTTGCCATTGCCCCCGGATGAGACCCTGCCACCGCTGCAGTCACCACAGTGTGTAGTCGTGTGAAGGAATAGCCAGCAGGTGGGGTGATGGCCACCTGCCTCCAGGCTCTGTTCCTAGGCAGCCCCACCCCATGGCCCCCCACTCCAGGATTCAACAAAACTGACTTTGTACATAGTCTGCACAGAGAAGAGGGTTTTTGATTGTTGGAGGGTGAGGTTGGTGGTGGAGGGATTCTGTGTGTTCGGAGGGAGAGGGGTTTGTTGGATATGAGAGAAATAAAGAGTTGTTCTTCTGACACGTGTCTGCAGTGAGCATGGTGCTGGGGGTGGGTGGGTCCGTGGCCAGCAGTGCAGGCAGGCTAGAGTGGAGAGTGCAGGAGGAGGTAGTCGGCAGGGCATCCCACACCTGGTACCCTGGCCCCTACTGGCAGGTGCATGGCTCTTCTTGGGCCTGGCCTGCTGGGGCCAACACCATGGCTAGCAGGATCACAGGGTGCTGGTTGTCATTACCAGGGACAGGGACTGGAGTAATCATGGCAGGGAGAGGCACAGTGGGCAAGGAAGGAGCTTATGCTTTCTGCCCCTGCACTGGGCACACTGCTCCTGGGCAGGGAAGAGACTGACCAGAGAGCGGGGCTGGCTTTTAAAGATGGCTGCTGGGTGCTGACAGCTGCAGCCAGAGCCTGAATCTCCCCCCCACCCCCATGGTGGCAGGGGCCCATTGCAAGGCTTCAGAAAACTGGGACCAAATCGTCCCACTAATCCCTGCATGTGTAGACACCTACCCGAAAGCCCTTACTCTGCAGTGACTTACTCTGCAGTAAATCTAGGCAGTAAATGCATGTGTAGACGCACCCAGTGTGTTCATGTGTCCCTGTGCCTGTCCGAGTGAAAGAGGGGGAGAAAGAGACTGTACCTGTGTGTACAGATGTGTCTAGCAAGATTTTCAGGCTGATGAGCAAACATAGTAATGAGCAGTATTTTGATCATGGATTGTCATTCTGTGAGATTCAGAAAGCATAGTTATGTCATTAGGCAGTAATCTATAATTAACTCATTCAGTATCTGTGAAGGGCACAATTGAGCCAAGGACAGGAACAGCACTTCCACCCACATGTTCAAATGAAAGAACACAAAAGTAATTGCTCCCTTTTACCTACTGCCTAAAGATGACTAGCATGTAGGTGTTATTTTGTTGTTCACCAGGACTATACTGGACATTAGCCTTCTTTAAAACTATATTAGATAAAGCTTCAGTTGATTATTGGAATATTTAGTACAATACTAAAAGGAATGAATGAACATGGTGACAAGTTAGTTAAAAAAAAAAAATACCTTTCCAGGCTATGATCCTAACTGTGAGAATCAAAAACTTAACTGTTTATTTGACTTAGGATAGGTTCTTGGAGGATGCAAGAAAGAAAGGAATGGGACTAGATGGCAACATTCCAACTACTTTTTGCTTATAACGAGGCATTAGTGTTTATCCCAGAGTTATTTTATTTGCTTTGTCAAGATATATAATGTGGAACGTGGAAAGGAGGTAAAAAGAACCCTGTGGCAGGGTAACTTTCAGAGAAACACGAAGTGTAGTTTGGTTTTTCCTGCTACAATGAAGCACTAATCTCTGTACCCATCCTCTGTTTCTTATTGGATCTTTAGGGAGTTAGATGAGCATTTGTAATGGTCCCAATTTCTACTGATTGAATTTGTTCCCCTTTAAAGAGCTGTTTCTGAAGTACCCATTGTAATTTTGCAATTCAAACATCATTATCAAAGACAAAGTATTCAATTCTGCTCACACTTGTGTGGATGTAAATCAGAATTATCTATTAATATCAATTAAGATGTTTCTAATTTACACCACCATGGCTGAAAGTAAAATTTGGTTCATAAGTCTCATTTATTACTCCTACAGCCTCATTGACTCACATGGTTGTGTGGATGTAAATGAGTATAGAATTTTAGCCCAAAGGATGCAATTAAGGATACTAATTCCAAAGAACATCACTTGATTTTAGGGTAACTCATTCCAAGTGACTCTTACCATTTGAACACCATGAATACATGGTGTGAAAGAAGACAGAGAAAATATCAAGAAAAAAAAAAGAATGAAAGAATAAAAGAATGAAAAAAGCAAAAGAAAGAGGCTGAAAAATAAAAGCTTGCAACAAAGATCTCTAATATTATTAGTTAAAAACCAATTTGACTGTAAACTTTAATTCATCTACTAAATGTCAAGCACCATTGGATATACCAGCAGTTTCCTTACCTCTCCTTGTTATTAATACATGCTTAGCTGCAGTGGAAATTAGAAGGTCTGTAATAATACCCTTCCAAAAACACTTCAGATGAAAATTTCGGCTCAAAATTTACTGAGAACTCTATTACTGTAGTAACAAGTTATATAAAAGGCAAATGTTAGGATAGAAGCCTTTCATTTAGATCAGCTTATTTCTGACATTATATGTATGCTATTTTTTTCAGAAGTGTTGGAGTCATTGAATTTGACCAGTATGCAATCCAGTGCTAAAGAACACATTACCCAGGGGTTTCTTTTATTTTAAAACCATTTAATTTCCTTAATCCCCAGAATCTTTGTATGGCACTTGCCATAAGCTTTGTCACATCAGTGCTTTGTCAAATATAAGCTAAACAGTACTATGGGCATGGTTTCCTCTGAAATACATACTTTTTTAACCCTGCATAGTTTAGTTTTTTTCTGAAAAGAGAATTGAAAGTCACTTAAATTATGCTACATATGTCATATTCTCCTATCCAAAAATGGCACTACAACATCCACAGGCACAAAGAAAGGATATGTCGGGTGGGCACAGATAATGAGATGGAATATAGGTAGAGGCATAAGGTGTCATTTGGCTAATGAAAAATGTATTCTTAACCTCTCTGTTTAGCATGTAGAATTTGGGAACAAATTTGGCTGTATAAGGTAATAGTCAGGAAGGGAGCATATGAACATCACTGCCTAAACCACCTACCAGTTAATCACAGTATTAAAGCTTTGAGTCACTAAGCTTGATCATGAGTCACATGATATTTTCCGGGCTTTATATGCAAGATAAGAACAACAAAGTGCAAATGGCCACACATTCACACCATTTTGTTGTACTACAAAAAGGGTCAGTTCCCCACAAAAATGGTGGATCCACAACAAAGAAGTTTCTGTTCCAAACAGCAACTCCTTTGTCATGGTGGAGCAAATTTAATATATAACTAGGTTTTAGATCCACCACTATCCCACAGTGCTGAACCCTCCCTCCCCCTCTGCAAGTGAGTAGGAAAGACAGACAGTACTGGCTTTGCTGTACTTGCTGGGGTCACCTTGCTGGGGTCATCTGAGCCCCCAGTTATCTTTCTCGTTTGGTGCAGGGGGCTGGACCCAATGTTCTTCTAAGGTCCCTTCCAGCCTTACAATCTATGAATCTATGGCTTCCTGGTAGCCCATGAAGTAGGGAGCTATGAAAACTTTCAAGCTGCCTGGCTCATTGCCCCTGGGCAGCAATGGGGATAGAGCTGCAGTGGGACAAGAGCTGACAGGATAGGGCTGTCACCCAGGGCAGTGTGCAAGATGTGACACTAGTGTCAATAAGGACAAGGGTGCAGTAGTGGCAGGGGCTGACTGGGCAGGAAAACTGCATGGTCAGCTGTTGCCTCCCAGGGTAGCTTGCAGGGGGTCAAACTATCAACTTTCAAGTTCCCAGCTACCAAGCAACCCTAGAATGGAGACCACTGGATGATCCCCTACCATTGCTGCAATAGTATCAAACACCTGTTGCCACAGCAGCAACAGCTGATCAGGAAAGCATATGTCAGTGAGCTTGTCTGACTTACTGATAGGCTCCCCTGGGGCCAGGGGCAGCACCCTAGCAGGAGAACCTACCTTCTGGTAATTTTGTTGCACTTCAACCAAGGGGCTGTGCATGTGTGCCTGCCCATAGCACTCTATATTTTGTAGTGCTGCAGACTTTGTATCACTGCAGAAATAATGTCTGCCAGGGCTCTAAGACAGAGGTGGGGCAAAATATGGCCCAGGGGCCAGATCTGGCCTGCCAGGCCATTCTATCCATCCCATGGGGCCCCTAAAAATTTAGAAAATTAATATTTATTTGCTCCTACCTTCCTGTCAAAAATGACAGGAGACAGGGGCAGTAGGACTCAGAGGAAGCTGGTGCCAAGACCTAGCAGCAAGGCCTGCCCAGTCCTACCCCCCAACCAGAAACCCCCACCTTCTGGCCTGGGACCATTGGGCTGTTCATGCTTCCATGCACTGGAAAGAGAAATACAGCCTCAACAGCTTGCCAAAATTCAGTAAGTGGCCCTCCGCCCAAAATGATTGCCTGCCCCTGCTCTAAGAGAATAACATGAGAATTCCTCTCTCCAGGTGCGAAGCAAACTTCACAATGTTGTTACAATTCATGCCAAAGGAAAACCAAGTGGAATTTTAGAGTCTTATTTTCTGAGAAAAAGATGACCAAAAATCTAGTTTTGTTTGTCAGAAAATATAAACGTTGATTTAGGTTTTCTCCTGCAAATTCATATTTATGCAAAGATATCCATCAGCTTCAATGGAGCCTGCGTGAATAAGATTTTTGCAAGATTAGGATCTGGATTTCTTTTCTTTCAAGTACTTGTAAATGGTTAAAAGATATGGCAAATGAAACTTGTCCCCAAGGTTAAATACTTCAGATATAATGCAATGAAAATACATTAAGATATTTTGTAAGTCACAAGCATATTTACACCTGTGAATTTTATTAGATAGCAAAATTTCCACTAACTTCAGCAAAAAACATTTTAAAGAAGAAATTTGCGTCATTAAAGGAAAATAATAATTAATAAATATTAAGTGATCATTCATATGAGAGGATCTTAAATCTCCTTACAAACTGTACAGAATATCATAATTCCACCAGTCAGTGATGTGCAGCTGGGAGCAGATGACTACTACATTCTAAGTTGCCCAAGGTTACCAATGACCTGCTCAGCTCTTTAAATATTGTGTGTAAGATGTCAGATAAACATTGAAGACAGGAATACTAGTACAAACTGGATGGATTAGGTTAAAGAAATGTGCTAAGGAGACTTCAAGGTATAGGTTAGTATGACAAGCTGAAATATTCTAGAAACAGAAAGAAATATTTACAGTGCAAATCACCGCCATGTGGTGGTCTGATTCATTTTAAAAGGATTGTTTATCAGATAGTCATGGAAGGGAATAATGGGATATGCAAACTGAGCATCATGGAGTAAGCTTCACAGCTGCTGCCACTCACATCATCATCTCCTGGGATTTCAGAATCTACCATTACTCTGCTGGACTTTCATCATCCTGATTCTGAAAGATATTTGTGCTAGACAAAGCTAGTGAAAGGGAACAAGATGACATCAGGTTCTCCACATGTTTCAACTAGATCCTGAAGAACACCTAGGATGTAAGCCAGTTATTGCTGTCACCTTTCATCTGACTTCTTATTTTCCATCATCACAATATTAATTCTCTCTTCTCTTTACCCCTTTGCCTTCTGGCTAATAAGAAAGTCTTGTTATGCTGGTCAAGGCAAGTCTAGCTTTCCTGCTTCAAGCCTACAGACAGAAAGGTGAAAACCCATCCGTAGTAAAAATTTTCCAGATTTTTGAGGGATTGTCTACATAAGCCAATGCAGTATCACATAGAGTGTGCATCTACATGTGACACTACATTGCTCTAGCAATGTGTTACGGCAACATAGTAACCACATGCATCTACACATGACCAACAGTTACTTCACTGTAGCAGCACTCTCCCTTGTTATTGTGTGCTGCTACAGTGAAGTAGCAGCTAAAAATAACCATGTGCCTGGTGCCAAAAGGAAGTACTAAAACACAGCGCAGTAGCAACTTTGCCATATGGGCATGTGCAGACCCACCCACAGACACCACAGACCCACAGCTGTATTAGTATGTTGCTCCAGCCATACAATATGCCCTGCTTCCCAGCAGGGCTAAATAAGCTCTGGGAAGTACTTCAATAACTTGGTTACACTGCTTCCATTGCCTAGATTATTCAGAGCCAGCTTGGATGTCTCTTCATGGATCATCATTGGGCCAAGCTGACATATCCAGAGTGCATAATAAGGGAAGGTGAAGGCCATTTAGCCAGAGAAAAATAATACTATTCCATGAAGAATTTCACGATTTCATAATTCGGATTCTTTCCAAAGTGTTACAACCTCCAGTTCTCCATCAAGAACTATTATGGGGAAAAAAAGATTTAGTGACAATCAAAAAGTTTTCTTGCAGCAAATTGCTATGTTTCATCTCAGTGGGTGTGTCTACATGTGCAATTAATGTGAAGCAATAAACTCTGGCACTTATTGGTCCAGAGTGTGTTGATTTCAGGCACACCATATGAATGTGTGCCTGGGACTACAGCACACTGAGCCTGGGTGGAGCACCTCTGGCTGGCAGAGGGTCCTGGGGGTCAGCCTGCCAGCCTGCAGCAGCTCCCCCCTGGTTCAATGTGCTGCAGAGGGACTAGCCAGCAGGCAGCCCTTGCAGTAAAGCACCCTTATGCACCAGCTAGCCAGAGTAGCATCTACACATGTACTACTACAGAGTAAAAAATCCCTTGTATTTACAAGTACTATAGTGCTGCAGTGTTAATTAGTAGGGCTGTGTGAAATTCTAATGGCTGTTTCAAGCCTGAAATAGTGAAATCAAAACTAAATTAAGAGCTGCAAAACAGCCTCAAAACAAAACAAGGGCAGTTGAAACATTTCAAAAGTTTCAAAATGTCTTGAGTTTGGAAGCTGAAGCTGGGCTTGCCTGCAGGGAAACAGAAAGTAAGGAGAGGGAGGGGGAAGAGGGGAGAAGGACACAGTGAGGGTGCACCTTAACACACATGCTGGAGAAGAAGCTCCTGCAGGAGAGGAAAGAAAGGCTCTGTCACAGTTTGGCTGCCTGAGATGCTACTGGTGCTACTGTGCTGCTCCTCACAAGTTATTATTTCACCTGTTGTTATTTAAAGTCGTGGACCAGACTGAGGCTGCAGGGGAAGAGAAGGCCTTATTGGAGCATACTGCCATGTTGTGTAGTGGCCCTAGAGCCATTGAGGGCACACCTTAACACACACACAGAGTCACAAATCACGAGTTTAAGGTAGAACAGCTGGAGGTACAGTTTCCCAGAAACCTCTGCACCTATCTCCTTGAAACCTGGCAGGCTCTATGGCCTCTCCAGGGGCTAGCATGCCACTGTTTTCACCCCCTGTGTCCTCACATTTTTTTGGCAGGCTTCATGCACTCAGAAGGAGCTACCATTCCTGGTGTTTTCATCCAAATCTGCCCAAAAAAATTACAGTTATAAGCAATTGCGTGTTTCCCCATTATAGCCTATGGGCAAAACATCAAAACAGCATTGAAACAGTGAAACAGTTTCAATGAAATGAAACGGAACAGTGCTTTTGAAACAAAATGAAACTCAAAACAAAACACTGTCCTGGTGAAACGGCAAAACAGAAGTTGAAACAAAATGGTCCTCTATCAATTAGTTTACTCCTGTCTAACGGGGCCCAAGTATAAACAAGCAATGTTTACTGTAAAGTCTACTCTGATACTCTGTTTACTAATTAGTCTACTCTGCAGTAAACATCTGGTGTAGCTGCGCCCACTGTTTATGTTATATCATGTTAATAAGTATATACTATAATGCAAACTTAAAGAAATGAAAACAAAACTTTTTTTTTTTTCAAAAAAATTAAACTATGAAGTTTAACAAATGTTGAAACAGTGTGCTTTGTTCTGTTTTTCTCCTAAATAGATTTTTGGCAGTTTACTTTTGAAAGAACTACATTTTCTGACAGGTTCAATCAAAGTTTTTCAAACCAGCCCTAAATGTCAACTTTAATATAATCTACTGTATTATGGTTGTCAAGCAAGGGGGGTTTCCCTGTGAAAGATGGGAACATAGAGATATAAAGAGAAAGGAAATTAGGTAACTTGTTAAACTGAAAGCCTTAATTCTTATCTTAATGCTTATTCTGAATTTTTTAAAAGTTGGAAGTGCTTCAAGTGGCTTCTTTTTTTCTCGGTGTCTTTAATAAAGGGTTCAAAAGATTTTTTATGGCAGCCACTAGAATAGGTAACCAACAATATTTTGTCATGAAATCCCAAACTACACTTAAATCGTTTGATTCTGCAACAACCTAACAAGGGTTATATTAAAATCTTATCTCCTGTTGTCCTCAGGATAACCTCTCATCAACACAACTCAACACAGTGCAATGCAATACAACATAACAAAGAGATTGGGACAGGAACTGAGGAAAAATACTATGCATTAGAAACAGCAAGGGAAGAAGAGTAGCATTTCTTTTAAGGAGAATCCATTCTATCATAACTGCTTTAAAATGTCATGAATCACTTGCTCAAATTATGCCTGAATCCTTTCACACTACTTGCAGTACAATCCCTCCCTCCGTACTTCAGAGTAGTGGTATGTCATTCTAAAGTAGAGTAGAAAAATAATTGGTGTAATGACCATCACCTTGAAAACACTTGTTCCTGAATATATAAAAAGATCATTTTTACTGAAAATCAGGAAGACTAAGTTATTGCCAAGCTGTGGTTGCAATGACTTATCTATGCTGACCATTTATGTGCAAAATTACTCAAGCATTTTCTGTGATAGCATGAATTGGACAGCAACTATATGAACAGTCACATTCACCTGGAAAAAAGTTACATTCTTTCCCACAAAGTAGTCATCGCAAATATGCATATACATATGGATATGAGAGTTAGGGTTAGAGTACATCATTACAAAGCAAGCAGCAGTGACTCCTATATTTAGCTTTTCTAACATATTCCATTATAAAAATGCTTTTGACTGTTTTATTGAACAGCTGTAATGTTATCATGGTTTGCAGCAGGACAGTTAAATCTGGCATGGAAGTAGTCCTTGGGACAGGGAGATGTCTTTTCTTCCCTCATGCAGGTCTATTCATTTTTGGCTCAGATATTCATTACTGAAATGTGTTTCCCATCAGCATTTTACATAGCTGAGTTTGTTCCTGGATTGGTGTAAATAAAAATCCGGTCTCTATTAACACTGCACATACATATCCTTGGCATCATACTTATGCTCCTCAAGACCATCATTTTCCTTCTCTTGCTCCCTCTATAAGAATAGTCCTTTGTCTAGGGGAAGTGAAGTGGTCTGGAAACCATGAGGTTGAATATTACTTCTGCTAATCAATATAATACATTTGTGCCCTTCACAGCTCTTATTATGAAGTGAATTCTCCTCGTGGAGAATTACACAAGTGAGAATAGAACACAGGCAGATCTCTAACATGGCAAACTTAAGTCTCAGAGGTCCAACAGATAGCAGATTATTACATTAGACAACTTTGATTTATTCTCTGAACAGTATCTATCCTAGACACTGAATGAGCATAGGATCTTAAACAATAAAAAAGATCATGTAGTTACTTTTAATAAAAAATAATGGCATTAAAGCTTATAACTTAATATATGCATACAAAGGACCAAATTTAGGTTGCACTGAACATCTAATACATAGCATTTTCTAACATTCTGGTGCTTAATCAAAATGGTAATCCATTCTTTCGAGTTGTGCTGCAAGGTTTTGTTTGTTTATTTGACACATTACATATACATTACATCAAGGGTGTACTTCATTTTCAAACTCCTCTGGCCCCACAAGGCTGTGCATAGAGCCACAGAGCTCCTGCCACAGGGCCATGCTACATCGCCTTGGAGCTGCTGCTGCAGGGGTCTGAACTGCACAATCCTGGAGCAGCTATGCTGTGCAGTATGGCCCCAGAGCAAAACACAGGCATGGGGGTTACTGCAAATGGCAGCCACCCCACTACTCCATGGTGTCATGCAGGGCCATCCAGAATACCTCACACCCAGGGGCCAGTTAATATGGCTCCATGGGCTGGATCTGATCCAAAGACACCCCTGCTCTACATCGTATTTGTATATGTATAGATGTACACACAAGTCACACATCTCTGTGCATGTATATGGACAGACAAGGATTCAGAGAGTATGTGTTGTTATCTCTAATTAAGACCATATTTTTCTTAGAAAGAACTTGGACTAGATAAGGTGAGCACATCACTCTTGTGTTAGCAATAACCTAAGCTGGTAGTAAAAGCTCTTAAGATACATAAAAACTCTTACAGAGCCTATCCCAGTATCCATTTAAGTTAACTGAAGCCTTTCTATGGCACTGGAATCAGACTCAAGTTAGAAAGACTTAAAAAAAAAGAGACATCCAATCTGAAAGGGAAAGAGAGTTACTTAGGCTTCCAGTCATGAAAATAAAAACTCATTTTTACTCATAAAAGTTGTGACATTTGAGGTTGGTAGAGATAACAAATACTTTAATTTTTCAGAGACAACTTATTTTCTGGAAAATATTTAATATCTCAAAGCCTATGACAAAAGTATCATGGACAAACACAACAAGAATACAATCACAAAGCATATGATTCTATGAAACCACAGTATGTTATCACAATTGTCTATAACTCTCGAATAATCAGAATTGGCATATTTCAGTTCATGAATCTAAAATTACATAGACCTTCATATTTATGGTACACACATACAGCTTCCGGGTATAGTAGTTTTGAAAATGAAGTTAAACCTTAAAAATATATTAAGTGGAAGTAAAGACTTGAAATTAAAGAAGTTACTCCAGGTACAGAATTGTAACTGAAAGCAGAAGTTGGCCTTCTACATCTTTCAGAGAGATACTAAATTAATACTTACTCATGCCTCAATAATCAAGGGATTAACATAGTTTCCACTACATGGTCCTGTTTTCAGAGGTTAATATTTCAGCCTATAAAAAATTGCTGTAAGTTGAAACTTGACACCGAAGTTCTTAACACAAGTGAAACTTGTTTTCACAAAATATGGTTTAAATCATTTGGATATTTTCTAGGTTACAAGAGAACAAAAAAACACAGAAGTTTTGTGGTTTCACACTGGGTTTTTTAATGGTCCTGAAAATTCAAAACTAACTTTGATTTAAACAATGTAATTTTGCATTTGTAGGCTACCATCTCTGCATATTAAACAAAGCCATAAAAATTCTGGTGTTTCAGGTTCATACACATTTCTCTTAATTTTTGGATGGTATCTGTTTTAGTTTCTGATTCAAAGGAACAAGATTCATAGAAAAATTCAGTTAAAAAAACTACTTTTTCCTCTTTTCAGATCACACTTATGGCAAAACAGCACATATCACAAATTCTTATTCTGAGCGATCAAATTTACCTGAGGCTCCCTCAAAACTTGTATTATCATGATTTTTATCATTTATCAAGATGAATGGTGCCTCTCTGAAGAACTGTATGGAGATTCCCTTTGTAATGGTTGTCAGACCACAGCTGTAAACCTGGGGCCGCAACCTGGCCAGCACAGCCACTCATCTCAGCCTGCCACCCTACAGTTGATCCCCAGACAGGTCAAGGCTGATCTGAAGCCTCCAGCGGGGCTTAACCCTCTGCCCATCTCTGTCACAGGAGTGGCCAGCTAGGGTTAGGTGACCCTCCACTTCACACATGTAAACCCCTGAAGAGGAAGAGAAAGAGAAGGTGTCGGGACAATAGGCTTCTACCTGATGCATGACTGCTTTGCTACTCCCTCTGGCTTGCTCCTAGACTCTGCTCTTGGCTTGGTCATCTGGCTTCCTGACTCAGCTCATTGGTAACCTCACTCTCCGTCTACTCCTCTAGTACCCTTGACTCAGCTGTTCAACCACTCTCTGATTAACCTCCTGCCTCTCTGACCCAGTTTGTCCCCTGGATTTTACTCACCCATCATTACCCAGGTCCATGCCTCAAACCTCAGATGGCCCCCAACCCAGCTACCTACACTGGCCTATATATACACTTACTGGAATAAAGTAAAGTAAATGCACTTTATTCAAGAGAGATATCAGCTTTTCCTTAGAAAAAATAAATAAATGTGTTAATCTATTTGTTTAGTTGTAATCCCTATGCCAAAACTGCAATCCTTAGTGAGGCAAAACCTAATGATTGCAAGGACTGTAAAACATGTATCAATTCTGTACCTTGTGTCTTAAAACATGGATTCTTTAATCCCATTATGGCTTCATGGCATCCCCATTCACACCAATATGGTTAAGATTATGTTACCCCTACTTAAGAGATTTATCCTTCAACCTTAAAAATATGCACACACTGGAAACTTGGAATAAATGCTGTCAGATTGAAAATTAATTCTTTAGCAAAATTCAGAAATACAACAAGGTTGGATATTAAGTATATATAATCCCCATAAAAGTTGTGGTTCCAGACTGTTTTCTTGAACATTCCATAAATTCAAATATATGGTTGATTTTTAAGACCCAACGTTCCTTATTCAAGAAAAAATCCCACTAAAGCACAACAAATACATTCAGGGGGTATGTTGCTAGTGCAAGGGGTAGAGCTGAGTCTAACTAGAGAGTAATGTGGGGTTCAATAACACAATCAGATAATATGGGTAGAAAGAAAGCTCTGTAACTAATTAAGTTATTTTGATTCCTTACCTCTATATCTTTTTCATGTTCTGAACTGGGAGCTTTAGCATTTGCCAATTCAGTTTGTGTACTACTGCTGCCAAGAAACATGATGGACTGACGTGGTCTATGGAGCCAAAAACTGACTTTAAAAATAATAAAATAAAAAACAGTTTCAAATAGTTCAGACCAAAATCAGAGTGCATCTACATGGAAAATTGTGGCTTAGTGTAGATTGCCCATTCTAGTTTTAAACTATGGAGCAATCCACTTAGAGTAGCAGAGAGCACGACACAGACTAACATACCCTCCTAGCTAGTTTGGGTAGTCCTACAGTGTAGACATAACCTATGGCTGCATCCAGGTGCCACACACTGTGCATGAAGGCATTCCTCATGCTGCTACCTGGCAGTGGGGGAGGGAGGTGACTCCAGGAGATCCTGGGGTCAAAAAAACCCACACCAAAAAAAAGCAGGGCAGCACACATGGCAGCAGCACATGGTACCCAAACCAGAGCCTGGTTGGCCAGTCAAACTCCAGGCTTCCTGCCATGGCTGCAGTCCCAAGAGGCCCCCAGGGTACCAGGTAAGGCTGCTGGGGCCAGCACAGTTGCTCCCCCACCCCATCCATGGTAACCTGCCATGCAACAGAGCCCATGTGGCACAAGGTGTGCCACTGCTACTTGTCCCTGGGGAAAACAAACATCCATGCTTGTCTGGACATGCCCTATGAGGTTGTCCTCCATCCTGACACATGCAAAGTCCCATACAAGTCAAAGAAGGGATGAGACCTAAAGACAACTGCAATAACTTGTTGAATGTCTACTCTGTCCAAACTGTCCCGTATATAAGGCACATTTTGGGAAGTGTCAGTAATAAATTCTTACCTCACTCCTTTGCTTCATACAAAGTGGGCATATCTACATGAGACACTGACTGAACAGTAGCTCATTATGACTGTGCAGTAGTGTCATGTTGCAGAAAGCATGACGTGACATGACTGTACAGTCATAACAAGACACTGTGCAGTCAGTGTCACCTAAAAGCTGTATGGCAGTGCAACTGTGCAATTTAGTTCTTGTTTGTACAAGTACTAAATGACTGTGCAGTAATGACTGCACAGTCAGCATCTCATGTAAATATAGCTAGTGTATATCAGTGGAGGCCACCAGGACAGACAGATCCAGGGATATTCTGTTATTTCTACAAAGTAAAATAATAACCTGTATGAAAAAGTACATATATGGGGTGTGTGTAGGTGAAATGAGAGGTGTGTTTGCATGACACTTTAAAGCAGGCTAAATGCTTTTGCACCGCTTTAATGGTGTTAGTGTTTGCATGCCTTGGCGGCATATTGCACATTAATTCCGGCCGCTGTAGGAAATTCAGCAGCGTAATGTGCCTTAAATGACTTGGGGTGCCGCAAACTAAAACTCCTTCAAGGATTTTTAGTTTGCTGCCCCTACAGCCGCAGAGTGAAGCACCAGGCTCCCTGCAGCTCCACGGCTCTGCAGGAAGCCCTGCAGACAGCCTGACAGCAGCCCAGGGAAGCAGCACCACCAAGAAAAGCAGCAAGCCTGATCTTTTTTTTTGACCCCCCCTTGGAGCCTGCCTGCCTGCCTACCTGCCTGAGTTGCATGGGGGCCTGGTGCTTCCCTCCGCAACTGCGGTGCCCCCTGGGACCACCCAAGTCAGGTGCCTGCGGGCAGGTGCTGCCTGTGGGGGGAGGGCAGCTGCTGCAGAGGGAAGCACCCATCCACCAACAGCTTGCCCTCCCCTCCCCACTGGAGAGGCAGGTAAGTCAATGGGGTGTGTGCATGAAACAGGTTTAATCAGCCCTAAATTGAAGCGGTGTTTTTTAAAACCTGCCATATGAATTTAGGGCTCCTGTTTCATCTGCATACGTCCATAGTGTCTGTTGCAAGCCAGAGCAGCTATTAGGATTCACTTACTGAAGGTATAGGTGGTATGCAACCAAGTTATAGCAACAAAAGAGGGGACAGGGCTTTATCACACATTAGCTGCTTTTAAGTAACTGCTTATGTGTGCACTCTTATCCTATGGCAAATGAAACTTAATGCATGTTTTTTTAGTTCTCGGTGTAAAAGGACTAAGGTACTGAATATTAATTCCCCTCTACTAGAAGGAAAGAGCATATGTACAGACATTTACCATGTTATCACAAACCTCACCAAATCTTGTAGAACATAATCCAGATTTTCTTGTGTTTGTTGTAGTGATATGGAGTGTGTGGTCTCATTGGAAAGGGAATGTTATGCTATATCTATTTACATTGCTTTTATCATCATATAGATTATGGCTAAGTACAGACGTTCAAAAACCCCTGGTGGAAAGAGCTCTCTTTACTTAAAGTGCTGTAAATTAGAGACCATTCCAACCAAACAGACGTGCGCTGTTCAGTGGGATGGATTCAGTGCCTGCCTGCACTAGCCAAGGCCAGAAGACAGGGGGCACTCTCACGGGCCTCCCAAGAGGCTGCCAGAGCAGCCTCCCCCTGCCCCCTGCCAGATGGGATCTATCAGCAGAGGCTAGGAGGAAAAATGGTGAGGAAGGGAGTCCCCCCACCATGCAAGCCCATCCCTCCCCCTGACCCCTGCACCAGCAAGCTATGGTGAGTCCCGCATGGTGTTGGGACTTCCCCAAGCTGCAGCCAGCAGCAGCAGTGTGAGTTCCCTGCACCACTTTTCACTGCACCAGGAACTCTGGGTAACTGGTAAAGGATCCCACTGCTGGACTCCCCCCCACCATCCACCTTCCCATTTTGGATCCTGGTGGGGGGCAGCACTGGGCCCATGTCACAGATGTCTGTCAGCCTTTTCAATCCCCCTCACCCCCTCTACCAGAGTTCCTAGTGCAGCGAAAAGCAGCACAAGGAATACACACTGCAACTGCTGGCTACAGCTGAGGGTAAGGAGCCCCCCTGCTTCTGGAGGGGCCCAGCCTAGCTCCCCTCCCCCCAGACCCCAGATAGCAAGCTGTGGGGGAGGAGGGACTTCATGGCAAGAGAGGCTCCCCTCAGCGTTCCCTGTAAGCTGTGTGACTTGTGCAGTCATGCAGATGCTCACGTTCCACGCTGCCAGGCATGCCTGCACAGTCACGCACACCACACAGCTTAGAGGGACCACTGACTCCCTTTCCCCCACCTCAGCCTCTTGGCAGTGTCAGTGGCAGCCAGCAGCTGCAGCAGAGTTGCCCAGCCCCAAGTTTCACTGCATCAGGAACTGGGATAGGAAAGGTGAAGGGAACCCCCATGCCATATAAACACTGGTTAACCCCCCTGACCTCCAAGCCAAGCTGTGGAGGGGCCCCCTCCCAGCCACGGTTCCTGTCATGGTGAAAAGCCAAAGCAGCCATCTCTTCAGTTTCTGCCTGCAACTACCAAGTCACTCTGGCAGCAGGGTGAGTGAATGGAGCCTCCCTGCCAAATGGACTCATCCTTCCCCTCCCCCCACCAAACCCCAAGACAGCAAGTTTTGGGGGCCATGTGACAGGGGGCTGTCCCCAGCCGAGCTCAACATAGGTCCACCCACCTGTCTAGGGCAGTCCACCCTGTCTCTCCTGCCACACCTTTCCTGTTCGACAAAATGTAACATTAATCTAAGCGGGAGGCTGCCCATTCTAAGCCCTGATGCCAAGAGCAAAATACACGGCTCCAACCTCTCCTTTATCATGTCCCATTCCTTGCAGATGGCATCCAAACTGCTGACAACTGCAGCCCCTTGCTGGGTTGAACTCTGCCTCTTGCTGGGCCTCAATCACTCCACTAACTCCTGGGCATCACCCATGCCACCCCTCACTGGGCCTCACTCATTCCACCCAGGCCCTAGTCTAAAAGATACTTTGGGCTTCATCACTCACATGCTTCAGCCAGCTTATGTGCAGTCCTTCAGGCCACCCATAGGCCCTACTCTACATGGCCTCTGGCTTTCTGCCTCACACCAGGGCAAACTCAGCCTCTAGCCCCTCTCTGGGCCACTGTTCCACCCCCTCATTGGGCTCCTGGGCCTTACATCCCTTGGGCCTCAGGCCCCACTCAGTGGGCCTTGGCACTGGTCTCAGGCCCCAGTCCAGGGGTCTGGACCCTGCCTCAGCCCCATCCACTGGACCTGGGCCCTGTGCTTTTCTGTCAGGGTGTGCTCCCCTAGCCTTTCCCCTCCATGAGATAACCACAAGGCAGTGGGAGCTAAGGTTTTATGGTGCCCCATCCTTGCCTTTCATAGGGGAGGCACAGTTGTGGCATTTCCTGGAGACTTCCCTGACTCCAGCAGCCCCACCACACCATCCAACCCCAGCAGGATGCAGTCTCAGGTCTTATCTAGGACCAGAAACTTCCTCCATCCCCATAGTCCCTACCCTGACCTCCAGGTGTCCTGGGAGCTGCTCCACTGGCTCCCTAGATGTAACTGCCAGCTGAGCTCCTAGGGCCTGGGCTTATACTCTGGCTGCCCAGCCCTCGCCCAATCCGGTGCCCACCCCCCCTTCCATCATGTGACCACTTAATTGGACCTAACCGCACCTGCTGGCTGCTCCACAGCCTGCTTGAAACTGTTAAAGTGGCAGGCACAACTTGTGCTCTGCCACAGGCCCCTCATCTGATGAGCTTTAGTTAAAGTGCCCCCACTGCATTTTTCAGTGCCAGGATGCTGATACGCATGACACTCTAGGCACTTTAATTAGAACAGTTCTTGGAACTGCTCCAATTAAAGCACCCCAGCCTCCCAAACCCGATCTCTGAGGACATGTATAAATGCCCATAGTGTTTGGCCCCTACAGAACTATATTGCCAAAAACTTAGATGTCTGCAAACTATAGTTCCTTATGCAGTTAGACAGAAGTACTCTTGGCAGATGAACTTGGTTTAAGTTCATACTCTTGGAGTTAAACACCTGGGCCTTTTATTCAGGTGTTTAAGTTGCATCTTGGGTACCTCAGTCCTTTTGTGGATACGTGCCGCTGTGTCAGAAGGCCTAGGTTCTTTCCCTGCTGACAACTCCAGTTATGGACCAGAGAATATATGCTCCCTGGGGCAAGGGCTATGGTTTTTCAGTGTGTTTGTAAAGCACCTGGCAATCTTTGGGAACTAACATAACATGACTAATTAACTTTAGTACGTTGAAGTTGACACTCTGCACATGCCATTAAGTATTCTGTTTTGCTTTCACCTGAAAGGCAGAACGAAAGAGTAGAATATCTCATGTAACTTGGAATTTCTTGGCTTTTCTCTCAGTCACATTATTGTTATTACAAACATGTATAATTTGGGGAGGTCTTTGTATTGTTATTTTGCTTGTTTCTGTATTCTCCTCCAATTCATTGTTTTCACTTATTACTCATGCCACGAACAATAACCGATGAAGCAGCAAAAATCCTGTGCAATTGTTTGGAAAGCAGCCGTCGTCCCATCGAGCTGCCAGTATCTCAGCTCAGCATACCAGCTTCAACAGTCAGGTTATCAACAACACTCTGAAACACTTCTAACCTGCATCTTTCCTTTGGAGAGATTTTAGACATTTACATTTGAAAAAAAAACAGCACACAGTGGAAGGAAAAGTAAAAAATTCATAAAGATCCTTTGAGAGAGGCCCCTGCATTGAACTTTGCCTGGAATGCATCTTCCTATCATGTTCTCTTTAAACTGTCACATGGATGCACAGCACCCATCATAAGTGAAGATTATTATTTTCAAACTGTCTGCAGGAAAGATGTTCATATTTTTTTCCATAAATGAACATTTAAAATAATGAAAAAAATGTTGTTTTTTCTTTTATTACATTTAGGTTTAAACAATAATACAAAGATAACAAAGGAAGGTATTTTCCAGCTCAATACATAATTCAAGAGTA
Source organism: Crocodylus porosus (assembly GCF_001723895.1). Classification (NCBI taxonomy): domain Eukaryota; kingdom Metazoa; phylum Chordata; order Crocodylia; family Crocodylidae; genus Crocodylus; species Crocodylus porosus. The sequence goes on from NW_017728947.1 coordinate 95,235,922, forward strand.
GTAAAATAATCATTCAAAAAAGAAGTCAGTCAATTAGTCACCTACAAATAATTCTTTCCTACCCCAGTATTCTTGGAAGCAAATCTTCCACCTTTTTCTAAAACCCAGCAAACAGATGTAATCTGCAATGTTTTCAGGGGTCACTAAATTCAGGGTATTTATTACCGTTGTTTGAGAATTTAAAATCTTTGAGTGCTTGCAGACTAAAAAAAATGGCACTTTAAAGTAGGTGCATTCCCACGCCAAGCCCTGCACGTGTCCAGAAGAAGCAGTGCAGTACTTCAACCTGGTTCTGCAATGTCTGTAAAGATCAGGCACTTTAGTGAGGCATTTTTGGTGCTTTTATCTAATAGCTGATTAAATCAGCTTTAGCTAAAAACACCAAAAAGTCTTGCTGAAGCACCTAACCTTTACAGACACTGCAGAGCTGGGTTGAAATAATGCACTGCTTCTTTCAGTAAAGTGTGGTTTTGTGGGTTTTTTTAAATGTCTGAAAGCAGCCTTTGTTTTTAAGTAGCCTATGTCATATAGGAAATGTATTATGATTGATACTTGATTTTAAACTGTAATATTTTCCTTATCTTTCTCAGATAGCAAGCTAATCAAACAAGGACTGTCATAATTTTCCTATGCTATGCAGCACTAAGAATATTGTTAATACAATGACATTAAGAAGGTAATATTGTTTCATATGCTCGTGGTTGCACAATAGATCTGAACAGAGGTAGAATTGCTGAGAAGTTCTTTACTGGCCTTCAAGGTGAAAAATATAAGGGTTCTTTTTCTGTACATCTAAGTTTAGAAAAAACAGATGAAGCATAAAGTAAATTTCAATCTTTTCTTAAATTTTATAAGAATTCAAAAGCTAAAAGTAAACAATTCATTTTCCCTTAGTCTCTGAAATACAAAATATTCCACAAAGACGTTTGACGTACTGGACTAAAATGGTAAATGGATTAGATTAGATTAGATAAACCTGAACAACAACAAAGATTAAAAATTAAACTACCATATCTAACTGCTAGAAAGAGGAAGGGTTTTTATTATTATTATCTTTGATTTAATAACAGTTCTTAGATTTAAATATAAAAGAGGGGGAATGTTTTTCCGAACAGGACAATGGCTTTTTTTTTTTTTTTTTTTTTTGCAGTTATACTTTCCAGCTACTCAACTGACCACAAGAAATGTAGTACTTAGCCTCATTTAGTGCTTTGAACTGTGGGCTGGCTGGCTACAAAGTAACATCCTACTTATTCCCTTTTCCATTTTCCCAGATTTTCTGCAGCCTAACATGCGAATATAAAATTGAAAACTGTGCCAATTGGCTTTGCTGTAAATATTTTCTAGTGCAACTGAAAGTATTCTATCAGGATTATACTTTTTTCCCTCCTTTTTTTTTTGGCTGTGCATTTTAGACAGTTTACACTTCCATTCTCAAAACAGATTTTATCCTAATAAAGGCTTTTATTACTATTATTCACCTGTCATTACACAGCATTAGACAATTATGTAGCATAGACTGATTTTCAGAGTAAGAAACATTCCCACTTGCTTAAAAACGGAAGGGGAAAAAACAACATAAACAGACCGTTCCATTAAAAATAAAACTGCGGCTTTAATTTTAATTTTTTTTAAGCATTGCCAAAGCTGCCACCCACGCTTTTAAAAACTTTGTTATGAAAAGTCACTGGCATGAGCAGAAAGTAGAAAAAAATATATGGGCATGAAACAGTCTCCAGTCACATTTTGATTGCCAGGCGATTGACAAAATAATTTGTACCCGTCGATTTTCATGAAGGAAATTTTTACAATGGATTTGCCAAGCAGATTTTTAATTTTAATCAGTAATGAAAAAATGACAACATGGATCACAACAAGACATCAGCCGTTAAATGGGCTTTCGCAATTGCTGTCAGGACGACTCCATTAGGGAGCCGTACCTTTGTGGGCATCAATCACATTCTTCAAACTCTTGTACATCTTCGAGATTTAATTAGACATTTAAGTTCTTTACTAGCAATTTGCAAAACTGTCACTTACTAAAAGTGCAAGACACTAAAAAAAGAGAAAGAGATTTCTTATGAGCCCTAAGAGACTGTTTATCTAATTCCTGGGAGAGGTTTTAAAGTTAACATTACCCCTCACTAAGGGGCTGACCAGTGACTTTGAAGACTAATTCCTGCAAAATGAATTCTAGCACAGCAGCACCTCAAACTCAGTCATGAGCCACCCTAAATACCCCTGCCACTGCAAGAGAACTTTAAAGGAGGAAGATTACAGTCTTCTTCAGCACGGTGCTTTTTGTAACTATGGGTCTGTGTGTGCACATGTGCACATGCATGCAGTTAGGTATGTGTGAAGCACTTGCTCATCATTCTACAATAATTGTTATACCTGGCCTGGAAAAGTATAATGAACTTTCAAAACTGTTTCTGTTTAGAACGTATAAAAAAAATCACATTTTTTCAGTTGTTTCCTCCAGCCTGCCATTCACTAAAATCTTGTCTGTAATTTGTACTTGGATGCCAGGCATGAGATTCTGAGACTGCCACTACTGCAGGGTGACTGAGGTGCCCCATTAGTGCTCTGAACTTCTGTGCTCTGATGATAGCTGAGTAACAGCTTCAGCACAAGCAGATAGATACTGCATGTACTTCTGTATTGGCTTTGGAGTAGATTTTCCTTTTAAAGATATTTGAATTTCTGGGGATGCTTGGATTGCTCCAGTTTGTTGTTTGTTGTTTACATGGGCCCAATCCAGAGTCTTTTAATGAAATTAATAGGTGCCTTACCATTGCCTTCAATGGGTTTTGGATCAGGCCCTTTGTGTTTATTTTCTCCTAATGAGTCTTCAAAGATTTCACTGGACTGCATATAAACGTCTTACTTGCAGATGGTTTTAACCAAAAGGGATCTGTTTTCCTTACAAAGGTTTCCAGAAACAAATACTGTAGTCTCCTTTAAATGAACCTTGGCATACTGTGTAGCATTAGAAAAATGAATATAAAAGGTGGATTGTGAAAAAGCTATTACTCACCAATGAAAAATGTGCCCTGGGCAAAGATGCACAGTACAGAGTTATTTTCAGGCTGAAGTTTCCTTAAACTGATTTTTTTTTCTCTTTGGTGGTGATGAAGTGAGGGGGTTGGGACTCTCAGCATTCATACAAGTCTTCAGCACAATGAACTAGTGCATCAAAATTTAGCCATTAGAGCATTACATCTGTTTATTAGTCACCAGTCTGAACTGATATAGGAACATTTTTGTCTTTTGCAATTACGCCCTCACAAAGATTACCTGTTCTCACCTGTACAAACTCTTTATTGAAAAGGAGACAGATGATTGTGTCTCATTATTCAGCCAAAATTAACTTCTTGCATATCCAAGCAACCACAGCCACCGTCATGACAATTTCATGATCCTTCTAGGATCTACAATCCTTATGTAATAACAGCATGATATGAACAAATCATGTAACTCTCTACCATGCAACTTATATGAACATGTCCACTATTATCAGGTCTTTGTCAGAAATGAGGAGAAGGGATTCCACATAATATGAAGAGGAGGAAAAAAGGTAAAAACCCAAAGCAGCTCAGCGATTCAGGAGTGAAAAATACTGCTCAGTATCTGCACTCATTAAAAAAGCCTTTGGGAACTTTTACTACTAGAGAAATTACTTGGCTATTTTGTACTTTAGAGTGCACAAATGCATTATGTTTCAGCTTTTACCCTAGCGCACAGTATTCAACAACATGTAACCTACCAAAGAAAAATAAACAGCAACATAATAGCACTGCATAGTGCTTTTCTTCTTCAGTGAACTTCCTAAATACTAGCTAATTAATCCCTACATCACTTGCATGAGTCAGGTATTACTATTAGTAATATCAGTATGAATGATTTTAAAGATGAGGATAAAGACAAATGAGTCAGTGCTAAGACTAGAGAATAGAAGCTACTGATTCCCAACCTGGATTTATCTCACTAGAACACAGATTTCTCTCAGCTATTTTAGCTTGACTGGGTAAAGTTCTTTGTGAAAAACAAGAATTTTTACTGTGCATGCATACATACATGCCTACATGCAAAGACATGTATATAGCGTAAATGCACATGTATATAATAGTTTTTAAATTATGTTGAATTGAAAAAGCTTTTCTATAAATTAAAACTATAGGCTCTTCTACTTATAGAAGCATATAGATAATTATGAGGCCCTTGCATGGAGATAGAAGAGGTATCGATAATATGGCTCTGGAACACTAGGCAGGGGAACTCTATCATTAGCATTGCAAGCAGAGCTAGCAGCCCCGCAGGGATATTTGTGTGGGCTGAAGCCACGGCCCTGCTCCCTATCTGCCAGGAGAATTGTGCTATGTGTATTTTCTCAGTAGGTGTAGCGATAGCCACCTCCCAGCACCAGTGAAAAGACTATAGCAGTTCTGAATTATTCCATCCAAGACCTTAGGCCTCCAGGCTTGAACAGTGTTCTCCCTCTCCCTTCCCAGCACACCATAACCATAACCTCCTGTGAGGCATATTTTTGTCCACTGAAGATAGAGATGGAAAAGATGCATTGGGGCATCCAGTCCTCACCGATGGCTTACTCAAGTGGTACTCAGACAAAATTTCCACTGACTCAAAGGGAGTAACACCTGAGTGAGTCTTAGGTAAGGACTGCAAGTATTCAGCCATATGAGACTGCATGGAGAAATGCCTTTAGTTTCTGGAGAGAAACCAGCAGGCTGGAATGTGAAAGCCCCGGGAACATGCTCTGAATCAGTCCTCCCCTGTTCCACTGAGGCATTCCGCTGCTTGCCTAGCCATGTCCCTTTCTCAGTCACTACTACCAAATTTTCAACCCGCACAAGTTCCTTGTAGGACCCCGATCAACTTGAAATTTCAGCAACAATTTCTCTCCACTACATCCCACTTTGGGAAATTTACCATCCCAAAGCACCCATCATTTAGTTCACCTAAACAGACATAACCGTGAAATGGAGTGAATGTGTATTCTGATGCATATTCTGAGCTCTTCAAAATGACAGCATTGAGGAAATGCAACTTCTTATTAAATAGCGCAGTTGAGATGTATCCCACTGTCTACGTTATAAAATGCACATTCAAGTCTATTAAAATCCTGTCTTTCCAGATTCAAGCACCTGAATATTTCCTGAATGCTATGCAGAAAGCCAACTCAGCCAATAACAAGGCAGATTTAAGGAAAGAAGATTATAGCCTTGATGAAAGATGCCTTTGCAACATCAGCATAACATTCAGCGTAAATCTAAGGACTTCCCAAATTTCATAATGCAAAACTGTTTTATGACTGTCCGTAAAGAACAACAGTATAACCCAACACATTGCCTGGGATCGGGCCTTTCTAAAGAATAGAATTTATGGCTAAAAGCCCTAAGCAGATTGAAAAATCAGCCTGATCTGAGACCAATTAATCTAAAGAGACACTATTAAAGTTGCTAAGTACAAAATGTGCTTGTTTTCTTTTTCACATTATGTAAGGAATATATATAAATATCTATTTCCTTTCAAATTATCAACACTCTATAATAAATTTTAGACCCTTTGGGCACATCCATACATGCAGCAGCGAGCAGCGGTGGGTCTCGGCATGCTGGGAGCAGCAGCAGTGGCAGGTCCCCCAGAAGGACCAGCTAGCCCCTGCAGTACCTGGGCCAGCCTGCACCTGACTGACCAGCAACTCTGCCGCCACTGTTAGGCTGCCCCAGGTGCAGTGCTGAAAGCAGTCACATGGGGGCCAGGGGCACTAGCCATGACATTGCAAGCAGGGAAGCAGCCCTGGCCAGGCCAGGCCCAGAGAGACCCTGGGGACACTTCCCTGCTTGCAATGCCCTGGCTGCTTCCCCTGGCCCCTGCATTGCTGTTCTGGGCACTGTGCCCAGGCACACAGCTCGGCTAGGTGCAGGCTGGCCCAGGTGCCATGGGATGGCTATGCTGAGCCCTGCCACTGCTTGCAGTGGCTAGCCCAGCTGCTGAGCCACCCAGGTTAGGTGGCCTGAAAGAGAAGGCTGTGATTAGGCAGCTGCAGTGCCCAGTAACTCTGCAGGCGAGCACCAGCGACTTCCCCACTGGTGGTCATGGGTCCCCAGTAGCGGCTGAGAGTGACTCACTTGGAGTCAGCAGTGGGGGTTAGGGGAGGGGGATCTTTCCTTGCCTCTTTATCAGTGCCACTGGCTTCTCCTCCCTGAGGGACACCCACCCTGCCCACACTAGGCCTGAGCCCAGGCATGGCCCAGGAGGCAGGTGAAGCTACTTGGCAGGTGCCCCCAGGTCCAGTGCCTGTTTCCAAACACCCCATGTTCTCCCCATTGTTGCACCACAGAGATCAGGCAGCCCCTGCTCCTATGCCAGGCACCCTCAAAGAGACAGCAGCCCAGTGGTAAGGAGTCCCCGCCTCCTCCCTGCATGTCCAGGGTGAAGACTTGGCCCCTCTCACTCCCTCTGGCCCCTTAAAATACACAGTGGGGGGGCTAAAGGGAAGGGCCCTGCCCCCTGCTCATGGCTGCAGGAAGCCCACAGGGAAGGAAAGGCAGAAAGCAGGGGCTATGTAGCACCTGGCACACTTCTTCACTTC
>NW_017728947.1:95242637-95252766 GCF_001723895.1 Crocodylus porosus
AAGAGGAGTGTGTGACCCTTGACTTCATGCAGCCCCTTGTGCTTGTCCCAGCACAGAGGTGACTGTCCTGGCAGAGAAAGAGGCCCTGGGCTTTTCCCCCTCTTCTTTCTGCACTAGAACTCTATGTAAGCTGACTGACATAAGGCTCACCCCCACCTCAACTGCTCCAGTGGCAAGCAGGATAGGGAAAAGCCAGGCAGACCCTAGCTGGGGACCTTGCAGGCCAGGGCAGGACTTTAGACCCCTCTCCAATCATATTCAGGCCTGCTGGAGACTGGCCACATCCCCCTCAGTTTAGTTCCCCTCCATCCTTTTGGCCACTGCAGCATCGCACTGCTGGCTCATATTCATACTGTGGTCTATTATTACCCCCAGGTCCTTTCATTCATGGTGCTAGTCAGTTTGGTGCTGCCAAGCCTGTAGGTGTGTTGGGGGTTGCTTGTCCTGAGGTGAAGCGCTTTACATCTCTTGACATTGACCTTATTCAGGTTCTGATCCGCCCAACTTGCCTGCCTGTCTAGGTCTGCCAGTATCTGTAGCCTATCTCCAAGCATGACCACACTCCCCCATAATTTGGCCAGTGATCTCTTCACCCCAACATCCAAATCTTTAATAAAGATGTTGAAAAGTACTGGACCTAGCGCTAACCCCTGCAGGACACCGCTGCCCACTTCTCGCCAGGATGACACAGATCTGTTCACTATGACTCTCTGGGTCCTAACCCACAGCCAGTTTCTCACCCACCTGACTGTCTTGGAGTTAAGCCCAAAATCCTCCAATTTTCTCACAAGGACATCATGGGATACTAGATCAAAGGCCTTTTGGAAGTCAAGTTATACAGTGTCAACCTGCTCTTTCATGTCCAGGTGGCGAGTTACCTGGTCATAGAAGGAGATGAGGTTGGTACAGCAAGACCTGCCCATGACAAAACCATGCTGGCTGTCATTCAGAATCTTACCTTTTGCAAGTTTATCACAGATAGACTCCTTGATGAACTTTTCTAGGATTTTCCCTAGGACGGAAGTTAAGCTGATTTCCCCATCAGGAGCCCCACAACCACCCTCAGGGGTCAATTCTGCTACAGTAGTCCCTCCTATATTGCTCAGGGAGCACGAACAATACAACTAAGCAAATGGAATCCCAGAAAAATGATCTTACAGGTTCCACAAAAACCAGTTTAGGTCTTCCCACCATACCACATATTCTGCAATGTGAGCTGGGCTGCATTTTGGGATTCTGTCACGTTAAACACACCCTCCCTCTGCCCAAGAACAAATTCTGTACTTTCAGCATTCCCCCACTTAACTCTAACCCTCACTTTACTGCTTGATTGCCAACAGCTTCCTTCTCCATGTACTGTTCATAAACACGCACATGCACATGCACACACAGCCCCTTGCCCCAGGGCCACTGCTTCTCCCAAAAATGGCATCACCTCCAAAGGCAAGGGGGTCCTAAGAGCCTGCCTAAGACATAGAGAAGATGTGAGACAATTCACCACTTCTCATGTATTTATCTGGAGTTTCTTATTTGTACAAATCCAAAATGGTAAGTGATAAATGGGAAGTTTCAAAGACTGCAAAATGTAGACAAATTGATTTGGGTTTGTGGAACCCACATGAAACAAATCTTCAGGTTTCTTACAGCCCCAAGCAGCCAATTATGAAATACAGAAAAAGAATGGAAATCAACAGACAAAATATAGATCTGTATTCTTTGCTGGAGTAAATCTGCATAGCTATATTTAAATTGGTGGAGCTATGCCGTTTTACATCGTGCCCAATAAATTTTCTTTGCATGTTGTATAATTTCATACCCATGACCATTCTGCATGCTTCTTTCAATATGCTTTTACCCTGGTTATCTAACTAGCTATGAACACAAATAAACTAAAATAACTACACCAATGTCTATTGTACCACATCCACAAAGAATCGTGTTATTACATATGCAGAAGCGGAACTTCTGGAAAATAAAACATGAAGCAGTTTGAGTCTCTAAGGCCAATTACAACTACTCTGATTTAAAAGGATTATAGAGAAGCAGGCTCTGTGCAATAATTTCCAGTCTAATTACAATTTACAAAGAATCTTCATTGTTGTTAAAAATATTTAATGTGCCTTGGCATTTAGCAAATAATCTAATTCAGGCTTTTTTTTTTTGGTCACACAACATGATCACATACAATTCTCAGAGCTGTTTACAGTGAGAAAAATTATACTTGCAGCCACATAGTTAGATCCTTCTGAATTGGTAATCAAATGTGATTATGATTGCACCAATTTTTTAGTACTATCACAAGTGTGCACTTACTAATCGCAGGACTATGAGAATAGCTGTAAACTCCTAAGCTTTATGAATAAAATCCAGAGAGAAAGTGAGAGAGAGAATGACCACTCTTTAGTAGGATTATTTCCTGTCTAATAGAGGTCAGAACCCCAATACAGTTTAACAATATAACAGGAATACACCTAAATGGATATGTCAGTTTTTACAGTATTAAATTATTTAGCAGTAATTACCCCAGCATGTGGATACTATAAATGTAGGTCTTATAAGTATGAGAAAATAGTCTGCTTTGTTCATTCAAATTGATGGTTTGTCAGCCAGCTATAAAAGTATTGACAGTTGCCAGCAATGTACAGTGCATGCAAGCAAGAGGTTGATGCGTGCCCTTTCTTGGGGTAGAAAGTTTAGTGCTTATGAAGAATGTAGGCTTAAAAGTACTGGTTGGAGAGCAGTCTCTTCCAGCAGAAGCATAAAAGCTGACATGATGCAATGGAAACTGAATAGATCCCACTCTGCTACTCCAAAAGAGCCTTTATCCCAACTAGATGGAGCATAATTCAGTGTCTGCTCCCATTCCCAGTTTAATGAACTACTCTACATTCGCTTCGTACCTTAGACTTTCAATAAGATTCCAGTGGTGGGCTTTGAAATATGTCTACCTGCCTTGTAGAAAGGTAGACTGAAGCCACCCACTGTTTTTACCCAAGAAACTAATCAACCTGGGCTCGATCTACCTCAAGTTGAAAAGCTTCGTAGACTACTGACAGTACGTCAAGGAATCTAAATCAGTACCTCAAATACTCTATGGGAAGTTAGACCTAAATTTTGCAGAAAGGTCCCGTGAATTCTGTAGTGCTTCTGAAAAGAAAAGTAGAAAGTTTGCAGAAAATTCATCTAATACCTTATAACTGAATTTTAAAATAATTAAATACTAAAAGCAAACAACACAAGAATCCCTAGCTCTTTATTTTGTTATTAAATTCCAAACTGGAGAGGTTTAGGTGGCAGTTTGGTATTGTGAGCTAAGCACCTTTGTTGTTTTTTTCCTTGAAAAAAGACCAGAGGCAAATAACTTGGTCTCAATCACCCAAGAGCTCCCTAACAGTCTATAGGGCTGTGAAACCTTTTTCTTTACATCATAGAATTAATAAAGCATTGAAAAGAGCTGCAAAGTTCATCTTACTCAGCTATTGATTCAGGCTGTCATCAGATTTAGAAAAGCAACACTGCATTATTTTACCCTCAGTTAATCTGCATTTTCCAAGTTACCTTCAAAGCCAAACCATGAGGGCTTGAAAAAAAAAAATAAAATTTGCAGTCGAGCCTGCAGCTCTGAAGTGAATTCTGTGGTCAATTTCAAGAATTTCAGAATTCATTCGCTATGATTTTGGTTCTTTAAAAAAAACAAATAAAGTAGATATATTCTTTAATCAAATGAAAAATGACTATTTATTGGCAGGCACTGCATCGCAAAATAGAAAATAGGAAATATGACCTTGTAGGTTAGCCATATCAGAGAAGGCCTTCACGTATTGCACGCTTTACAAATTTCAGCAAACTGATTGTATGTAAATTGTTGCAGGTGCTTAAATTATAACCCATAGACATCCCTCTATTATACCAAGACTGGGTTCACATTCATTCATACTTAAATATGATGAACATTATGAGATGGATAGCAGGCATTTTGTTGTTATGACAATTTGGCATCTTCTGAGCAAACGTATTTGCTTACTTTGTATACATCTTCAAGCTGTCAAGTAATTGGACAACCGTTGCCCTTTCTTCATATTACAAGTTTGATTAAAATGGCATAGGCCAGATGCCCAGCTCTCTCACAGATTCTTTAATTAGAGGGTCTCCTGAACCTCCGAACCACTCAAATAAAAAAAAAAAAAGAGCAATTAACACTTTTCCAGGGCCCCCTTCGTCCATCTGTCACAGCACAGGTGAAAAAAAATATGATAATAGATTCTTCCTAAACAAAATGCTGGACTCTGTGTATGCTCTAACATTCAGCCCCTCAATAACATCTCCTCTGCAATCCAGAAAAGAAAAGCCTCTAGGTTTTCTCATATGCTAACTACACAGTACATTGTCTTGGGAAAAAAATCATGCAAAACCTACCCAGACGAGCACATTGCACAGCAAGGTTTAATCACCCCTTTTTCCATCAAGCGAGAAAACCTCACAGTGTTGTAGCTCAGTTGGCTAGATACAAGGGCTTGACATGTGAAGGCATTCATCCCCACCCTCCATGCATGTTCCCCCAACTATGGTTAGTTTCAAATATGTTATCAGCCTTAGTTAGATCGTAATTAAATAATTGCAGGACTCGACTGAGGGCAACTCCAGTGTATTGAGGTGAAGTAATTTTCCCACCATGGCAGGGCATGTCAGATCTGGCCATGAACAGGTCACTCTGTAATGTTTTTGTGGGTGTGTGAAAGTCACTGCCTGAATTTCACTACAAACTGCCAATGTAAAAAGGTACTGGGAGTGCTTATGAAAAAAGACAATGTTGGTGTCTCCTTAAAAATGGGCAGATACAAATGAAGGTAAACAGAAAAAAAATGGTCTCCTGGTGTGATTTTTTTAATGCAAAAAAACTCCAAACATTTCAGAAATTTCAACAAGTATCCGTGCTCCACACAGTCACATTCATTCTACTGATGGGGCTGAATGTTTTAATTCGGACTGAGGATTATGGCTTAAAAGGTAAGAGCTTCTCTCAACCTACAATACATCTCCCACCTGCCCTAATGATAATTTTCCATGAAGATCAAATGTTCAACATGGCGCAGGGAGATATTTTGCAATGGATTTTGCACTAAGTTGATGGTTCAATGCTGAGGCTTGTGGCCAAACTGTTGATAAGAATAGGGCTTATCTTTCAGGCACAATTGATCAAAAAATGCCAAATTTCTTCACAGCAAACTTTCTTAGGTTTAATGGAAGACTGAAACTGAAAATTGAAAAATGCTGTTCTTAAAATATGTATTTTTTCATATAAGTGTTGGTTTTCTGTTAAAAAATTAACTGTTAAGAAAACATATATAACCATGTACAAACACACACACATATATATACATAAACACACACACACACATATATAATCTCTCATAAAACGATTTTTACCACAGAATTTTATATTTTAGCTCTGATCTTTTCTTTAAACACTGAAAAAATAACTAAAATAAAATTTTCAGGTAAAATATTTCTATCAGTTCTACTTGATAGTGCCAAATTTTCACACCTAGAACAAGAAATAAATGTGGTACTTGTGATTCCATGGCACCATGCCATCTGATAAAGATCACTTAGGAATTTGGTCTCCAAGTATGATAGTCCCAAAACAGTATCTGCCTTATAAACTTCAACTCACAGAAGTGTTGTGGCAATTTCCATTACCACCATGAACGAACGCCATGTCTTGCTGCAAGCCATGCTGACAGTTGGTGAAAAAGTTCACCAGCTACTAAAACCAATTTTTTTTTAAAAGGAGAACTGCTGGATATCAGCAGAATCTCAAGGCAAGGATGAGATTTGAGATTAGATACATAACCAAGGTCATTCTAATTGAACAGGTTCAGAACTGAAGACACTACAAAAAGTTTGTGTTACTATCAGGCAGTATATATATTTTTCCAGGATGAGAAGGACCTTGATTTATTTGTTTTAATTTTTCTACTAAATCCAGAACAAAGATGATCCTTTAGGCTCAGTTGCACTTTAGTCACATAATGCATCATTTTCCCATTAATGAACATTGGAAATGAGGGGCATGGTAAGCCTAGCAGATTTTGTTCCTTCTCATCTTCTGTTTCTTTCATCCTATATAATGCAGAATACTGAAGGGGATACATGGACAGAAAGGATGGGTGGAGGCAAATAAGATGAGAAAAAAATGGCATCGAAGTATATTTGAAACCAAAGCATGGGTGTTGCTACAGAAATGATTAAAGGGCTTTACAATACTAGCATTTTCCAGCTGATCCATCACAACTGCTTTGTCCATCTGGCCTCCAGTGGAAGCTAAACCATTCTAACTTTAAGCCAGTTCATTCCATTTTAAGCTTGGACTTGTTGAGTTCCTCTGTAGCACTATAGGTACAGACAGATAAGATAGCTGCATGGGCTTGGCTAATGCAGACTTCTAAGCAGTAAGTTATTCCCCTTGGAAAGCTGTGTAGTATTACTATTAGAAAAGGAGGCTCTTAATTATGGAGAAAGAAACATCAGTCCCTAAAATACACTTACCAATTATTCATCCATCATTCCTTTTTACCAGCACTCCAGGTGCACCCATCTCAGGGGTCCCAATATAAGCACTTATCCAGTGGAGATGAGACTATGTGACAGTCAGGCACCCTTGCCTCAGTTCCTATCTTGAATATCAAGCCAGAGGGTGTTGTTCATTCCCTTGGGAACCCCTACAGAGAGCAAGATCTTTTTTTGGACAGGGAAAAGTTTCTCGGACTCCAAAAAAAGGTTCAAACAACATATCTCATGGTCCACCAGTGAACAGTCTCTCTCAAGAAGCTTTCACAATAATATCCATTGGTTTACTTCCATCATAGATTGTTGGCTCATTGCAATCATTTTGTAAAGTTTCTTTCGTTAATCAGGGGCCATCGTTCTGTCCCTGGTCACAGTGTTGAAGAATATATATATAAATGCCAAAAAAGCAGCACAACATAATATTACCATTAACTTAGCTCACTGGCTAATTTAAAACGAGAGGCACCCACAGCTCTTCCTTCAGCAGGGAAAGAGAAGGTACAGAAGAAGGGAGTGAAGAAGAATCTCACCCTTCCTACTCACTGCATGATTCCAGCTCCTTCCCACTTTCCAGCCTCCACTTGTGTTTCCTCAGCCTAAGATGTTAGTTCCTTTCTGCCACATACTTCTGCAAGCTCTTCAGGAGGAGCCGACAGTATAGTCATATAAACAACACACATTGATGCCTCATAGGAGAGAATGAATCCAGCTTTTTAGAGAAATTCTGTCTCCGTGTCTATGTATTTTCAGGTTGTTCTCTCTTATGTTCTATCATTGCAGGAAACTATTTGTGTGACAGACTCTCTCTTAACCCTTGGGCCTCCACTCACTCCAGTCTTCCAAGTAGTGTGCATTTCTCTTTGACTGTTCTTCTGAGAGCATACTATATACAAGGAAAAATATAAGAGATCAGATTCTAACCCTGACTCCACCTGCTACAGGTAGAAACTTAAATCTGATTGTTCCCAAGATAGCTTTCTGTCAGCATCAGGGACAAGGATGGGTAGGGAAAGGGGGGAACACAGGATGCTGTATCTAATCTCCAGCTGTGACAGAAGTTGCTGTGTAATAAAAATGACTGGTCTAATTCAAAGCAACTCCTAGCCTTCTTGAAATTACACCAATGGCCACTTTGACTTAGGGCAGTCCAGGGTCAAGGAAGGGAAAAGGTGGTTTAAAGCTACCTTTTTCCCTTGTGTTCTCCATTACATCTTTGCTCAAAACTCAACTCAGTTCTTCTGTTCACGACTATTCCTACTCACCACCACTATATCTAACTGTAAGAAAGAAACATTCATAATAAGATACAGCATCTACTGAAACTCATGGATGAAGTACTCATAAAACTGTTCTCTCTAGCCTATATCAATCACCTGTTCTTTCCTCATTCCTTCCCACTGCGATGCTCTGAAGTCCCATACCCAAGATTTTCTCTGAGTTGTCAAGGTCTCTGGGCAAAAACCTTATCTGCTATGTTCACAAAATGCTTCTCCTCTCAGTGTAGTTTAGTGTCTGTCTCTTTATCCCTCCCCTCTGACAACTCAGCCTCTTAATTTTCCTTCTAACATATGAATCCTTCCTTAAAATATTATTTCGCATTGTTACAGGGCTTGAAACTACAGTGGCAGGAATATGAAATGTTCTATAAATGGCATAAATGCTGATTGATAATATCATGTGTTAATTAGTAATATCTGCATTCAGTAGGTTCCCTCAATATGTGTTATATCACATTAACCAGTCACATGCCCACATTACCAGATATCAACCTCTTGTGGGAGAAAGTACTGTTTCTCAGAAGAAAGCATTTGAATTTGGTAGTTTTCTTTAATTAGCCTGTATGGACCGTCAAAATCTTGGAAATGAAGAGTGCATCCATTCAATGTGACACGCTGTCAAAACCAGGAAAAGCAAGTATTGTCTCTCCTGCTATAAATTCCCCTTAGAATCATTCTCTTTAGATAATAATCTTAACAATATCAGGCCTTTATTATTCTGACCTCATCCAAAGTCCAATGAGAGTCTTCCCAATGCCCGCTCTGTTTTTTGTAAGAGGCCCTCTGCTAAAATTAAAACAGAAAGTCATCCCTTTAGCCTGAGCTGGTAACCCATATTCAATGCCAGGCAGGATTGTTACTGTTAGGATGAGAAATCAATTGTTCAGATCAGAGCTATTCTTAAAAGTAAACTTCTTTATTCACAGGCAGGCAGTTTCCTTGCTCAGATATCTCCTACTCCCAAAGTCTGCTATATTAACACGGCCTGTACCTAAGAATCTCTGTCCCTCTGCTTCCTCTTGGAGTCATATTCAGAATTGCTTCTCCAGGCTTTCTATTAGTTTTTCAGCCCCTAACACTTAACAGATGTAAAAGTAGTAACCTACCCCCTATGTTTCCCGCTAAAAGAAAAAACTGTCTGCCTACAGACTTTGCTCCAACATGCCATGTGCTGTGTGAAGTCCTTCCATTGTTTGAGATTCCCCCTTCTCCCAAAATAAAGAAGCTTGATTGCTTCTTCTATACAGTGTGAAAGGAGTGGTTGGCAAACCCATTGATGTTAATGAAATCTGGTATTGTCTTTGGAGCAAAGACTGCCTGACAGCAGACATTAGCACCTTTCAGCATAACACTAATTTAAAGGGGACTACAAACATTTTCTATTTACTTCCCAGAAGTACCCATGTTCTTTCTTTCATTCAACCTTGAGACTGGTGAGGATATGTATGAACTTGGTCAGTATGTTCACTGACAAAAAATACAGCCTGTTCATAGATAGATAATGTGCATTAGAGGACACAGTCAGAAGTGACAATTTTCATCTGATCTAGCTCCTGAACGTGCTCTACATCTGTGACCTGACACAAGTGCATGGCTGCAGAGTGTTTAAATAGGGCCCAATCCCATGATGGTCCCACAGAGCACTTTTATTAACATGTAATGCAGACATCAGCTCCTAGATCGGCTCCAAAGTGGAGCTCAATCCCTACTCTCCTGACCCAACAGCTAAGATCTGCTGGGTTAGGAGTAGCCATCTAACCCATGGCACTTTCTGTGCCCAGATATTTCACTTTGAAATCCTAATGGAGAAGAGACACAAGTACTAGATATCAGAGTGGTGCAAGGAAAGAACCCCACAATGCCTATGGACATACCAAATTCATGTGCCCCGGTAGCCAATTACATGGCTTTCATGGCCATATCACATCCAGGGCTGCCATTTTGAAGGCGGAGCAAAGCGGGGCCCCCCACACCTCTGTTTGTCTGAGGGGTCCTGCAAGTCCCACCCCTTGCAGGCATCGATTGAAAGTCCTGGCTGGAGCTGCCTGGCTTGTTAATTCAGCAATTATTACCCTCTTCAAGGTGCAGAGGGTAATAATTACTGAGTAAACAAACAGTTTTGCTCAAGTCCCCGCTGTCATCCCACCCTGCTCCACACCACCCCCTTCAGGAGAAGGGGACTTTTGGTGGGCTTTTCCCTGCTCCCCCAGTCCCCCCTTCCCTTTCTGGAAACAGAGAGATGGGAACTTTTCCCACTTCTCTCTCTCCACTCCCCCTCCTTT
>NW_017728947.1:95252866-95264675 GCF_001723895.1 Crocodylus porosus
CTTCAGGAGATGGGCAGTCTGCTTTTTTGTTTTCTCTTCGCTCCTTTCCTTCTCCCCAACCCTTCTAGGAGACAGCTTTTTGCCAGCTCTTTTCTGGGTTTTTGAATATAGCCAGTTCCCCGTGTTTTTTCACAGGGAACCGGCTATTTCATGGGAGACTGCCAATTATATGATTTCCATGAAACTGTGTATTTGGTAAGTCGCTAACAATGCCTCACTAGCACCCATATGGTTTCTCACCGGCTTTGCTGCACTTTGGCTCCACTAGAATTATACAGCAAAGTAGTTATCTAAATTACAGAAGACAACTACTGTACAAAACTCCTTTTTCTGGCAGTGAAGATATAGTCTTGGTTTTACTTGGAGGGTGCCTGCCAAGCTTTCTTCTCTTCTCTTTCTACTCACCCTCCAACAACAGTTGCTAAGTCCCAAGTGAATCATACCCATTTCAGTTGGGCAAATGTGAAGGGAACATCTTGAGAGAAACGACAGGCTGGGAACTGAACAAGCTACCTAAACTTTGCCCAACAAAAGACCACACTGCAATTTATAATTCCAGAAAATCATATCTAATGGAATTCCCACTCGTGGGATAGATTCGCTGTTTATGTTTAGTTTATATAAGGAACCATCAGTCCCTGGGATACTGCTCAATTCTGGTATGCCAATTCTAATATCTCTTTAAAATCTGAGTATTGTACAAGTAAGTTAGAACAACCATTGGCTGCTGAACATGCTGAAATTGTCCTCTGTCTCTCAAACTTCTGTGTGTGTCAGCTGCAGATGCATGTGGTTAAAACTTTGTGAGGCATTAAAATGTAATATAACAGCTGATATTAATATTATAGGACTATTATGGGATGAACTGAAGAAAGGAAAATGAACACTTTCATAAAGACTGAAAGTTACAATTTCATTTTTTCTGTTCACATAAGGATAAAGTTCACAAAATTTCACATCACTATCCTTGTAAATAAATTATCTTCCAGTTGCTCAGACCCACACTTTTTAGTATAGATCCATCTTCCATTTATTATACTTACAGTCAATACTGTCACCCTTAAAGCTACTAAAGCAAAACACCCAATTTCAAACTCTTCATATTTACTGTTATGCATTCACTGTCTTTTTCCTGTTTTCACTGAACTACAGTGTGTGCAGTTTATTTTTATAATGGTTTCCAATTAAATATCACTAATTCAGTCTTACCATCTCATTTTTTACTTAACTTCAAAGGCGATGAAGCAACTTATATACCGAATTAATTACATCTATTATCACTTAAAGAAATCTACTTAATTCTGTCAAGCCTGGCAAATGATATAAAAATGTGGGTTTGATAACATTAACATCAACAGCTTAAACTGTATTTAAACTTAGGGAAAAAGTAGAAATAATTCATTGTGCAACACAGATCTGCCCACTATAGAACCCCATGTGGTTCAGCTAGTCTAATATATGGTTTGGTTTCTTTGCGGCGTTATCCTTCATGTCTCTGTACATGAGGGTGTAATAAAAGGAGCATATTGAAAAATGAATAATAAGACTAAAATAAAAAGTTGGAGTTATTAAAGGTTATTAAAACCATTGTGGCACCATAGAAGAGAATGTGAAATTTAACTATTTTGCCCAAAATTAATGGCATTGGCCTGATGAAAGTTTGCATTTTTCTTTTTTTTTCCTCCCCTTCTTTTTCTGGTAAAAAAAATAATTTTTTTGTTATTTAAATAATTTGAAAGTTTTGTTGCTTGGTTCAACTCTGGCTTCCAAACCTGCAACAGGGTTAGTGGAACACTGGAAGAGCCTCCAGGCATGTCTGACACAGCCTCCCAAGCTTAGCCCCTGCGAGTCCTGGCTAGTGGACAGCATTAACTGATATGCTGGCCTCCTTGAAAGTCCGGGTGCTGGGAGGAGTAGTACATCAGAGCGTGGGTGTCTGAGAAGTCAGGCAGAAGAGCTGGTGGGAATCCTGGCAGGTTTCTGATGGAAATCTGCCTAGCAGGCAGGGCTCTGACACAGCTCTCACTGAGTCCTGTCAGAAGATTCATCAAAATCAGCACAACACTTTGAAATGTTTCACTTACAACAAATCATCATCTCCTACTGGTAAAATGTTCCAGGAGGACATATCTAACCAGCTCTACTGAGTAGATTGGGTTATCTGCCTCCCCCTGCCTGATCATCCAGTTTGGAACCAGTTTCAGAGGCTTGGCTCTTTGGCTCAAGTTTTAGCAGCATCCCCTTTTTAACCCTGTAAAGGCCACAATACTATCAGCCAGAATGACAAGGTATAATCTATATGTCCTTTCAGCATATTGTATATATAGAAGGCCTGATCCCATGGAAGTCAATGGGAAGCTTTCCATAGGAATTGTATTCTTTGAAACAAAGTCAAAGAGGCCTCAAACTGGATTTGGCCAGAGGCATTTTGCAGATACAAATGGCAGAACTCTCACTCCCGAACAGTATTGTTCTTGTTATTCAAGTTTTGTTATTTTGTTTCAAAGAGTTCAATTCATGAGATGAGGTGCTGAGGAGAAATGGCTTCAGCGTGTATACAATGAAAAGGAACCTATCATTTAAACAGTATGGGCCAGACTCACAGCCACAGTTCCCCTTTTCACAACCTGTGTGCACAGGGAGAACATAATCTGGCCACAACTGCCCAATGGAGAATTCCCATGCCAGAGGAGAACTCTCAATTGGCACAAACAAACTCCGTTTGCTGCTATGCCAAATGTTCCCCACCCTCTTCCTGGCATAACAATTATGATATGAAAAGGAGGAGACATGTTTGGGGCACGTAGGGTGAGGAAATAAGCACCCGTTTGCTGTGCCAAATCCTCAGCGATGTACGGTCACGTAGCCAGCTATTACAAACTGAAGTAACAAGGCAATTTCTAACTTATGTCAGACCAGGTGAGCTGAAAAATCAAGTTCCTGGTGCAGAAGAGAATTCTGGTCAGCTTTGTCTACCAGCATAATAGTTACAAAATAATTCTAACAGCTCCATCAGAAACAAGAGGGTGAATCTGAAATGTCCTCACATAGCAACTAAAGGAAAAATTTATATTACTGTAAGGTGATCTGAAGATAGCAGAGTCAAGCTCTTTGGACCCAACAGAAAAAACAAGTTGTGGAATGACAGCCCCATACTAGAAAATGCCCAACCAGCAGCCTTTTTAGATTTCCCTGGGGCAAATCTCGTTGATTATATGTGTTGAAAATTCAAATGCAAAACGCAGAAAAAAATTTCCCCTTGCATATATTAAAACAATGCAAGTGGTAGGAAGGCTGGTTGGGCATTTTCTAGTCACACAGTCATACAGTTCTTTTCCAGCATCACTGTGCCTTTTGGACAATAGCGCATTTTAACACAAAGTCCTAAGTGGCATCAGAAGTATTAATTCATCCATCTTTAAACAAACGAAAACAGTCTGCAAAAGGGAAGAGGTTTGCCAAATATTAACTGATGCATGTCACAATTCTCTTTCAGGAATAAGAGATGTTGTCTCCTCTTTCATCTGTTTTGCATTTGATTATTTGGGTTTTTAATATAAAAAAGTCTTCTTTAACCAAAAGGAAAAACTGTAACATTTGTTCACATTCTCTCTGCATTGCAAGGCCCCAGTCCTGCAAGCAAATAGTTTACTTTATGAACATACGTAAGTAGTTCCTTTAAAGCCAATGGATCACTGACATGAATAAAGTTAAACATATGCTATAGTCTTTCCAGAATTAGGACCTGAGATAGTTACCTAGTGCAAATTCTCTGAATAATTATGAGGAGGAAATTATTATCTGTATAATTAGTTATTCCTCCTATTTCATCTAGAACACTCACAAATGTTATTTTTAAAGAATAAAGTCAAAGGAAGAGTAAAAGAGCCAGTGTCCAATCTCATTTCCATTCTTCCAGACATGTGGCCCTTCATTATAATCATAATAATATTAAATAAAAGATAAGCACTGCTGTGAAAAAGTTCATCATCAAAAGCTGAGAAATCACATAGTGAATCTGTCAGTCACCCACACTGGACAGGGTCATGAAAACGAAGGGAAAAAAATATGCAGTATATAGACTGTGCTTACATGCTAAGAAAAACAAGCCAGGCAAAAACATATATGTACAAGACTAAGCAATTTGTCACTCTGGCCTATCATGGCTGCTCCCCTGCCTACTGTAACAAAGCCAGCGTTCAGAATAGTCATAGAGGAACTCACAGGAGCTGAATGCCAACACATGTGTTTTTCCAGCTGGAGCTGAGTTCTGGACCAGATTCTGAATTCTAGTTTAAGTTTCTTACTGTTTTGCTGGAACAGGAAAAATAACATGATGCAAAGACTAAGAAACCTAAAATAACAATGTTGCAGAGGAACTGACATTGGAAGAAGACCTAGAAAATGTAACTGTGCATTTGGAAGTAAAATCCAACCTAATCTGCTGGACAGGCACCTTCTCTTCCTCATTCTGTTGCACTCTGCACCTCTTTCCATGCAGTGCTACAGGGATTTCTCTCACTTTTCCAAATGCTCTATTCCATCCTGCACCTGCACTTCAGTAGCATCTGCAGACCTCTTTTCTTGCCAGTTTTCTTTGTGATCCACTCCTTAGGTCACACATCAGTGGCATGGCAGGAAGGGTTGGGGGTTATTCACTTGTGTTCGTCATCCTCACCATACCTCAGAAACTTTCCAGACACTCTATATCACTTCACCCTTTTGACCGCCCTATTTTAACACAGCCTTTCTCTCTCCAAATGTAATAGTTCAATATTATGCAAGTGCTTATATATAAAAAATAGTTTGAATCCCTCTCCAAAGTTTACAGCCGTCTGCTCTATGCATAATCATTTCAAACACTGCAGCACTTCACATTTGGTTAAAACCACTTCAGTCTAGAAGTGATTAGAGGTTGAAGATTTGTAGTTTAAAATTTAAATTAAACTGTTTAAAATTATTGGAACACTTCACACATTTAAAGCAAATAATTATTTATTTATTTTTTTACAAACAGATCAGGATCCTGAGTAGTAGCATGGCAGATCTAAGCCAGCTACCGTAAAATCATAAAGAACCAAGACTGAGATTTAGGCTTTCAAATCACAGCGTCTGGCAAAAGGAAGTTGTTAAAATGATTGCATTTGTACACAGCAAGGATCACAAAAATATCTGCCAACTTATAAAGATGCAGAAATGCATAATCATCATGCAGTCTTTTTCCTAAAATATTAGCTCTCAAATTATGTTAGAAAAGCTTTACATTTGTAAAATATATTGCTCACAATAGGAGTCAAGTAAACACTAAAGTTTTACTTTAGTTTCACTGAAAGCTTTTTGGATTTTGAAATTAAAGATAGATACAATAAACGGACCAACCCTAAACAGATCATAAAACAATTAATACTATTTTCCATCTTAATTTTTCCTTTTTCTTCCTCTCCCAAAAATACACAGAGCATACCCAAAATTAGCAGGACTATGAATTTACCTTGCACAACTTCTGAGCTGTAAGTCCAAGTCAGTCTACTCTTTTTTTTTCATATCACCCTCTGTACTTCAAAAATTAGTGCAAGGGGTTGATTGGCAAAGAGTAGATCACAATTAAATAGAACAAAATAAAAAGGAAACAGTTAATGTACCCTCCCAACACACACACACAACCCCTTGTCCCTCATCTCAACACACACGCACAAGCAATGATATCTAATACCAGAAATAAACTGATGGCTGTTACGTTGCACAGACTTAGGTTTTTGGCTTGAGAGATCTGATAAAGCAAGCTGAAAAATAAAATACTTCACAGTTTACATCACTAATACAAACAGGCAATCCCAAATTTCAGACCAGTTGGGAAGAATACAAGGCAAACAGCTCCTCAGCCATTTCAAAAACAAATCTTTGTTCCAGTTTTCCATCACCCAGAGGCAAAGTGCTCCACCCTGTTACAGGGGAGTAAATTCTGCACGAACAGTTCAGGTTCTTTCCCCATCAAGGGCTTTTGTTGTTATTGTTCTGCCTCAAATTCAAGATGTGCTTTTTCTGCTCAGCCTATCTGAAATATGGCATGATACCATTTGAGTCTAAATACCCATTATGTATTAACTGGAACCTATACTTTCCCTGGAGTGAGGGGCTAGAAGAGGAGAGAACAGCTTTCCAGTAACTCTTACTGAAATATCTTCACAAAATCTGTAGCAAATTATTATCTACACTCAGTGTATCAATACTCACCTGTCTACAAAGATGAGTGAAGGGCCCAATTCTCATTTCCAATATGTTCTTACGCAGCTCTGAGCCACTTTATGACTTCCTACCATAAAGGCACATTACTGTAAATGAGAATCAGGCCCATAATATATGCCATAATGTTTTTCAATACCCATTCACAAAGGCTATGTACAGACATTCAAAAAGCCTGAGGAGGAATCAATCTAAATTGTGCAGTTTTCTGTAAGTGGCATAGTTTAGATTGATAGCAAACAGAACATAAATTTGCCCTTTGAAAAGGGAGTAAGGGGGCAAATTTTCTATCAGGAAGGGGGCAAATCAGTCTGTGTGCGCCAAACTTCGGTTCTGTTACAGGTGTAGACTGGTTTCGATCACTTATACTGGTAGAAGTGCAATGTCTGTATCTGGCGAAATTGTCTAAAAAGGATACTAGCTAAGCCAGAGACCAGCAAGCCCCATTTCTCATCATTGTCTGAGGCATCTCTTGTGTTATCATTAGCTAACCCTCCAGGGTTCTACACCAGGTTCACTGGCAATCACTTGTGTAAATGACAAATTGGAATTCGGCTTTCACGTTAGATCCCAGTTCAACCTTATCCGAGATGGCAATCCCCTTATGAAACTAAACAAAAAAAAAAACCTGAGAAACTTTTACCAAGCATCTGCATGTATTTTGCATACTCAACTCTTGTATGTTTCATATTCAAATCTTTTATGATCTTTATATTAAAACTTCCTACTTGGCACAGATCATTTTAAGCAATGACTCTTAGTGAGCCTTTGACTCTCTCACACATAAACACACACACACACTGAAAGCTACCCAAGGCGTTAAAGTTATTGAATTGCTGTGGTCTTCCTGACAACAGTGTTCTGCTAATGCCAGTTTTGATTCCGCTGACATTAATCTTGGTAGGGCTGAGATGCTGTTAATACTCACTTCCTAAGCGAGGTAACCCCTTCAAAGGCTGACACACACCACCTCGCCTTGTTCATCAAATATATAATCTTACTAAATGCTGTAATCTTAAATCCCAACCTACAGTAACTAGCAGTACTTACATTATCATTTTTCTTTAAAGTTCATCTAAAAGGAAAAATATGATCTATTAAGAATTCCAGATTTCAAAAACGACACAATCAGAACTTAGGACCAATACCTTCTACATAAACTGCACCAAACTGCTTATTAAGTTTTAAGATTATTCACTCCTTTCTCCCACTCCACCCACACACATGTGCACACAAACAAACACATGCAAGCATCTTTCAAA
Source organism: Crocodylus porosus (assembly GCF_001723895.1). NCBI lineage: Eukaryota > Metazoa > Chordata > Crocodylia > Crocodylidae > Crocodylus > Crocodylus porosus. The sequence continues at coordinate 95,260,372 of NW_017728947.1, forward strand.
GGGTCCCACTGAAATTTTAAAGAGTTCTTTTTTCCCACTTGACAACTTTGCATCCGCAAAATAAAAAAAGGGGGAGAACATGGTTATAGCAAGATGAAGAAGGAATTATAAAAATGGCACTTCCTTGCCAGTGCTATTCAATGACAGCTCATTTTCTTGTGCCAATTGGAAGAACAAGATTAGAAGTGACTCTAATTCTTACCCAGACTTCAGGCCGGTGAAAGTCAAGTTAAAGAAATAAGGCTCTCAGTCTCTGGAGGGCAAGGATACCAGTCACTTATTTCTTAGGAACACTTGCTGACATGTGCACTAAGCATAATAATAATAATTTTATTTATAAAGTGCTCCCCCGCCGAAGTGCTTAGGGCACTATACAATATTATAAAAGCAATTTAAAATACATTTTAAAACACAGAAAATAATGGACCACCCTCTAATAATAATAATTTTTATTTATAAAATTATGACAAGAACACTGGCCTAATGCTAGACACTCCCATGCACTGCAGTGGGGAGATAAGGAGAAAGAAAAAAGGAAGAAAGGAAGGACGGAAAAAAGAAGCATTAGAGTTTAACAAATAGAAATGTATTATTCTATGTGTTTATTTTCTTGATCATACTGTATCTAGACAACATTTCTAATTCATGTTTATTTAAGGATAAACAAAGGGAGGCTTTATTACACAGCAAAGGCCAAATTTATCCCTGGCGTTATCCCTGGTGAGTGTCAATGGAGTTACACTGAGGCTTATTTTGACCCTATGTCATTTTAAAACACTTTATCATATGTAAAAATGATAGTAGGTATCTCCTGCAGCTCTCTTATAAGTAGTATCAGTAAGAGATCTAGGAAGTTATTGGCCTTTAAGCCACAATACATGTAAGAAAACACTGTTGCACTATAAGAATACAAATGCACATGGTAACTTGCCATAAATCTTACAGAGTGCCTGTTTACTCTAGGGCCAAATTTTGGCTGAACAAAGAATCGAGGCAAAATTCCACACCATGCACCATCTTCCTACAAAGGCAAACATGCACATATACTACATGCTATTCCGTGTGTATAATGTTAAGTGTGGAAGTCTTTCCCAAGACCTGGGCCAAAGTTTGCCCTGCTTATACAGACTGCTAGGACTAACCTCAAAGGACTAATGATGGACAACTAAGGCTAGATCAATATGGATCTTCATGCAGACTGGAGGCTTTTGCATGTCTCACAAAGGCTTTGAGGAGTAGCTTTGCCACGTTTTCAAAAAGGGCAGCATGGGGGTGACCATCCTCTACCAGGCACACCTTGAGTCTGTACTTTTCCCCAGCATGTTTGCATGTCTGGATAAGTGATAAGCCAGAACCAGTCTTAACTTTCAGCTGTGACTGACCAAGGAAATAACATCCAGCTGGGAAATATGATCATTGTGAATGTTAGAATCCCAGGCTGAGCCAGAGCTGGGGTTTGGATTCAATGGTGTCAAATTCTCATGAACTGCTCATGAGAGATTTCCAAACTTAATTCATTGTGCCAGTAAGACTTTCACTGAATATGCTTTGGACCTAAATTTGATCCAGAGGAAGAGGTTTGTTATGATTTGGGCTTTAACACTTCATCTAGAACCACTGAGATCTCAAGTAGAGTAAGATTCAGAAGCTGAGTAAGAAATACACACCTTCCATAGTTTGGGCAGATACATTGGAGGTACTACTTTGCCCACTGCCATAGGCTGAAATTGAAAATGGACCGAGGAGTTGAGTCATATCAATCCCATCCATCTCAAAGCAGGCTGTAGACATATTTACCAAAGTTTGCTTCAGAAAGCTCAACCATAAGGGTGTCTGAGCATCTATCTATTTAGATTGTAAACTCCCCGAAAAAAGGATTATCATCTCCAGTATCTTGGACAGCTGCCTCCATACCCACTATATCTAATAAATAAATATGTAACTGTTTATGGTTGGTTGACTGATTGACCAAACATCATTAGCTCTTCACATGCATTACAACACACAAAATATTCTGTTGAGAAATAAAATTGAAATTATTGTAAACAACTCACTACTTATTTGAAGCTTTTTTTTTACCTTTTATCGACTGCACATTTTCAGTTAGTAGATCTACTTTGGACTTTAAATTGTATTTTCCTCTCTGAATTTCCTAGTTGTGTTTGCTTTTGCACTTTTCATTGCTTGTCATTTTCATTCATTAATGTTTTCACTGGCTTCTTTTGTCTGCTACCCTTTCCCTGTTAACATCAGGTTGCTTTCCTAGTGAAATAAGTTATCCCACTCATTCTATAATGCCTTGGTTTAAGCTTTAAAAAAATAAAACCAGAAGGATACCACAGCTTCAAATGGCTTATTATAATTCAATATGACTGGCAAGTGTCATTTAAAAAAAGAGATACGGCACCTTTAATAAATTTAATCCACGTCTGATTACAGAGGAAGAAAGCTCTTTTTTAATCTTACAGGGTTGGAATATTGCAATAACTGTTCCATCTGATTTTAAAAATAAGATTTGCTAAAGGTCAACGTATCTCCTGGCCACATATGCAGCAACATTGAAATTTCCTTGGCCGGGGAATAAAAAGATTCTATCATTAAAAATAAAAGCACAAGGACATCTTGCAAGCCCATAGGGTTTTTAGAAAGAGAAGGAGACATTTCGTTATCAACTAGCAATCATAAGATTTTTAAGCAATATCTCTAATCTGCTTCTCTTTCCCCACCCCCGCTCCCCACAACCCCCCTTTCCTTTTCACATCAAGGTCTTTTTATCTTCCAATTTTGCATCTAAAGATGAGGTGAATGCCATTAGCTCAATTCAACCTCAAGTGTAGTCAGATGTGCCTGTGATTTCTGAAAAGCACTGTCTAAGGTCACATTAAAATGTATAAGAGCTTTTCTATTCCTGAGAAGGGGGCTTATTATCCATCCATGGTGTAAGGGAGTAATGTCAGTGGCCATAGACTTGGGTGAAAACAAAAGAGATACCAGGGTTTCAGTCTTTTGTCAGTGAGACTCTCTGGCTTCCTTTCATTGCTGTCTGAAGCCTTACAGATAGTGCCATAGACAGTAAACTTAGGCAGCTTTGGAGGAGAGAAAAACAAGTTCAACAGGCTCAGTCTCGCCTTTACTTAACCCTCTGCTTTTAATATTTACCACTTTATGGGGGGGAAAATTGTTCCATGTTTACTTCTTTTTTATTTGGTAAGATTTATTTCATTTCTGGAGAGGATTTTATCTTAGTTACATAGGCCCTGATCCTGCAAAAACTTATACACATGTTCAATTTTAAACCTATCAACAGTCCCTTGACTTCAACAGGACTGATGGTTTCCAGGGCAGGATCAGTGCTGGAAAAATAGGCAGGAACTTGAAGCACAGCTTTCAGTTAGAGTGTCATCAAGGGAAAGTGTTTGTCAAGTTAATGAGTTTACCTGGGCATAAACTACGTATTTTTCTGCAGTTAAATTAAGGAGCTGCAGCTCTCGGACAGTGCAATTCATCAGTAAAAATTATTGGCATGTCAACAATTCTGTTTATCCTTTATTTTTAAAAATTTGTAAGGGTAGTAATGGAAATTCAGTCAAACATGGCTTTCAAATATGAATCATAACTTACATTAAAAGGCTTTTCACATGGTGGCTGTATATTTTAGACTTGATTCCTGCCTCAGACCTTTGAGAGAGATGTTATAGCTTTAAGTACCTTGCAGATTTCCCTTCAGGGCCAAGTGGCTGGCTGACTTACAGAAGTCTGATGTCTTCAAGAGACTGCAGGCATGCTCTTTCTACTGTACAACTCTGAACTGAACTCCTGTGACCTGGTACAGAAGATACACTCTCCTGGCGATCATACCACTGAAGTTGTAGGTAGGCCCTTTATTGGAAAAAAAACCAAGGGATTATTTTCTCAACTTCAACAGCTGCTTGCCCTGAGGAAGGGGCAAACCTAAAGAATGAGAGGTTTTTTTAAAGCAAGTCTTTGATTCATCTCTTCTTCTCAGCACATTAAGTATAGTCTTATTTATAAAGGGTGGACCAAGGGCATTTTGGTCATAAGCTTTTTTAATGTTACACCAACAGTTTATCTGGCTCATGATTTTCCAGGTTGGTAAATTTTCCCATCTTGCCATAGTAATGTCAGTTAAGTGATTTGCTGAGATGAGCTAATGTAATAATTTAATTGCCACTATAAACATGAGGTTACTATGCAGTTTGCGTACCCTGAACAGTCAAACAGGTTAGTCAGGACACTCATAGAATCAGAAAGTTGGAAAGCACCTCAGAGATCTGCTACACTGA
>NW_017728947.1:95264775-95277085 GCF_001723895.1 Crocodylus porosus
TTCAGTATTCCTAAATTATTCCAGAAAGATGCTTACCAAGCGTAGCAATCTCCAATGACATAAGAAAATAAGTTTGATAGTGTTTCAATGCCTTCACCATCTTTGTCACTTGACTCTAACTCTCTCCTGTTTCTGTACATCTATCTTATAATGCAGTGCCTAAACCTGGACACTGTACTTTAGCTGAGGTGCCCATCTAGCTATCTCAGGTACCAACAGTAACAGTACAGCAGCATGGGTTTCAGAGTAAGCTATACAAACACTCCTAGTACTATGAGTTCTCTGGTTCCTTAGCCCACCCTGAAGGTCTGCACCACCACATCTTCATGTCTATTGGTGAATTTAACTTAAGTAAACCATGTCTACCTGTGCTGTAACAATGCCTCTGGCTTCAGCATAGACAAACCCTATGTGAGTGATAATGACTAAATGGAGTGTCTTTTGAGGATTCAGCACCACTCTTGGCATCCTCTGGAGTTCAAAAAAAAGTCAGAGGTCTGCTTGAGCAACTGAAGCACAAACAGAAGTGATGTGGCCAGCATTACATTTGGCTGCCTTTGACTTCCCAGTTTACCAGATACCCAGAGGTGTAGGAGCACAGCTCCATGCCCAGGAAAGCTGCATAGTGCCTGGCACAAAGCTGGCTCCTGCCATGCCAATTACATTGGCACCATCAGCTGCCACTCTGGCAACAGCTGTTTTTATGCCCTTCCCCAAAGGCAGTGACAAAGGCAGGATCAGTAATGCAGGTACCCACTTATGGTTGGCTGGATTAGAGACACCCTTCAACATCCCTCCTGAGTGAGACTCAAACTCTTGCCTCTGGAGCCATAGTAAGACACTATAACTGCCCTGCCACCGTACCCTATCATCCAGAAGCTATTACTTGAAGTGATAGTTGGTTGTCATTCTCCCCCCGCTTCACCCCTTGACTATGCCAAACACATCAGATAAATGGCTTCCCTATTTGTCATTTGTGTACTTTTGATTTAAATGAATAGTTCTCTCATTCTTTGCCAAATCCCTATATTCATAGAGAGCTGGCATTTCACAAATATCAGAGTGCTGCTAAGAGAGCCAGCTTTTCAGAAATTCAGTAACTGTCACTAGAACTCTGTTAAAATGCGAAAATAGCTAAATGCCACTTATCTCTTAGGATTGGAAAAACACCTTCTTATTATCACTTTAATAACACTGTAACAGTTCATTGTTTTTTGTGTAAAACCAGAAGCTGGGGCTACCACACTTAGCAGGGAGTTCTGAAGTCAGCCTTAGCACACTGAAGTGGGACAGATCAGATTGGGCTTTCAGGTGTCTGATCGTTCCTTTTAATAGAAATCCTCAGAAGAAAATTGACCCCTCTGATCTATGATGTGGATTCCACAGGATATCATGTTTCTTTTAGTAACTCATACATTTTCTCAAGTCTTTCCAAAGTACTACTGCCATAGTATTATCATATTGGTGTCTGCACTAGACTGAGACATTTCTTTCATATTCTTCTGGATATGTACCTCTTTTTGGTAGGAAAGACTTTTCTGATAAGCAATCTCTGATTTGAGGGATTCTTATAATTTTATCCAGGGAAGACAAAAGACCTCTTCAGAAATCAAGGAAGAGAGAGGCAGCTGAAATCAACCCAGGTGGATTTTTCTAAGTGGTCCAGTGTTATATATTGGTAAAGAAAATGGAAAAAAGATACTAGAGAGTGATCAATCACTAGATTCGCCATGGCGTGAATGGGAGTGTTTCAGAAGCAAACAGCATTCAAATACTTTTTATGAGAGATCACTGTTTTGCTTAGATGACCTCTATTAAAATAGGACAGCAACAACTACTGTTCAATATGCTTGACATGTGGGCTTTACACTTTGGTGAAAGAAGAAAAGCTTTTACTCAATTCAAAGAACCAGGAGGATGTTTTAATACACAAAATATGACAGTAGATGAAGTTCTCAAACAGAAGATGTAAAATAATGAAAGTTCCAAAGTCACAGAGGCCACATCTACACTTGTATAATCAAGTACTAAATGCACAATAAAAACAAGTACTTGTATAATCAAGTACTAATTGCACAAGACACAATGCACAGTAACTGTAGGGCCAGTGAACTCCTTTTAAGTGACGCTACTGTGCAGTAGCCTACTACTACTGCACAGTAGCATCTCTGGACATTTTTTGCCACGCAGTGCTACTATGCAGTAGTATCAGGCTACTGAGCAGTCAGCATTTCATGTAGATGTGCCCACTTACTTCCAGTGTAGATTTAAAAAGTATACTAAAATAGCCTTTGGCTGTATCTATACAATACCCAGTCATTACTGCATAGTCGTTTAGTACTTGTATAAACAAGTACCAGATGACTGCCCAGTAATGCTTCCTGCCATGAAACACTACTGTGCAATACTAATGAGCTACTGTGCAGTCAGCATCTCGTGTAAACATGGCCTTTGTGAGGAACAATGGACTGTCCTTCAGAAGTGACCACGAGTAAAGTCTCCAAGTATAATTTTTCATTCTAGCAAATTACATATTAACTTTCTCATGTAAATAACTGTTCAATGTGCAACTGAAGGATATATTAAGATTCACCTCTGGGAAACAGGACAATAGAATTTCAAAAGTCATTATTGATTTTTGAGAGTTGATATGAAATTTTGGTTTGTCCAAAGCACTGTCTGGGTAAGTGTGGCTCTCTAACCAGTAATGAAATAGTGCATGAAACTAAAGGTAATGCTCTTAGCTTCTTCAGTGGGAGGGTAGGGGCACAATGCATACGTGATAGCAGCTTGTTTAGTCTAACAGCGAAATGCGAATCACTGGCCAAGGAGCAGAGGCTGTCTCTCCTGACACCAGCCCCTCATAGGGTAAAGATCTAAGGGGCAATGGAAATAACATGAAATCTGCTTCAGAAAAGATGGATATTTCTTATCAGACTAACAGTGTGATTGTTTACAATATACGGTAAGGAACAATGTGGGAAATAGCTGACATGTCCTTGGACTCAAAAAAAGGCAGGTTTACACAAGGGCAAAAGAATTCCCACTATTTTTATTGTCCTTTCAACCTCTGCTCTCTTTACATATGCCTGTAGAAAGCAGAGAAAAATAGAAAAAGACACTGACTGAGTTACTGAACCCAGTCTCCTGCTATCACAAGACAGGCTTTTTTGACCTTCTTGTAAGACAGATTCGCCATTCACCTGATCTTTCTAGGAGCCGTTTTCTGCACCTGTGCCAGCTTTAATTAATTTTCCTGAACATGCATGACCAGATTGTACACAATATTCTAAAGGAGAACTGATGAATAACCTGTATAAGATATTAATGATCCCCTTACTCTGCTGAAAATACCTAGCCTAATATATCCTAGAATCAAATTTGCTTTTTTCATGGTCCCATCGCATCAGTGGGTCATAGGTATAGTCAACCAAAACATGTAGGTCTTTCTACTAGGTCTTTATACTCTTGTGTCATTTCTAGCCAAGGAACCTCTATCCTGTCCCCCCACTCATAGCAGAAATTCTTGTCCATGCATGAGGGCATAATGTTTTACTTTGAACTCTTACATTTCAATTAATTCTACTGTTCTAGTGTTCAGGGTCAAAATTCTTTCTTTATAATATTGTTAAGTGCTTCTAATCCTCTGAGGCCTCCCAATTTCATGTCATTAGTGTAGTTCATTAACAAATTCCTTATTTTTGTGCCCAAGTCATTAAAGACAAAGCTTGAAATGTGGTGCTGCTTGAATATGCAGATTCTAAGGGCCGAACATTCAGTCTATATTCATAAGGATAGCTCTCCCTTATTTCAATTTACATAAAAATTTAGCTCAAAATTGATCACATGGTTAAAACATAGTTCCATTAGTGTAGATATAAATCAAGTTGCTATTGTTATTTGGAAGTCCTGGCATTATTATCTATGAACTGCAATGGACCAAGGGGCATTGCTTTAAAAAATACAAAAACCAAAAACCCAGAAAAATAATATTTCCAAATGTATTTAAATAATTTTTCTTACAATTTCAGTTGTGTGCCTGGTTATAGCAGATTAGCAACATTAGGATATTTTCCATTATACAATTTAATTTGATAATGAATATTTGTGTGTTGCTCTATATTAAAACCATTGCCAGGGGTAAATCCAAGGGGGTTGCAGTGGTGCAGTGGAGCTCACCTGAGGTATGGTTGAAGCTCCAGGCTGGTAGGGGATACACGGGAGCACCACGCAGGTGGCAGATAAGAAAGGGGGACCTGCCTACCATTGCCACTGTCCCTGGCTAACCAGAGTCAGGGGAAAGCCCAAACTGCTCATGCCCATCTCCAACCAGGGGCTGCCAGGAGCAGCTACATGGACTGCCAAGCTTGGATGCAGCAGCAGCACGTAGGTCCTTGATCTCTGTCCCCTATCCCAGATTCCCTCTGCTATCACAGGGGCTCCAGCTGCAGGGAGCAGCTATGGGGATTTCCAGACTGGGCTGGGGATGGCAGTGGCAGCGGACAGTGTCCACTTCCAGTGCCAGCTCCCATCCACTGAGCAGTGAGCAAGTGCTGGAAGAAGGGGGGGGGATGTCCACCGCTACCACTCTTACCAGCCAACCCTGGCATGCTGCACAACTGCAGCTGGAACAGGGGGAGCAATGGAATCATACCAGCTTTGAGGACTCAGTCAAGTCCCTGTCCCCTGCTGCCATGGCACTGTCTGCTGACAAGGGCCAGGTGGGGCTGTAGCCAAACCTGTGGTACTAGCCACATCCCCCACACTCCCTTTTTCTGTATTCTAGATCCATCCATGACCACTCCTACTCTCCTTTGAAGACACTCCCCATATTCAACAACTTCAAGAGCTCAGCATAGGTGATATTATATTCTTAATCTATTGGTTTAAGTTAATTTCTGTAGAATGGTACAAAAGATCAAGCAAGGGCCTCATATTACAAAATGCCCAGTTCCTCTTGCAAAGTTTGGAGTTCTCTTAGTGCATTTTTACATGTGCTCCAGGGAAGACGTGGTGTGGGGGGACACTTTAATTACAGCAGCTCCAAGAACTGCTCTAATTAAAGCACCTGGACCGTCTCATGTATCAGTGTCCCCACACTTCAAATGGCGGTTGGGGGCATTTTATTTAAAGTTTCTCAAATAAGCTATAGTTAAAGCACCCCGCCACTATTTTGAAGTACAGGGACACTGATACACAAGATTTACCGTGCTGCAGCAGACTCAATTAATTGAGTCTGCTCAAAAGCATTGTAATTACAGTGCATCCGATCAGCCTCCCGGCTTGTGTATAGGTACCCTTAATTCCCACTTAAGTCTCTAAATATAGCATGTCACTGGATAATCACCAAGACACCTCTTAACAAGCATCTCATTCAGTATATAAAATGGAACCAATTTAGGGTTTATAGTAGTGACAGAAATATGCAGATACATTAATTAGAAAGAGTACTTTTCTGCTGTAGACTAGTCTATGAATATTTAAGAATACTATATATGAAAGAAAATGTGTAGCATTTGCAATACAGAGGGCACATCTACACATTCATTAATGTGCCATAGTTACTGCACATTAAGTGTAGTACTTGTATAACCATGTACTAAATCAATGTGCAGTAGCTGGTGTTACTGTACAGTAGCACTGGTGCATAACTTTATAGTGATGCCACTGAGCAGTGGCATAACAATACTGCACAGTAGCATATTAGCAGTGTTTCTGCTGTGACATGCTACTGTGAAGTATTATTAGACTACTGCACACTTAGCATCTCATGTAGACGCTTCCAGAGAATAAAATCCCAGCTTTACTACAGTGAATGGGATATTGCTATTGACTTGAACAAAGCTAGATGTTCACCCTATGAACATAGAATTATTCTTGCTGACCCACTGTTCAGCTATGGAGAAGTCTCTTAACCCGTCTGTGCCTCTGTTTCATCTCCCATATTCCATGTCTTGTTAATTCAGCCAGCCAAGTCTTTAGCATAGAAGCTACCACCCAGAATGGGCCTATACAGTGCCCAGTAGAAGGAAGTTTGTCTCTCAGGTGAAGCCTTCAAGGTGCTACAACAACAGCAACAATAACAAGATACTTCTTCTGGAGTCCAAGATTTTCCCGCACAACATATGCGATTTATTCCTAGATACATGCTAGTTAAAAGGTTAATTTTAGTAAATGAAATTGTTTATCATTTCTAAAAAATAATTAACACTATTGTAACCAAGTCAACTGAGTTATTCAGCACTCCAGGAAAGTAGCAAAGACTCTTTTAAATTCCCATCTCAAATCACAGGTAATGTGGATGACAGAAAAGATCCTACTGCAATAATCTTACAGAAGCATGTGTCTGTGCCATCATACAGTATCGTACCCCAGAAGATGCTCTGTGTGGCAATTACAGAATTCAGCAGTGCCACTTTAGCTGAATACTTGTATCAGCTGCTAATTAAATGATTCCACTTTACAGGTCAGCAAGATATTTATTCAACTTAGTAAATAAAGGATCTTACCAAGTTTCATCATCTCAGCATCTTTGTTTTTTTTGATGGTCCCTTATGCTTCTAAATTTATAATATAGTCCAAAGCACAAAAATAGAAAATAATCATTAATTACTAGAGCAAATAGCATAAAATATAACAAAACCTAATGCCCCTGTGACATACCTACTTGTTAAGAACTGCACTTCAATAATGAATTATAACCTTAATTAATTATCTGCTAAATGCTTCCTACTTCAGATCAAGGAAAGTCCCAACCTATTATGAGTCACTGCTCCTGCTAGGGGTGAGTCATCCTTCTAGTAGACAATCAATCACAATGCTAACAGGAAGTTGACCCCACCCTGAACACATCTTTAAAAACAGTAGGGCCAATGGTGGGTCTGCATTCTGACTTTAGCACCTGGAATCTGGTCCCCCTTTTTGCATTCTTTTCCTATGCTTCTAGTATCTGTGTTTGGTTTCTGAGCTTTGGCTTATTTCTTACTGGGCACATCTATATGTATTATTAATTATAAGCTTAATTCACAGTAAAACAATGTGCAGTAAGCCTTCCCCAGGAGCATGTCTATATGTGTGCTATCAGAAGCAAATTTGCTCCCAATGGGCTCATCCACACATGCAGGAACATGTGTTTTCAGCAACTCAAATAGCAGCGACACAAATTTGTGCCAGAGATTTGTGCCTCAGCATATGTGACTGAACATGCACTTTGGTGAAGGGAAAATTGTACTACTTGGGCAAACTGACCCTGCCCAGCTCCTCCTAGATCTTCAACCAGGGGGAACTAATCATGATGCTTTCTGTGAAGTGCCATGAATTAGACTGGGGAGCACTTCTGTTTGTGCCCTATGAGTCACAGTGGGTGTGTCTACATGAGATGCTTTACTGCACAGTAGACTAATTTACTACACAGTAAAGTGTCACCATCTACAGATGCATAACAGGAGGTTATTTTACTGCATGGTTGGCTACTACTGCTTAACTGTGTAGTAGCTACTGATCAGCCCAGGCAGCACGGATTGGGGGAATTGTCCCCCCTCCCACAGGCAGCTGTTTCCCAGCCATACAACACAATAAAAAGATCAGGGTGCAGGGCTAGGAAACTATCCCCTCCCTGAGCAGCAGTTTGAGATGCTGCAAGAGGCACACTAGGAATGGAAAAATGATCCAGAGAGAGAGACTGCATCTCTTTATCCTCTTTCCCTAGCCCCACCCTACCCCATCCCACCCCCCAGGCCCGGATGCTGTCTCAGGATGGTGTCGGGGATGGGCCCCAAGGTCACGGTGGGCCGAGTGCAGATTGAACAGCTGCGATTAGTGGCGAGGAGTCAGAGCGGTTTGGGACACGTGCAGTTTCAAAAACAGATAGCTTTTATTGTTTACTTACGCCACTGATGGTGGTGTAGCGTAGGCAGATCAAACTTGGTTACAAACGAGTACAATAACGTGATAACGGTGGACAAGAAACAGTGCCGGGTCGATAACAGGAACGATGTCGAATGATCAGGAACAAGTCGAGTAAACGTGGAACGAGAAATCAAAGCCGAAACGTAGTGACAAAGAACGAGAAGCGAACGGATGGTCGAGAACGGATAACTGAGAATGAGTCGAATAAAACCGGAATGTGAACAGGTAATTGTGGTCGGATCGTATCAGAATCGTAAACGAGTAAGCAGAGTTGGAGTGAAACGAAGATGAGTAATGCGCCCAGAAACAACAGCGGCGGGGAGACCAGCGGAGCTCTGGGAAGTGAACCAGGGCTCTAGGCCTAGGAGGCTCTCCTGAGAGGCAGACTCTGCAGTAGCAGTCTCAGACTGGTCTGGTCTCCGCCGTGGGCGGAAACTTACAAGCCTTAAATATGAAACGTGTGGCCAATCATAAGGTTTCCCCTGTGGAAAGTTCCAGTGTGTTCTGGTGCCTGTCTGAGCATGCACATGTTGCCAATTCAGGTTACCTCATGGCAGAGCTATGACTGACAAGCCTGGGGTCATGCATGGGGCACATGCTGGGCATGCTCACTAGCCTTCTGGGGATTTTCCACAGCTTGTCAGCACTTGTCTATGCTTAACCCTGTGTTAGCCAGCACTCTTATCAAATTTGGTTGTGACAGATAGGAGGGCGTGCAGGGAGGGACATCCATTCTGAGGTTTCCCCAGCCTGTGCTAGAGTTGTGGGATGGGTGGAATGGAGCCCTCCATCTCAGGGGGCACTCCAGTACACCTGCCTCACCCTCCAGCACTGGTGAGGAGACCCCCAGAATGACCTCCCTCTGCTCCCTCCCCCCTCCCATTCTGAAAACAGTGCCAGGAACAGGACTGGGCTGCATTAGCCCAGCTCTGCTCCTGGCATGTGCAGACCCAAGTTAATGAAGGTTCTCCACTTTGGAGCACCTTCATCTGAACCCTCACGTAATGAGGGCTCAGATTGTCATGGGATTGGGCCCTTTTAAAGATCCCTGAAGCCATGCACATATGTTAGGTCATGGCTGTAGAATACATTCAGGGGTCAGATCAGGTAAAAATTTTAACTTCCGTCTGCACCCATAGCTAACCTTATTTTAATGTACAGGCCCCAACTTCGGATTCCTGACCCTGGTTTGAACTCCCATAGCTTTCTGATTCTGTCTCCTTGACCTTGACCTGTTCCCTGGCATCCAAGCCCTGGCTTCTTCTGACCACCTCTTCGGCTCCTGAACTCTAGCTTAATTATTGGCTCAACACCTGGGCCACAATTCTGTCCTGACTCTGTCAGCTTTGGCCTCACCACCCATAGCCTTGTGACAGCACAGTCCTATCTACTCTGAAAATAATGTGTTCTAATATAGGGCTGTCCAACTACTAAGTAGTCAGGGGCTGTGTGTCTTGCAGGTTGCATCAGCAAGGACTGCATGCCTCACTGGCTGCACCAATATCAGCTCTGGGTCATGCCATGCAAGCACCCCTCCATCACACTGTGTCCCCGTTCCCTCCTGAACTGCAAATGAGGGCACCCTTCCCCACCACTGCACTGCATACACACATGTGTGCCCCAGCCTAATCCTCAGCTCTGGTAGGAATACCACCCCTGGGAGTGGATGCAGGAAACAGAAGCCAGAGGAGGGTGGAAGAGCCCAGAGACCCCAGCTGCTATTACCACTGGAGCAGTGTGGGAAGCTGTGGCTAGGCAGGAGTCCAGGGGACGCAGATGAACCCCTTGTGGGCTGTATGTACCCTGAAGGCTGCAAGTTGGACAGCACTGTTCTAGTCTGTGCATCTAGTAGTCAACTCCAAAGATAGCAACAACAGAAGACTCCTAGAAGGCCACTTCACAAACCCACTGGTTTCCTATCTGAATTAGTAGAAATGCTAATAAGGTAAAACATTGTTATTTCTATGATTTATTAACTTGAATGACTTCAGTATCTATGCAAATAATTCCTATATGGTCCTCATCTCACATCCACTATTACTATCTTACATTTCTTCCAGGCCCACTCTTAAACTCATTCCCAGAGTCACATGAACTAACCCATTCCCAGGTTCACATAAACATGAACTCTTTCACAAGCAGTGAATAAAGGGTAAGTGTCTCTCTGTGTCCTGACTCAGAGTAGTCAAGGGTTAAATCCTCCCCCTCGCCCCCCAAAGTAAATGGGAGACGATTTGACCCAAGTTCTTTATCACCTTCATGAAGACACATGGACCCCGTTTTCTTCTGAAATACCCAAAGGAGAATGTTTATCTGCTACATAAACAGTGTGTGAATAGTTTGGCTAGTAAGAACACCTATCCAATGATCATTGGTTATTCTATGTTCTAGGAGCAGATAGGCATTTATGAGAATTTCTGTCCATTGGAGCTTTGTGGTAACACTAAAAACCTACAATATTTTCCATTTGTATTCACAGTATTATAAATTCCAATTAAGTGTTGCTCTTCTTGCTCATTAGATAGCAGTATTTATCTGTTTGTTTCTATAATGCAATATATTTACACCCAGCTCAAAGACTGAATGAATTATGTCCACAATGCATTGTTATCTAATAATTCTTTAGTGTAGATGTCAACTATATAGTTAATGGAAAGCATTAAGAGATCATGATTTAAATCATTCTGCATCTGTGTATCACTTCTAATATTCCACTACTCCTAATCTGTTACTTCAAGAGCCTGTGTTAAATAGAGTAGGCCAAATTCATCTGTTTTATAACAACATTGATTTCAGTGGACATGGACAAAGGGTGAATTGCCCTAACTCTGTTAGCCCAGCCCTTCCACATCCATAAACGCTAATGTTCATCATTTATTTTCAGTCTCATTTGTTCCTTGCACCATTTAAAATATATTAATAATTTCATTTTCGAACCTGGAATTTTTATGATCCTCCTTACATTACTGGGGAAACCCATAATAAAGTTTTCCTACAGTGTTTACAGTGGAGACATGGCACATTTAGTTTCCACAATGTTTCCCTGAGGGAAAGCAATAAGCATAAGAGTGATGCAAGATATTTACAAACTGAATCCTACTAAAGTGGCTTTCCAAGAATAGTGATGATCAATGCAGACCTTCAGAATATTATTTATTATGCAGCCTAGCTTTGCCAATTCCAACCACAAAGCTGGAGGAGAATAGGCACATGTATATAGGCAGTGGAAGTGGGTAGCTAATGAAGCTTAGCCCCCCCTCAAATGCGGCACAACGGTAGGGCCAGAAGGCAACCCTACTATGGGAAGGGGCATGCTAGCAGCAATGAAGGAGGGAGTGGGGATGATGCTACACAGAGCGATGAGATGGAGTCACAAGAGGCTTGCCTGGGGGGCATGGCTTCTGCTGCCATGCACACCCTGGGAGACATGTGCCCCTAGATCTGCACAGAGCGAGGCCAAGCTGTCACTCTGGGCTGGGGCTGCACCAGGCTCTTCCTGGGTGGGGGGCTGGGCTGGGCTGTGCTTGGGGCAGGCAGTGTCAGTGCTGGGAGAGGAGCTATGGGGGTGCTGCAGCCACCCCAAAGTTCACCATAGCCCCCCAGCCTTTTCTCCCAGTGCCACCACCACCCACCCCAAGCACAGCGTGTCCCAAACTGCCAGCTGGGAGGAGCCAAGCGCTGCCTCAGCCCCAGCCCACAATGGCAGCCTGCCCTCACCCTGCATGGAGATCTGGGGGCACACACCCCACCATGCCCTCCTGGGGTATACACAGGGCAGGAGCCAACCCCCCCTCCTTGTGCTGGGTGCCCCCCAAATGAGCAGCTCATGGCTCCATCCCATGCCCCACCCTGGCTGTGCATGGCCCAACCCTGCCTCAGCCCCACTCCCTTCCTCACCACCATGGGGGTGCAGATCAAGGCCCCAGTGGTGAGGGAGGGAGTGGGGCACAGGCAGGACCAGAGGCTGAGGTAAGTGAGGACCCAGCTGGACTGGGTGCTGGGACAAGCGGAGCCCCGGGGGGTACATGCCCCCTTATCTATGTGTGTGACAGAGGCAGTTGCCACTGCATACTGCACTTTGCTCCCTGCTGCAGCTGCCCCACGCCCCCTGCCAAGCCGGCAGTGGGACACACATGGCATTGCACAGCTCTGGAGGCCACAGGGCTCAAAGTGCAGCACACAGTGGCAGCCACCTCTGCCCCATGCACAGATCAGGGGGCACGTGCCCCCCAGGCCTCCACTTGTACCACCACCCAGCCTTGCCAGGGCCCCACTCGCCCCACCTCCTGCTCCAGCCTATGCCCCTCTCCCTCCCTCACCACTGGGGCCTCGATCTGCCTCCCCAACCCTTCCCCCTCCCCCCGCTCCTCCTCCCACAAACTTACCTTCAGGGGGGCACACA
>NW_017728947.1:95277185-95280197 GCF_001723895.1 Crocodylus porosus
CATGAATACACACATACACACACACACATCTGCTCACACACTTTCAGTTGCAACTTGCTGACAATTTTCCCTTCCTGCCATTTAGTAGACTTGATAGGAAATTAACCCTCCTTCCTTCTTTTTCCAGCATACTGTAAACTGGACTACAAATTTCTGGAAATCCAAATGTCTTCCTATTGCAGGATGCACGCCAGCTCTGTGCTGATCAAAGACAAACAGAAAAAAGGAAATTATGTTTGGTTGCCCAGTGTACAACGGAAGAGCCTCTTAATTTTTCCAGTTATGCAGATGACCCCATCACAAATATAACAATCTCTAAGAACTTGGAAGAAGAAGCTGGGGTCCCAATTGCTTTAACCTTAATAAACAGTCTATGTAATTATCTTCAACAGGATTTGCCAAAACATCATTTTACACTGTCCAAATGCATATTTCTGTGAAGGGAGGTAAGTTTGAGGAACAGGATGGCAAGCAAAGAACATTTTATTTCTATGCACAATTAGAAACTTAATAACAATACTAAAATGAATATCTTGTTTCTTTACATTGTGTGCAATCTTCCCTAAGGACCTGAAGTAGACTTGTCAGAAATTCAAATTCTTGCTCCACAAAACTACACATCAACCATTTGCTTCATAGTACTACCTAGCAGTGACTCTCCCCTTGCCATATTATAATTCACACAAAATTTGAAACAATGGCCCTGGGGTATTGGTAGCTTTATTAATAAAGCTATGGGTTGGGTGTGTGTTTTTAAACAGAAACATCTTTTCTTAAATGTGGGCACATCTTTACTCATAAATCAGCCTTTTCCTTTTAGTGGTTTTCCATTTATAATGAAAGTTTTGCAACTTCTTTAATTCAAAACGTAGAGCTGGTTGGAAAAGTTTATTATACAAAAAAATACAAACTATTAACCTTTATTAGCACTGAAACTTTTCTCTTCGATTTGGGAGGGGGCTCTGAGAAAAAAAGAAAACCCAATCAACAATTTCCATTTTTTGTTAATGTAATGGATATTTCCTACATAAAAACACCTTACCTTTTCAGCAGTAAACATGTTTTCCACATGCACACTTCAGCAATCACACATCAGAACTAGAGTGGCCTGAAACTAGAATGGAAATAAACCCACATGCACAACTTCACAAAATCTTTTCCCCATTTTTCATCAAAATTCAGAATTTTATTTGCAACAGCACTTGAAAATTAAGACCAGCCTTCTAGTGGATCAAAAAATGGAGAGAAAAGTCACATTTTTTTTAACATTTCTCCCCATTACTTTAAATCGGTGTTTCAAAATACAAAAATAAATAAATAAATAAGCAAATAAGCCCAACCTTCAATAGACCTTACTTGTTTATAATGTCAGCTGAGATATATAGAAACAGAAAATAATCCTTGAGTTGCAATTTGGATAGGATGCTGCGCATAGCACTTACCTCCATATACTTGAGAAAAGTCATCTGGTCAAAACATGAAGAATGTATTCAAGAAAACTGTGAAATGGATGGCCATAACCTGGGGCACTTATACATGAGCAGTGAGGATGCTCTGATGCACTGCAATTGCACTTCAATTAATCAAGTCTGCTGTAGCATGATAATTACTGCGCTCCAGCAGATTCCAGCGTCTCATGTATCAGCATCCCTGAGCTTAAAAATGGCAGCACAAGATGGTCCGGGCACTTTAATTACAGCGGCTTTCAGAACTGCTCTAATAAAGTGCTCCCCCTCCCCCCTCCCCTCCACTTCTGGAGCACGTGTATAAACGTCCCTTATGTCCAGATGCATTGGTGTCTGAAATCAGAATCACTAGAATCAGCAGTAGTGAAAGATGTAACAGACTAAAAGAAAGAGAGATATAGGGCCTAAGTTACATTTTACATGCATTCTGGCCTGAAAGCACTCTACAGCCATGACATAACATACATTCACAACTGCAGAGTGCTTTTAAAATGGCCATTCACATGAAAAATTAACGCTTGAAAATCAGCTCTTAGCTGAAGGCGCTCTAAAACAGAGTGCCTTAGGGAACTTCTGTTCAGATTCCTTGCAAGAATTAATTTTTCACATGCACATTTGTGGGGCTGGGCTGTTGTTCATTCCAGTAAGCCCAGCCTAACCTTGCTCCCCGGAGCTGTCACAGAGAGGAGAGTCTCCTCCCTATGCAGCAGGAGAGGAAGGGCAAGGGAAAAGGATGTGGAGCAGGGGTGAGGGGGAGGCAAATACCCCTGCTGAGATCCTGGGGAGGGCCAGCCCAGGCCCATGAGGCAAGGTGACTCCATTCCTCCACCTCTGCCCCCATCCCAGTTCTGGTCACAGCAAAACCCAGTGGGCAGTTGCATACTGCTGCTGTCAAGGGGCTCCGGTGGCAGGTGAATGAGTGGAAGAAAGGACTCCCCTTCTTTCCCTGCCACAACCGCATGGGTCCAGCCTGGTTCCCCCAAAACCCCAGCCAGGGTAGCTGTGGGGGGAGGCCACAAGGTGGGAAGGCTCCCATCCCCTGCCCAAGCCTTTTGATAGGGGCTGCACCACACTGCTATCTAGGCTCTGCTCTGGCCAGAGCAGGGCAGATACCAACAGGCAAAGGTCTGTTGGGTTCAGTGGCTCTCTAACTCATGGGACTTTGTGTAAACTGCTGTGAGTTAGAGCACCTCACAGACAGGCTTCCTAAATGTCTGTACACACCCATAGAAAGGTCAAAACTTATTCTACCTGACATCTCAGAGCTACAATCATGATTAGGGCATTTCCACATAACAAATCAGGCACTTGGAAACAAGGAGTCTTTGTTGAACAGGTAAACTTTTGGTCACATGTTGTAGTAGTTAGTGGGCATATACTTTACAAAAATCAGAAATATATACCTACTGTGAACACAGGACATTAGCACAAAAGACGGTGAAATGCAAGTTCACTGAGGGTATTTCATAGATTTCATAGACATTAGGGCTGGAAGGGACCTCGGGAGATCATCGAGTCCAGCCCCCTGCCCAAAGGGCAGGAAGTC
>NW_017728947.1:95280297-95309211 GCF_001723895.1 Crocodylus porosus
AACCACCTCCGCTGGCAGACTGTTCCAGACCTTGGGGGCTCGGACAGTAAAGAAATTCTTCCTTATGTCCAGCCTGAAACGGTCTTGCAGGAGTTCGTGACCATTCAACCTCGTCATCCCTTGGGGCGCTCTGGTGAACAAACATGTATAGACACTGTACTTCTGAAGCCATTTTAAAAGGAGAATATTTCAAAAGGAATATTCTGTTACATTCTAATTGTTGTGTGTGAACATGTTGGGAGTGATACACGTGTAACAAACCCCCTCCAACTTTGCTGCTTCATCCAGAGTTGAAGTTGAAGGAGTTTTGCTCAATTTTCATTTTTCCATGCTTATCAAGACATAATGTAACAGCTGCTGCCTTTTTTAAATGGTTCCAAACGTATGTGCATCTATACCCTAAGACATGATCATTAAGAGGAAAGAACACAGGAGGCAAACAACCAGTGTACCAGAATTGACTGTCACAACCACCATACCATTACAAGAATTAAGTGCAAGACAGTCTCCTGTCATTACAGGAGAGATTTGCACTTACACCAACATCAAGCAGCCTGCAAGGTAAACACAAACCTTCATACAAGTCTGAGGCATGAATGAGCAACACTTCCAGGCCCAGAGAAAAATATGTTTGTTTCTAAGCAAACTAAAGTTAATTTTAAAAAAAAAAAGTCGGTGAGCTGTATATTTGACAGGAGAGATTTTTCAAGGTGTGTAACAGAATATTCAAAACATAAGCAGGTCAAGATATGCATGTTTAATTTTTCTATCTCAAATGTGACAGAAAGGATGTTTTGAAACAATAACGTCCCAACATAGGTGTTATGCTTATGCATGGGGTAATGTCTAGGAACTTAAATGTACTTTTAGGAAGGGCTGGACAGGGGACAAAGGTAACACCATGTCAAAACACCCTAAGCTAGCTTTAAGCGTGCTATTTCCTACAGCTAATTAGCTTAGGCAAAACGCCACACTTGCACATCTATTCTGCCTCCTGTTCAGGAATTAAGTGTGTAGAGCTAGTTTGGAGTGTCTCTGTATGGCATCATCTTGCACTGTGTATCTCTACCTTGCATGTGAATGAATGACTTAAAGCCTTAATGTACATTGCTTTGGCTCATTCTCTTTTTATGCTTCAACACTGAACAGCAAGGACATCATTTCTCCCTCAGACTGCCTGCTTCAGCTTATCCTATACTCCTTAACATTTCTGTGTTCAGAGAGGTATAACTTCTGGGTATTGTCTTTTCTCCTTTCTTCCCATGAGTGCACTAAGGGTGATGCTACTAACGTCCTTCAAATGAAAATGACAACAGCTGTAAGGGAACGGGCATTGTCTGGGGTTCTGAAGAAACGTGTTACTTGTCACCTTATGTGTTACCTGTTAGTGCTGTGCTGACCTCATTTCTTTCTTCTTTTTTAAATGTTTAACATATTTCTCTAACAGTTTCCTTGGTTTCTGTGAGATTTAGTTATGTGTTTTTATCTACAGGGACAATGCACATTGCTTTTCCCAGTCATTTTGTTCACACTGACCCATGGTTTAACCCTTCCATTTCTTATTATCTACAACAAGCTAGACTTTTGATACTTTGAATCAATTTTACACTTAGAGCCAAATTCTGGCCTATGTGTGAACATTTATGCGATGCAACCTAATACCATGAACCACTGAGACCTTCCTAACATCCCCTGCATACCTATCCAGTTGAAGATTCCTGAAAATGGCCCCTGAGGCAGTGTTTTCATTACTGCTGGAGGGGCAGTGGGCATAGGGACCTCCTTTTGAGCAACAGAAATTAGAAAGAAGGTCAGGCCACAGAAAAGATGTGTCTGTAAGAGCACCAGAGATTTCAGGAGTCCAAGTCCAGTCCAGGTCACCCTCTCTCAAATGGGAGAGCCTCTGTGTGTAGGGCTGGCAACTCAGCAGACTCAACATAGCTCCACTGAATTCAATGACTTGTCTTATTTTATAACCACTTGGGATCTGACCCAGTGTTCATTGTGGCTATTAAAGGAAAAATCCAATGCTCCTTTACTGTTTGAGTTTTTCTACTCAATATCCTTGTGCAATTTTGCAGTACAGGACAAAATGACAGGTATGGGGTTGTTTGGGGTTTAATATTCAAAAGGAATCTCTTTCCATTTCCACTTCCAAGATGCAACTGATTTATATTTGTTGCTCTTCCCTAAAAACAGCTCCATATTTCAGGAAGCTTTGAAATTGATTATTATTATCCTCGCATGCGAAATTGTCTCCCACAGGCAAGCAGTCACAGTTACAGAGGATATACAAGCAACAGCCTTCCAGTCACTGAGTGTGGCAGCAGAACTGAAAAAAATTCTTCTTTAGGTCACATTTTCTCTCCCTATATATAGCTTCCTCTGTAGGGAAAGTGATACTTGCTGTCATTGCTTCAGCCTCACTATGTAAGTTAAAAACATGCCCTGTCTCCATTACTTGATTACAGGCAGGATTTCAACTCCAATAGTCTATGAGCAAAAGTCAAGGAACTTAGGCCAACTGTTACAAAACAGATTTCCTGGAAATTAACCAGTGGATCAGCAGTCAAACTAGGACATTTTACATAGAAAAAAGCGTGCAATAACACAACACATGATTTTAATAAAGCAAGGAATGTCACAAGATGTCCAGTGGAAAACATGTCTATACTAGCCACGTAATTGATCCATGACCATTCTGTGCAAGACCAGAAAAATGGCACTTGTGTACCCACCCACTGAAATCTCTCACAGGAATTAGGGAAGGTTCCCTAGTTTCGGTACCATCTGGGTTTGTACGTTGCGTTTATCACATTATCTGACATCTGTCATGTGTTCTTGTGCCTTCATCTTCTTCCCTATGGGGAGAAGCATGTGCAGTAGAGTGTCTTGCTTTGGTAAGGTTTCTTGCTTGCAAATTTGTGTCTATTTATGTTAGACAGGGTGAAGTCAAAGGAATGTGTCTCACACCAAGAGTTGATGGTAGTGAGGTTAGTGATAGTCCCTAGCAGCTGGGCAAGTTCATTCCACAGTCTTGAGCCAACTCCAAGAAAAGAATGCCTTTCCTTTCCTCCTGCACAGATGAGCTTCACCCTTATAGAGAGTCTCACTGAGTCAAGAGAATAAAGTTGTCATAGATCCTACTGGCATGTTCACCCTGTATCAGACCATGCTGGGGAGTACTGCCATGCCCTACCCACTGATTCATAAGAAAATAAGAGATGGCATGCTGCGTCAAATCACAAGCCCATCTAGCCCATTACATCATATCTCACAACAGCAAACAGTGGATGCTAAGGAAAAAAACATTTCAGCAGAGCACAGTATTCCCACTCCTTTTCCTGGAAAAAATAACACTGCTGCTGTTAGTTGTGCTAGCTGCACCCAGTGCCATTCTCATTTGTACACCTGAGAGTGAAAGTGGCACTGGATGTGCCCTGCATACATGGCAGAAAGCATCTCCATTACATCTTCTGCATGCAGCATCCACTGAATACTAGGTGTGTTGCATCAGAAAAATCTTTGGCGCACCTTAATCTGCAAAGATAAGATCTGCCTCTGAAGTGCCCTGGGGAGGATTCAAAGAATGAGTTTTGGTTCAGGATGATTTCTAATCTCTATTCTTGAATAAGTTCAGTGGTCCTCAAACAAGGAATTATGCCACCACCAGAAAAGCTAGGAAATGCAATAAAAGGAGGTAGGGGATTATATGGAATGAGAGAGCGTTTGTATCATCTGAGACAATTGTTCTCTTTTAAAGTGGACATGAGTAGAAAATCAGTGAAATAGTGTGAAACACTGGGAGAATACAAAAATGAGCTAAGTACTTGCTTGGGCTTCAATTCAGGAAGGTACTTAAGAGCAAGCTTTATTTAAACACTGGAAGGAGTCACATTGAAATTAAGGAGATTATTCAGAGCACTTAAAGTTAGGAGCATGCTTAAGTACTTTGCTGCATTTGCAAAATCCAGGAGGATGAAATCTTAAACCTTAAGCCTTAGAAAGCAGAGACAGTGTGTGGCATGTGGGAGGAAGGAAAGGGGGGCGAATAGGCCATTTAGGCAGGTGAGAGTGGTGTCCAAGTGCTTGTCCAGGATGTAATCACAGAGCTTGCCAGATGGGAAGGAGGACAGGTTTGGACACTCATCAGGGAAATTGCAGGTGGATTAAGCAGTTTGGAGGGTCAGGGTGGCTGAGATGTAGAAGAGCGAGCCAGCTGGGAAGAAAAATGGTTATAAAAAGTGCTTGTCATGGCTGGAGGTGAAATTCTGAGTGAATCAACCCATCTAGCAGATGTATTTTAATAGTTTAAGATTAAGAACAGACACAATCCAACATTCTGAACTGGAAATACAGAAGCGAGGCCAGTAGCTATAGAAGGGGAGCAGGAGAACCCGTTTATTTGCTTTTGTCTTTCTGCTTTTTTGTTCTTTTGCAAATTCCCCAAAATGACTGAGATGTGATAAACCTGATGGCTGAGGCAGGAAGTGTGGTATTGCCAACTTAGAATTTTTTTTTCAAGCAGTGAATACATAAATTCTCCTTGGATTTGAAGCAAAAAAGTATACAATTAAGACAACGACATCAATTTCATGCCACAGTGGTGCAACACAGAATCACATTTGTAGTATATGCATATCAAGGTTTTTAGTGTTATCAGATGGGAAGCACTGTCAAGATATATAAAGTACCCTGACCTTGCTTGTACATAACTATTACTTTAGAAACGCTAATTGGTTAGCAGGGGATCTAAAGGAAAAATATTTTACTAGAGCTGGACAAAACATGGATAGTTTGATTATGACTCCCACCATGTTCCCCAAATCAGGACTCAGTCTCAACTCTTTTATAGCTGTAGCATTATCAGAAAAACCATCTGCCTTGCATTTTTTTTTCATGAGTACAGGTGCAACCTTTCTCTATATGCTACCAGGAAGATCAGGTCAAAGCATCCTATTTATGTAGTTCTTCTAAACAAGTCTAGATATTGTCTGGACAGGGCAATAGGGGTTAATGGGCACCTCACCAGTTATATTTCACAAACAAAACACTGACAATAAAACAAGAGACAGAAAATCAATATGGTGTCAGACAAATTAATTATCAATGGTATATGGAGTTAAAAATAATGGAATGAGATCATCCACTTAGTTATTTTCAAAGGACTGCATCTCTCTAATCCGCTTTTTCAGTGAGCAAAATTTTCTGTACAGCTGGGAAACTAGAATAATTGCCTGTGAGGCCACCTCCTTTGTCTTACCGCCTCTGCAGTGAAAACCTCTCCCACCCTGACTGCTTGTCCTCTGCCCAAGCTTCTCTCACTTCCTAAGTTTCCAGTAGGGTCTCCTGCCGCTTCCTTCAAGTAAATATGGCAATAATTGAACTTCCCATTTTTCCTCGAAAGGCCTCTTCCTGCTCCAGTTTCTCACTCAAACTCACAGCTTTGGCTCCTATCTAACCTTGTCTTCTCACATCCAGGCTCTCACAAAATCTTGTTATTTCTAAAAATTGCCCTTTCCTCTGTGCCAAATGCCTGACTCACACTGAAGTCCCTCTCACCTAGACTGCTGCCTCTTTAGCCTTCCTGTCTATCCCCTATCCTCCATTCAATCTAACCACATATAACAGTCAGAATAGGCCTTCCCTCTTGCTGTTCTGACCGTGTCACCCCTTCAAGTGCCTTCACTGCATCCCCCCTCCCTTGCTACATAAAGACTGTGCCTTCCAGTCTGCTTGCAAGGCTTTTCATAGCCATGTCCCACCAATAGCCCATCTCCTATTATTCTCTATTGCAGCCCCTATGGTCAGAGTGTGCTTCTCAAAAACTTTGGGCCAGATACCCAAATGAAGTGGAAAAACCACCCCTTATTCTTGATATTGTGCTGTAGGACCATGTCCCTGCAAGTCAGTGGATCTGTGCTGATTTAAGCCAGCTGAGGGTCTGATACGAAGTGCTGCCCTGAAGTTGATTGTGGCACAGTGTGCTCTCAGCTTATAAGCAGAAATCTCAAGTGACTGCAATGGGCAGATCTACATAAAAACCAATGGCACAAGATGCTGTCCATGTGATACCTCCATTGGTTTATTGTGCTTTTATAGTTCTGTGTCACTCATAATTTTGGCAGATGCACAGTGATCATGAGGTATTATTTATATTTTGTGTGCTTGGCTGTTTTCAAAAATGTCACATTCCTGGGAAGGAAAGCAACAAAAGGATTTAATTAAAGTGTATTCACTGAGGTCACCAAGTTCTAATACACACATTCAGTTACACAATGACATTTTTTGTGCACTGGCATAAAAATTGGCTTCGCAGATGTCCACAGCCAGTTTCTAATCCACGTAACTTTACTGACTCCTCTGTAGTCACTCTGCATTTGTGCAAAATGGACATGCAGAATCAGACCCACAGTGCCCAATTGTTACTTAGGGCAAAATGAGACTTTAGGGTCTCATTTCTTCCCAGATTACAAGATTTTAATTAGTGGAGCTCAGAGGTCCTATTATTCATATAGTAATTCAGAGTTTCTGCATTATGAATGTGAGATCCCTTAACGAACAAATTATGGGATAGATTGTGCCTTTAGGCACAGCCCTGAGCAAGAGGTGGGTGACTAAGTTACATCATCCCAGAAATAGCCCCAGGAGGCAGTGTGCCTCAGAGACATCGCTCTGGGGCACAATTCCCTCTGCTTCTCTCTGGCTCTGAGTAGGCAGCAGTGGAAAGTACTCATTTACTGCTGGCTTATGCAGTCAGCAAATTAGGAGCACTCCCTGTATGAGATCCAGTGTACTGAGTGAGGGAGGGGCTTTGAGCTCCACCCATTCGCTGTGGTTCCTAGCCACTCCCCTTCCACTGTCCACACACCTTCTCTATGGGGCAAAGAAACATGCACAGCTCCAGCTCACCTGAGCCCAAGGTTTAGAAGGCCCATGCTGGGTCCTAAAAAGGGTTCCTACCCCTGCAAGGATATGGGGGGGTCCCAAAGCATGATGGGCGTTTGTATACGTGCTCCAGGAATGGAGGGTGGGGGCGTAATTAAAGCACCCAGAGCATCTCGTGTTTCAGCATCCCCTCACTTAAAAATGGTGGCAGGGGCACTTTATTTAAGATAAAGAGCCCCCTGCCACTCTTTTAACCCCGGGGACTCTGATACACAAGGTGCTGGATTCTGCAGGAGTATGGTAATTACCATACTCCAGCAGACTTAATTGAGCCTGCTTTGAATGCACTGTAATTACAGTGCATTGGAGCAGCCTCGCTGCTCGTATATAGGCCTCTATGTGGCTCTGTCAGCTTCTCTTCTGCAGAAGTAAAACAGAGTCCAGAAACAATCCAAGTCAAGAACCAGGAGATCAAGAGCTGAATAGAGTCAGCAGAGTGCAGTCAACAATAATAAGAATAATAACAGTAACAACAACAATGATCCTGTCCTGTCAGTCCTGTTCTATAGGAAGAGGGGTGTGACATCGTTCCTCCTCTATAGTCTTTGGGGAGATTTCCTGGTCTTAAATGGAGAAAGTGGCAGATCAGGTATTAAAAACCAGCCACTTAGGTATCAGGGGATGGTTTTAAGTGTTCCCTGTCTAGCCTCTGAGAGCAGCAACAAGGGTGGCCAGTTAATATAGGCTGTTGTGTTGGTCAGCCCAAGCCTCTGGATTTGAGGCTGCAAGCCTGAAATAATGACAATGAAGACTCTCTAGAAATCCTTTTTTTTCCAGAATTCTCCCCATATAACACATTTTACCCTGATACCTTTTAAATGCTGCATAATCCTTTTCCTAAGCTCTTCTGAGCCTGTATTGACCAATTAAATTCTCCACCATTGCAGTAGCAGGGTATTGGCAATGTCTTTATCATGCCTGCTTTTTACCTGGGGCATATTCTAGGGTGTTCATGATTTTTTTGTGTAACACCCAAGTGGCCCCTTCCAGTCCTACATTGCTAATACAAAAAATATGCTCTTATACTATGGAGGCAATGACAATAGCAAAAAGTCAGGAAACCTCAGCCAAAAACCACTGTCAGTATCATTGCCATCAAGGAAGAAATAGTAAAAAAAATTGCTGAAAATTACCAAAAGATGTTGAAATGAAGATGCCAGATAAAATCCAAGGTTGCATCTCAGAGGAAACAAGGAAACTACTAAAGATAAGAAGGGAGATGTAACAAGATTTTAGCAGAAAAAGCAAGGCAGGTTTTTGTAAGTTTCTACAAGGCTACAAAAACAAAGATGAGAGAGGAGACAAGAAAGAACAATATTGAGCTTCTCAGAACACCACTAAGCAAATACGACAGAACTTGAAAGTACAGTAGTAGGAGGAAAGCACAAAAAGGAGACATTATTTTATTGCAGTGCCAGAGGAAAAAAGAGAGAACTGGAGAACTGGGTAACTGACAGGGCAAAAAATCATTAAAGGCCTGGAGTATTCTGTAGAGAGTTTGAGTCTGTGTTTAGTGCAACTAACCAAAAAAAAGAGTTCTTGACATCAAAAGCACCTCTCAATTCATAGTCGAATGCAATGCATGGCCTGCCCAAAGCATACAGCAGGACAAGGGGCATGGAAATACAGGTAGCTCTGACAGACTATGGAACAGGCTGTTAGATCACAGAGCAACTCCATTTCTGCCACATTTGATGGCTTCTGTGGAAGTTGTTGCTCCCAGTTTTCAGAGAATGTCTGCCTCACAAAAATCACTAGGATAGTTGGTGCTAGCTGGCTCTCTAAGCAGAACTGTCAAGAACTAACGCATTTAATGAAGGGACACTGGGGTAGAGATAGCCTAAAAGCTTGAATGAATATGGAAACCTCGGTGTTTTCACTCCTAGAGATGGTGTTGAGGTTGAGGTGCTTTGTTGAGCCATGTGAAGGTAGTAGTGATGCTCTCCATGTGATACCTCCATTGTGACAAAGGACAGGCAGTTTCATTTTCCTGAACAGCTGGCATTATGGGAGATTTTTTCTTTTAATGAGAGAGAGAGAAATTGGAGATGACTTGTTTAAGGGTCAGCTTGTGCATGATACTGAGGTAGGTGCTTAATGGAGAGCTCAAGGAAGGAAGAAGGAACTTGCATAACCAAGATAAGCACCAGGAAATATTGAGATCCCTGTGCACAAAGGATCATAGCATTGCTTCTCTTGTATACTCTCAGGGTACCATGAACTCCCCAAAGAAAGATGAACAGAGAAGAAGTACAAACTCATCATCCCATCCCTCTTCCCACAGAATAGGACTGACAGGACAGGCAAGAAGTAAGGAACACCCCTGTTAGGAGTGCACCAAAGTTCAGTTTCCCTCTAACCCACCAGAAAGTTGAGGCATTTCTGAGCTACTCCAGGGCAGCTTCTTCCTGCACTTTACTCTGGGCTGTGCCTACCAGGCATGACTGAGCCATAGCTTATTCAGTCAGAGGCTGATTCTCCCACCCAGCCTGCCATTAATTAGCTCTATGTAAGGCCCTGCACAGCGTGAAGAAGAGTGGCACAATCTGACCCTATGTGCCCAATTCTCTTTTAAGCCTCTGAGCCAGGGTAAAATATTTCACAAGTGGGGTTTTCTCATTCCTCCCCACCCCACCCCCCATATCTCATTTTTTTAAAGGCCAATCTATTTGTTTTTAATACATACGATGTGAGCAAATTTGTTCCCGGATTAGATGCTCATGTGCCAACCTTCTGTCTGGGGAACACAGCAGTGTTGGCACAGCCCTCACAGACTGGATGCATTTATAGCAAATCAAAAGTGCTTGTCAGTTTTTCTCCCTAATTTTAACATTACCTGCAACATGCTCATGCGCACCTGTTTGTAAATGCTAATGCCATAGGCATGCGCCGCAATTAGATCATTTGCAAAGGGTAAAAATGTGGGCTAGATCTTGGTACTCTGCGGATTTCTACCAGCTGAAGATCTGACCTGTGATCTGTTGTTTACCAGAGACAAAGGAGAAGCAAAATGTATTTCCTATACTTCCCGGTAGCGTTTGAGCAAACATTGTGTTTAATATTAGAAACCAGAACGCATGTGGTTGCTTAGGAATGAATAACATTCCTTGATGCCCTCTGATATGCACCAGGTTGCTGTGGGATGTTTTTGTGCATTCTACTTGAGCAGTTACTAGGGTCTGGAGTCCACAGGAACATGACATTGTAATCTTGGTCATGTTTTATTTATGGAGAGTAGTGCAGCAGATAGGGTGTGTTAACAAACAAAGATGATTGCTTCAGGGGCACTCTCTCGTCCTGAGGTAATTAAGACAAAGTAGTTTCACTGGTTGGGGGATTCATACTGCAGACAACCTTTTCTTTGCTAAAATGATCTGCAGCAACCAGGCCAAAAGGGCTGAATCAGAAGCAACATGGGTAGTGTTTTATCTTTTGTTAAAGGTGCATCATTAAATGGCACTGGCATAAATTATACTTCTTAAAAATCCATATAACATTAAAAACTACTGAGTAGAAAATGTCAGGCTCAGAAAACGTGTGGATTTGTGGTTGCAGAAATGTACAAAGAAGTGCTGCAATGACCCTGCATCTCATTTATGACCTAAATTAAAAATATTGACTTGAACCAAAACTATCCTAAACTGTGTTACACCCTGAGAGGTGTTATACAGGCCATTGACTTTCCAAAAAATGTAAACTACGAACCAAGCGCAGATGACAAAGGAACTCAACTTTCGGAGGAAGTCAAATCCATCACCAAAAGGTCACAATTCATAGATATATGGCTGCTTGAATGTATTGGTTATTTGCAAAATATACAGCTGTGATCACTGCTGAGTGTTACTTGCTCAGATGACTTTACAAAAACATAGTAAAGGCAAAATACAGAGTAACCTGGAATGTACACTAGGATCATCTTTCTTGTCTGTCATTCTGACCACATCGCTCTCCTTTTTCATCCCCTCCCATTTTACTGCAGCAACTTCTCCTGCTTCAAGGTTTCTCACAAATCAGCTCTTTCTTTTTAGCGTCTTTTGTCTCCAGTTCACTGCTCTGTCAGTAAGGTCTGCCTCTTCTACAACCATCCCCTTCTGCATGGCACATGTTCTGAATTATTCCAGTATACCTTCTGCGCCTTCATTTCTCATGTCCAGGCCAGCATTTGCTTTGATACCTATAAGAAGTCATGCAGCCATTGATGGGATGGATCTGTATAGGAAGTACACAGTATAGGTGATTTTACTTTTCAGAAATGGGCCAGCATCTTCAGCGGCCCTCATTCAGTACAAAAACTGCCTGTCCAGCCTACTGATTTTACTTGCATTCCACTACTTTCTTTCTTGCCTCTTCTCACTGACTACACTACAGTTTAGTGTGTTATCTCAAAGCAAGCTAGCATTGGGGAAAGGAATACTCGTTCCTATGGGTTTGTATAATGCTTAGCACTAAGAGTCCAAAATACCAACTGATGCTTCTGGGTGTTGCCATCATATGAACAGGAACAAACCTTGATTGTGACAACAAAGGGGTCAGTTTTAGCCTTGGCACAAGCATCATGTGTGAGCCAAGGCAATGCAGGCCTGTCTCAGGAGTACATTGGAAAGTTTCTAGTGACTGAGCAATCACAGTCTGCCTCCAAGGTTTCCACCATGTTCCAGGGAGGGAAAGAACTTATACCAGGCCTGTATTTGCTAGAGTCCAGTCCACTGGCACAGAGGTACAGCTCTCCTGAATGCTATGTGGAAGCAGTGGAGGGTAGAGCTGCAGCTCTGTGAGGTACTTGCAGGTGGAACCACTGGCTGGGGAGACAGGGACACTAGGAAGAAGAGTATCCAGTGAAAGATTGTTAAGTTCTCAGGAGAGAGGGCAGGAAGGGATAGCAGAGGCAGTGAACTGTGGAGGGCCCTAGACTACCCAGGCCAAGAAGGGATTTGCCTGGAGGAGCCAGGCCAGAAAGGGACTGAGAAACAGTAACTAACACTCTGTGTCAGCAGAAAAAAATGACCCATCGCCCGAGAGAAAAGGAGCAGGGTGTAGGGGTGGTGGAGCCCTGCAGAAGACCGACTTCATCAGTATGATCATCACCCAAGATACCATCCATACTCCTGAAAAATAGCTTAACATCAAAGGGCAGGTGAAAGGGAGAGAAGATGAGGCAGAGGTCTCTGTGATTCCAATGTGACAAAGAGTAGCAGGTAAGCCCACCTGCTCACAAGCCCCATAGAAGCGATGTAACAGAACCAGGCCTCTAGGGGCAGCCATGATGCTGCCTGGTGGCTGTGTGGCTCCTGCTCAGCTCCAGCTCTGGGTACCCTCCCTCTTTTGCCCTCTCACTTTCCTTGCCTTTCTATTATTGTTATTGGGATAAAGGGAGGCTGCCCAGGTTCCCAGAGTGAGTCCTGATCTACTAGCTGCTGTTGGATCTTTCCTGAACCCTGCTCATCTCTGTCCCACTTTCAAAAGCTTGGTGGGCTCTCCTGGCTCATCTGCACACCAGGGCATTAGTCACCTTAAGTGCTAATTTTGTGGACTCTGACAGCCTACAGCCATGCCCAAGCCTTACAGGTGTTACTGGTTATCGCTTACGTGGGGCACTTTGCCCCCAAGACACTTCTAGGCCACATCTAGGCCACAAAAATTGACCCTTGTTGGGGCTGCTGTGAGAGAGAGAAGGAGCCACTAGGTTCCAAAGCTCCCGGGCTAATCAAAGGTTCAGCAGCCCCAGGTCCGCAGCCCCAAGGAGCCTGGCAGAAATTCCCTTTCCCCAGGTGTGTCGGGAAGGGAAGGGCTGAGAATTCCCCAGCCGGTATAAAGAAGAGCCCGGGGCAGGCATGAGGCAACAACGCAGAATCAGAAAGAGGAGGAGGTGGAGCACGCCGGCACATGCTGCAGGGAACTCTAAAAGCGACTTTGAGTGCTGGTAGGAGCCTCTGGCAGAGAGCAAAACCCCAGCGGGGTTTTGGAACCCAGTTTACTGGTCCCTGCGGGGAGTAGAACTGTTTGTTCACCGGCGGGGAGCTGGCTGAGCCCGGCCTGAGAAGGGTACCATAATAACCCTAATAGAGGGGCACTATTGACTTTGGGGTACTGTAGTACATGTAATAGTGGCACAACCCAATAGTATGGACTTAAGCTGTTAAGAGAAACCATGGCAAGCTCTACAAGGGGCTCTCAGAGAAAGAGAGAGAGCCAACAAAGAAAGACTGACCCGACGAAGGTCAGGTTTGGTTTCAAGCGTGGCTGCAGACAGCTGGAGCAGTGACACAGGCCAGGAGAGCCTTCTCTGTTTTCGTGTTTTCTTTTTGACCTTTCTTTTGTTGATTGTTTGAGAGGAACTGAGGACATGTGGCTGGACCAACTGGCTGGCCACCACCCAGTGGAACAGGCGAAGGTGTAGGGGTGGCGGAGCCCTCAGAAACTTGGGACCTCGCGGGACGCCAGTGAGACTAATAATCGGACTACACGTGAAGGTTTATGAACCAACTCCGTTAACATCAAGTCGTGGCAGGAGAAACATACACATGTAAGATCCTCAATTAGAGCTGATAACACCCTAGTCAAGTGGCAGGCAGGGTCCTTCAGGTCCACAAGGGACTGCAATACCTGACAGCTGCTGCCTTCTCAACTTCCTGCTCTTGGTGGCCCCTTAGCCTAGACCCACTGCCCTGGACTTGGCTTACGGGCTCCAGACTAAGTCTTATCCTCATGGGCTTTGATTCTACCCTTCTTGGTCTTCAGGTCTCTGGCCCTGGTTCTCACCCCTCTTGGGCTATGATTTCTTCCCTCTTGGGCTTCAGACCCCTGGCCCTGGCTCTTGCTCCTCTCATGTAATGGCCTTAGCTGACTTAGACTTCAACCCTCCCCAGCTGCTGTCTGTCAGCACCTTGAGCCTTGGCCCTGGCAGTGCTCAGAGTAGTTACATGCCCCTCAGGCATCATTGGGACTTCTGTACCATCCTTAATAGTCCCAACCCAAACCAGCTGTTAAAACTGCAAACCAAAATATAAGATCTCTGGCTGTAACCAACTCCCTGGCAAGCCCTCAACTCTTTGCTTACAGTTCCCAGGTATAGCAGGATCTCCAGCATTAGCTCCATCACAACCAACTTGCTGCGGAGTTCTTTCCCCTGTGGCTCACAGGACCAGTCTGACTGGGCTCAGGCTTGGGCTTGAAGTGCCTCCTAAATCCAGGCTCATCTGGTCATGTGACTTTGCAGAGACCCACAGGTCTTCTGTGCCTGATGTCCAGTCTGTTTTCCCTGCTAGGGCTTGGCTCAGCTGACTGCAGCTCTGGGCTTCTGAGCTGACTATAGACCTGCCCTGTTTCCAGCTTACTGCTCTGGGACTATCTCCTTGGAAGGGTTACTCCTACTCCAGGGCAGCCACTACCTGAGTAGCTATAAGCACTTAGCCTGTGTATTAGCTGCCAGCTTGCCCCGGGCCAGCTCAGTTTGCTGTAACTCCCTCTTAAAGTAATAGGAGCCCTCTGGCTCCCTATTACAAGCTGCCTTCCCCCCTTCTCACAGTTCTCCCATCGTATAGATTTGCCAGCATTGGAAGGAAAGCATTAGCAGCCAGGACACCAATCATGTCCCATATGCAAATATAATTCCATAGCTAAATTCATGGCAATTACTGCAGAGATGAATGAACTGCTTTTTCTGGCACCTGTGAAGCCCTGAGAATATTCGCCCTTTAGGCAATGTAGGCAATATTTCCAGTGTCACCCTCCTTGGAGGTTTCTGTCAGAGACTGAGTAGATTATAGGACTCCCTTCCCACTTCCAGGATGCACTAGCACACTCACCTTTTCTAGCAGAGAAGGGATTGCAGCAAGTGAATGCAACTGAACCTCTGCTGTTTCCTGTCCTTTGCGAGGTTTTCCCTCCTCAGGGACCTGGTTTACACTGGCAGCAGACAAACTAAAATAGTGTTGCTCTCCCCCTGTGTATGCATGTGTGTGCATCTGAGGGTGTGTAGGAGGTTAAGTTAATGGAATGCATAAAGGAAAAACGAGGAGGTGAGAGCAGAATGAATAGAATCATAAGTGTTACAGATGAAAAAGACCTATGAGATTACTGTGCTTGCTCCCCTGATGATGCTAGATAGAATCCCTGTACAGAGGGGTTTCAGATATAAAAATGTGATCCTAGCCAAAATATTAAATAATAAACAAAGAAAATAGGAAAATATAGAGAGAACATGGGTGCTGTATGTGATGGTCTGGAGGTCTTCCTGTCATGCATGTGAGGTTCTTTTCAGTTCCTATGCACACCCTTTCCTGCACACCCTTTCCAAGAGAGTGAGCAATGTGAGTAAGATCTAAATAGGGCCAAGTCTTCCAGCCACACCTCTCTCACCTGAACTTGTTCACAAACACTCCCTATCCACAGAAGAATCGGCTTCACCAAGTATCCAGGTTCTATATCACAGGTGGTAGTGGCCATAGCACCATGTATAACTGTTTTTCTAATGTCTGAGCACATATAGGAGCTGTCCTTATTGGACTTCACGGTATCTCTGGCTCTTCTTTTTGAGGTAAAACTTCTGCTAAGGTCCCAGGCTTGAGGAGGTGTTTAGGGAGGCAAGGTGCTTTGTTAGATGGGGCAGTTGGTGTTGTTCCCAGCTGACACTGTGGTCCATAAACCAGCATTTAGTCATTGCTACAGTTGGAGCTTGATCCATTAACTGCTTTGAAGATTAAGACCATGGATTTAAACTGGTGTCTGAAACTGACTGGGAGCCAGTGGAGGACTTGGACATGCTAAGTTCCTGATGGTGAGGCTATTGAGGAGGCAGGCACCCACCTTCAGGCTCCCACCAGAGATTGAGCACTGTATTCATATTCAGTTTCAGAGGCAATCCAGACTGGATTTAGCGAATTTTTCTAGTACACAAATACTGTACCTGGGATGAAAAGACACAGTTTCCTAGTGCACTGAACCCTCTTCCTTACTCAGAAGCTGTACAGTGGAATGGTCCTTTCTCCTTGATGAGGGATCCCCCTTACTCTGGATGGAAGGACAGAATTTGCTTCTCAGACCTGGAAAAAAATCAGAAGCAATTATCAGATGACCTAATGGTGCCAGTGAAGCTCTGTATACTATGGGCAATCTTTGACATAGAATGTACTGCACCATTTGGGTAATATGACATTTCAATCTATATTCAAGCCCCAGTAGAAAAACCAGTACACCTGGGTCTGATGTCACAGTAGCCTTGTAGGTTGTCATTTAGCCTAGTGGATGCCAACACTGGCCATCTCTTCATGACTCATATGTGAATAGCAAGTTCCTTGATGACTGTACTGGAACCATCAGATACCTGCTATACAACTTCTGAAAGCATTCAGTAGAGATGCACATACTCTCACTAAAGTGCAAAATTCACAAAAATTTAGAAAAGCCCGTTGTAGATAGAAATTTGGCACTGATATGAATTATGAAAGAGTGCCCATGGATGGTGTGTGTGGGGATGGATGAACTCTTAGTGCCTCTATGCTACCAGGGCCTGTTCCAGAGCTCATTGAAGTCAATAAGAGCTCTTCTACTGACTCTAGTGTGTTCTGGCTCAGGACCACAATGATGAATTGTTTTTCTCTCAAAAGTCACTCTTCATTACAAGCTTCTATAGCAAGGAAAGACTGCACATGCAATTAAGGCATAAAACTGGGTTTCAGGTTATCCAGGTAAAATTCCTGGCTCTTCTACTGACTCTGTGACCTTAAACAAATCACTGTGCTGCTGTTCCCCATTTGTGAAAAAGCAATAACAACAGTCTCCCATCCCATAAATGTTCAATCCACTCAGATGGTAAGGTCCTGGAAATAGGCAGTAGATGTTACAGTGTCAAACAATGCAGCCCCAACTTTCAATTCCTAGAGGTAACCTTTCCATGCTGTAGTAATAAATAATACCATCTCCAAGCACCTTCATCTTCAGACAGTGATTTGGCGGTGCTTATATAAGAAATCTGTTATGCCACTGTTGTCTTCTGTCACCACTAACCCATAAGACTAAGGAGGGTCCGTTAAAATGTGAGATAATTTGAGAGGAAAGAATAAATATATTTAATGAAACCTGACAGGTACCTTTCACACCTTTTCAGGAACAAGACATTAATTGCCCCCTTTATTTTTAACTGTCCTACATTGATATTTTAAAACAGATCAATATAGTATAAGGCCAGTATCTTGATTGCTTGAACTGTACATTTAATTAGGCTAATTTGCATTTTTCTGTTAGTTAAATTAAGGGATAAATTCAGGTCTGATGTAAGTGCAACTCTTTTGAAAGCTGTGTCACATCTGCTTATGCCAGATCTGAATTTGCCCCACAAGTCTCTACTGATGTCTGCTGAACCTTGAGTTTTCACTTAATATGTAGGCAGCTGTTGCCATTTAACTCTCTTTCAGAGCACACATTAAAAAGACATCTCCTCTCTAAGTACCTTACCACACCAGTCAGAGGAAATTGGCCCTGGGTTCATGGGGAGTATGTGATTGCCCAAGCCCAAGAGTACTTTAGTACTGGTGAAGGATAGGAAACAGACAGTCACATAAATCAAAGTCTTCAATTAAGACATCGGAGCAGCTCAAGAATAGGTGGCATGAGTACAAGCATCCTAACCATAACTGCCCACAAGGGACCAACTATAGGAGTGAGAGTATAATCTCATTGCTCATTTCATCTTTGGCCTGTCTACCAACAAAGGTGTTAATTGAAAATTTTATCTTTGGCAGAGTCTTCCAGCAAAGGTATTAATTGTTAATTAGCAAGAGTTGTGATGTTGACAGCTGTCCACTAAAAAAAGTGGACTAAACCTACCAACACTTTTCGTGTAAGAATACCCAAGGAATAGTGAGATGGCCTCAGCTTTTGATACTGACTGAAACTAATGTCAAACAAATGAATTTGTGGAGAAAGACTACCTCATCAGTTCTTCAAACTAATACGATAGTTAAAATAGATGGCATCATGGAAAATATGGCTGATAAAACAAAAGCCTCCATGACTCAGTCCTAATCTTAGTGAGCAGCACTTCTTTAAAAAGCTATTTACAGATCCCAGCTAGATTTAAGGGTCATCTCTCACACAAATGAACAAAGAATTCTTGAATAGTGACTGTCAACTATAGAAGAAGCAAACAAATTTCTCTTTAATGTCAGTCATGTCTTTCAGAACCATATCTGTCATGCAGCAAACATCTGTTTTAGCTATTGCAAGAGAAACCTTTTAGCAGAGAATAAAACAGCAGGTCAGGGGAGCAGCAGCAGACCACAAAATCCAATTCTTCGCTGGTTTTTTGGTTGGGTCTTGGTTAGGTATTCAAATCCCATTATGCTCAGTGGGTGCTGAGCACCCATAAACCTCCCTTAAAAACCCACTTTTAAGTTGTTTCTCTTTTTATCAGTCATTCCTTTGAAGAAGGAATTAGGATCAATTATATTTTTGATATACAATGACTAATGACTCTGAGAGTAACCATTGTCCAATTTCTGGAGTATATTTATTGAGACCAAGAGTTAGCTCATCTGCTGGGCTCTCAGTTTGCAGAAGAGGCAGTTTCCTCCTTAAGTAGTTGATCTTTTGGTCCAGGGGATTTCCTATGTTGGCAGCTTTCATTTTTGTACTGCTGGCCACTCCTACTTGCAATAATATTAGCCAGTTCTATTGGAAAAATGGAGCTTAGACTTCTTACGTTGCTTATTCCTGGCAGTAATGGAATTACTTTCCTGAATACACCAAGTAGTGTTTAACTTTAGGAAAGGGTAATAAATATTTTCAGCAACAATGTAGCTACACTAAATGATAAAATGCCCTATATAAAATGCATCCAAGCATATCCTCTTCGGTATGCCCTGTGTGTTTCCCACTGTTTATGGCTGCAATGATCTGGTTGGGGATGGTCCTGTTTTGAACAGGGGGTTGAACTAGATGACTTCCTGAGGTCCCTTACAACCTTAATTTTCTATGATTCTGTGATTCATATGGATCATATGGGCATTCTATGGATTTTAGGGACAGAATGCCCAACCACTGAGTCTTAAGTGCTTTATCATAACTGAGAACTGATCACCTGATGACGGGCTACCATGCTGAAGGAGATAGGGGCACAGGTGGATTTCTCTTCTGTCCTACCAGTGAGCAGACGTGGAAGACGACATAAGACCTGCATCAGAGATGGCAATTTGTGGCTTCAGAAATGGTGACTCAAGCTTCAGCTTCTTAGACAACGACCCACACATCAGGATGAGAGACATGCTCAGGTGGGATGGGCTTCACCTTTCCCCCAAAGGTAAGCATGTGTTCTCTTATAGATTGGCCAATCTCCTCTGGTGGGCTTTAAACTAGGCTTGTCGGGGGAAGCGGAAAACAAGGGTAGAGGAAGCCTTGGACCACTAAACCTAGAGTCACCCACAAGAACAGCCCAGCCTAGACTGACAACGAGCAGAACAAATACCCAGGGAAGCA
Source organism: Crocodylus porosus (assembly GCF_001723895.1). Lineage (NCBI taxonomy): Eukaryota > Metazoa > Chordata > Crocodylia > Crocodylidae > Crocodylus > Crocodylus porosus. The sequence goes on from NW_017728947.1 coordinate 95,299,717, forward strand.
ACAGGGTCCCAGGTAGTACTGGGATTAGGAAGGCAGTGCATGCATCTTCAGGAGGCCTCAAATGCCTCTACACTAATGCTCGTAGTATGGGGAACAAGCAGGAGGAACTTATTCTCCTGCTAGCTGACACCAACCCAGACATAGTGGGGCTCACCAAAACATGGTGGGACCCAATGCACGACTGAGCAGTGAATATCAAAGGCTACAGGCTGTACAGGAGGGATAGTACATGGAGGAAAGGTGGGGGTGAGGTGCTCTACGTCAAGGAGAATTACACATTCTCAACAAGTAGCACTGGGTTAGAGGAGGGGCACACTTAAGTGCTCTGGGTTAGAATACAAGGCAGTCGAGGGGAAAGGGACTTAACAGTGGGGGTCTACTGCAGACCACCCAACCAAGGAGAAGAGCTAGAATGGGAATTCTTAAGTCAGCTCATGGAAGCAGTTAAGTCAAAGGATGTGGTCATCATGGGTGACCTAAACTTCCCAGACATCTGCTGGAAAGAGCAGTCAGCCCGGTCTGACCACTCACATAGGTTCCTAGCCGAGATACAGGACTTCCATCTAACCCAGGAGGTGCACAGCCCCACCAGGGGAAATGCCTTGTTGGATCTAGTCCTGGCCATTGGTGATGACCTGGTGAGGGGTCTGTGGGTGCTCAACCACCTGGACAACAGCAATCGTTGCCTGCTGGAATTCACCCTCCAGCACAAGGTGGCAAAGGCCTGCAGCAAGATAGCAACCCTGGACTTCAGGAAGGCAGATTTCAATGAGATAAGGAGAATAGTCAGGGAGACAGAGGTCCCAGAGGGGAGGGGAGTTGTGTGTCCAAGAAGAGTGGTCGTTCCTTAAGGAGACCATCCTCTGAGCCTAAAGGGAGGTAATCCCAACATGGATCAAAGGCAGCAAGAATGCGCAAAAGCTCCCATGGCTCACCAAAAGAATCCAGAAATGTCTCCTAGCTAAAAGGGAGGCGCACACCCAATGGAAGGAAGGGGCCATCACCAGGTAGGGCTATACCTCTGTTGCTCAGGACTGTAGCGGGGGCGGTTAAGAAGGCCAAGGCAGAGATGGAACTGGGACTAACTACCCGGATCAAGGACAACAAGAAGTCCTTTTTTAAATACACAGGGGGTAAAAAGAAGGTACCGAGTAATGTGGGGCCTCTGCAGAACACGCTAGGAAATCTGGTCGTCACAGCAAAGCTAACCTATTTAACAATTTCTTTGCCTCCATTTTTCTGAGCAGGGACCGGGTCAGACCCCCTCACTAGGACCCCTGTAGGCCCCAGAGGAGGCGCACCCAGGCCTAGGGTCAGAGAGGACCTAGTCAGGGAACTTCTGGAGGGACTGGATGTATTTAAATCAGCAGTTCCTGATGATCTCCACCCCAGAGCGCTGAGGGAATTAGCAGAGGTGATTGCAGGACCCCGGCACAGCTTTACGAGCACTTGTGGTGTCCTGGTGTGGTGCCAGAGGACTGGAAGAGGGCCAATGTGGTTCCCGTCTTCAAAAAAGAGAGGAAGCAGTACCCAGGAAACTATAAGCCTGTTAGTCTTACCTCGGTCCTATGTAAGCTTTTTGAGAGAATTATCCTGGCGCATGTCCACGAGGGGCCAGCAGGGGAGATTATGCTTAGAGACAACCAACATGGGTTCATTAGAAGCAGGTCCTGTCAGACCAACCTGGTAGCCTTCTATGACCAGGTCACAAAATCCTTGGATGCAGGTGTTGCGATGGACATAGTCTTTCTGGACTTTAGGAAGGTCTTTGACACTGCCTCTCACCCCATTCTCATTAAAAAACTAGGAGACTGTGACATTGATACCTACAGTCAGATGGGTCACTAATTGGCTGGAGGAATGCACCCAGAAAGTGGTGCTGGATGGGTCTTTTTTGACCTGGAGGGATGTGGGCAGTGGGGTTCCGCAGGGCTCAGTCCTCGGGCCCGCACTGTTCAACAGCTTCATCAGCAACTTGGACAAGGGGGTAAAAAAAACGCTGTTCAGATTTGCAGATTATACTAAGATGTGGGGAGAAGTGGGCATGCTAGAAGGGAGGAAAAGGCTGCAATCAGACCTGGACAGGTTACAGGGGTGGGCGGATGAGAACAGGATGGGTTTCAACACTGACAAGTGCAAGGTGCTGCACCAGGGGAGGAAGAACCAGCAGCATACCTACAGGCTGGGGAACTCCCTTCTCATCATTTCAGAGGCAGAAAAGGATCTTGGAGTCATTATTGATGTCAATATGAACATGGGCCGACAGTGTGGTGACACGGTCAGGAAGGCCAGCCATACTTCATCATGCATCCACAGATGCATCGAGCAGGTCCAAGGAGGTGATCCTCCCCATCTATACAAGACTGCTCAGGCCACAGTTGGAGCACTGCATCCAGTTCTGGACATTGCACTTCAGGAGGGATGTGGGCAACATGGAGAGGGTCCAGAGGAGGGCCACTCACATGATCAGGGGGCAGCAGGGCAGACCCTATGAGGAGAGGCTAAGGGACCTGAACCTGTTCAGCCTCCACATGAGAAGGCTATGGGGGGATCTAGTGACCATTTACAAACTAGTCAGAGGGGACCAGCTGGCATTGGGAGAGTCCCTGTTCCCCCGAGCACTACCTGGAGTGACAAGAAATAATGGTCACAAGCTGGCAGAGGGTTGATTCAGGCTAGATATCAGGAGGCGCTACTTCACTGTCAGGGTAGCTAGGATCTGGAACCAACTTCCAAGAGAAGTGGTGCTGGCTCCTACCCTGGGGGGTTTTTAAAAGGGGGCTGGATGAACACCTTGCTGGGGTCATTTGACCCCAGTATTCTTTCCTGCCATGGCAGGGGGTCGGACTCGATGATTTCCTCAGGTCCCTTCTGACCCTACCTACTATGACATTTATAAGAAGTTTCCCTCTAGGCAATCCATAGATTGGCATTATCAAGCTTAGGAGAGGGTAAAGTCTGGTCACCAGTGATGCATGCCTCCTGAGGCTGGCAGGGCATTGCAACCACCTGCAGGCAGTGACACAGGTGTCAGCAGCAAAGGCAGGCCAAGCAGGGACCGTCCATAGGTGGCTGTGGTGGTATAGGCAGGGGGGGGTAGGGAGCATCCCCCTGCAGCCAGGAAGCCTGCCACCACTGCCTGTCGGCTAAGACGAGCACTCACTCTCAGAGGGGTACATGTGCACCCCCATTCACCCCCTACGCATCGCCTATGAGTCTAGTCTTGCTTCTCCAGAACAAGAATAGCTGTGCTTTGAGAAATGTGATGGAGGTAGGGAGAAATGTTGTTCCTTTCACATTAAAAAAATAATTTATCATTTGCATTAAAGTGTTAATATGTGTAATCATGTCCAAAGATACTAGTAACAGAAGAAGCCCTGCCCTTCCTTCTGCCTGAATTTTTAAATTCAGATAATAATGTGATTTCCTTTAAGAAGTGCAGCCAGAGCTCTACACATCTAGACAAGCATATAACTTTGGGTAAAAATTTGTTTCACAGGCTATAGTGGACTGAAACAACAAGAAATCTGCTATATTCTGCATTCTGATCATTTACATGCATGAGAGAAGTTCAAGCAGGCAGACAAAATCTGCCTGGCAAACCAAACCCTGCTGGTTCCCCAATGCTTCTTTTGAGAAGTTAAACTCTGCCTGACAAAACAAAGTGAGGAAACTTTAGACTTTCCCTTCCAAAACTGAAAAAATGTTATGTCAAATCATTCTTTTGGAACAATCCATACAAGTTAAAAACATCCATTGACCAAAATAATGGATCAGATCTTCAGCTGTTGTAAGTCAGTGTAGTCCCATTGGGTATAATACTGATAGACTGAGTTACATCATCTGAGGACCTTACTCAAACTTTGCTTTCATGCATGCTAGAATTAGAAGTTCAGTTCTCCATACCTTGCTTTAGAGTATCACAGAAATCAGAGATGGAAAAGACATTTTAAGTCAGCCTATTGTGGTGTAAGTCTTAGCATTTAACAATAAAAAGACATCTTGTGTACATGCATGTGTGTGTGCGTGTGTGCGTGTGGCTGTGTACAAACATTCAGAGAGGTTCTGGAGTGTTATAGCACATTAAAAATGGCCACCTGATCTAATTTAGTTCACTCAGATCCTTACACTTGGATCTCTAGTTAAGTGTATCTAATTGCAACCTGTACAAAAGTCCCAAGAAGGTTAGATCAGTATAAAAATGGCTGACAAGATCAAAGTTAACCCTATTGCGAGCTACAGTAAACTTTGATTGGGTTGGCCATTTTTTAGACTGATCTAACTGTCCAGAACTTCGGTACATTTCCCAGTGCAGCCCTGGGGCTGGAAAAGCCCAGCTGATCACCCCAGCACTGCCTGCCTCCTTGACATCAGGCCCCTCCCTGGCCCTCACCCAACCCCCAAATGAACAACCGTCCCATACAGACCTGCCAGCCCACCAAACAATTCATCCCTCAAACTGCTTCTGGTGCCGGTTTTGCCAAGCATGAAAGTCAGGGTGAGGGAAAAGGCAGGAGGGATGAGGGGGTAGGTTCACCAGGGTGGGAGTTGTCTGTCTCGGCGGGGGGGGTGCTCAGGGGACCTAAAAATAGCCCCTGGTCACTGGGGATGGGGAGAGAGTCCTTCATCCCTCCAACCCCCTCCACAGACTATAAGAACCCTCCCTGATCCCACCAAACCCTCCTGTACCCCAGCAACACCCCCCAAAGATGCTGCCTGCCCCACCAATCCCCCCCCAAATCTCTCTGTGGACTCTACCTGCCCTCCTGATTCCCCTAATCCCTCCTGCAGACTCTGGTTGACCTAGTCCCTCCCATAGACTTCTCCTGTACCTCTGATTCCTCCAGTTCCCCAGAGGATCCTGCTTTCTCCTCCAATCCTACCAGTCACCCCTTGGACCCTGCCTGCCATCCCAGTGCCCCGGTGAACCTCCCAATTTCCCCCCACCCCAGAGCCTGCTTGCTCCTTTTCAATTTCCCAACCCCTCTCTCTGCTAGCCCTCCCAATTCCTATTTACCTTTGATCGGGTGGCTATTTTTAACTTGATCTAACCTACCCTACACTCCCCAAGTGTCTGTATGAAGCCCATGTATGTATATATACATACACATATACAGAAACCATAAAAATTGTAAAGTCTTGCTACCTAATGGCATGAGCCTGCAATGAGAAATGCACACATATATAGGTGGATATAAATGAATAAGTTACTAAAAGAAAATACCATATTTTCTTGCACACAACATGCACCTTTTTCCCAAAAACTAGCTGCTGGAAATTGGACTGTGCATTAAAATAAAAAAGACTGTGCAAATATAAAAAATACATTAAGTGCAATTTCTGCTGCTTATTGGACAAGCTTGAAAGTAAAGTCTGCATGTGATCCACAGGGAGCAGACAATGAGCAGGCTCTGCTCCCTAGATGCTGCTACTCAGTTACTTGTTACAAGGAAAGATCTCTTTACCTTCCTTCTCTCTTTCAAAAACAAGGTGCATGTCTTATTCTAGGGTACGTTGCATATGAGAAAATACAGTAAACCTTAAACTAGCTAAATATTTCAGTTATTCCAGATAAGAAAGGAAAGCATATTTGATTGTTTAAATAATTTCGGTCTTAACACCTAACAAAGAACTTCCAGAAGTGATTTTTTTATTCTGACAATATTATATTACATTTGTATTTCAGGGGTTTTTTCATTATCATTGATGCTTAGGGATCTACTTAAAGCACATGGAAGCAAAGTAAAAATCTCAAGCCACTCACAGTGCCTGCCACCATTTTGAGGGTCTTCTCACAGCAGTGAGCCCCCTCTGCCACTGATTGGCCAAGGGGCCCCTGCAGCCCCACCCCTTGCCACTGACTAGCTTAGGGGGCTGCCTTTCATGTGGCCCTACCCCTTGTCACTGACTGACAGAGATGGCTGCCCTACATGCAGCCCCATCCCTTGTCACTGATTGCTTGAGAGGGGTAGGGCAACACATAAAGCATCCCTCCTAGCCAATCAGTGGTGGAGGGAGGTGGCTGCCATCTAGGCTGCTCGCCTTTGTGCCAGCAGATCCCTCCCCTCAGCAGGTTGCAAGACTGGGTCACAGTGGCCACTGACTCCCACTGGACAGCCAGCATTTTATTTTTAGTAAGTTTTCTCAGTGATTCTGTACAAAATTGCAGGGAACGCCAGTCTTCTCAGTGATCCCAGGAATCGCCTTTTTGTGCAGTTTGCACGAAAATCGTGAAATTGCGAATTGGGAAGATCTCTATTTATGCTATATGAGAGAGCTAAGATTTTCACAGAAGACTCCTGATTGCGCATTTCTTATTAATCATTGAAATGTTGAAGTTGTTATGTTAGTAGATCATAGGCAGGATTGCCTTTTCCACGGAAAGACACAGAAGGGAGAAAATAAGAACAAACCAGAGCTAATTTGGCCACCAGTTAGCAAGTGAACCCAGGTCTGTCAAATTATTTTTGAAAAAGTCATACTGAACTGGCAACATCGTACTATGGTTCAAGAAGGTTTGGGCAGGAGGTGGTAAGAGAGGCAGCTAAGCAGCCATGTTCCTTCAAAATGGATAAATTTTGTGGCATCCATAAGGGGCTAAAGTGGCATCTATCCTTCCTCCCTGCTCAGAAAGAATGAATTAAAGCACAGCCACAGGCTAGACACCTAGTTTAAGGCCTTCAAGATGACTGGAGGGGGTCCCTTTCTAAAGAGGCTACCTAAGATCTGTTGAAGCTATCCCCCCCGTCCACCCCCCAGTGGTTAGGAGGTCAGCCACCAACTCATCTGGCCTACTGGGTGCACTGATGAGAATTCAAAGTTCTTCAGCTCATGTAGAGTTAAGCCAATAGCTCTTTGGAATAAAACTGAGGTCAAACCACAGACCTGGAAATTATGTTTTGGACCCCAACTTCCCAAAGTTCAGGGATGTTCAGAGTCTAAGCGGGGTATTGGGGGTTCGAACCATAATCTATTATAGAATTAATGCAGTTTAATGTGTTTAACAATAAAGTATATACAGAACAAGATTTTCCAAACTGACTTAGGAATTGTGTCATTTTCAAAAGTGACTTCAGACTCCAGATTTCATTAAAAGTCAATGGAATTTCAGGGGTAAGTTACCTTTGAAAAAGGACTTAGACTTCTGTATTACATGGGTGGTTTTAATTTTAACTATATAACAGACTTGATTCATTAGCTGTCTATTCAGTTACCAGTCTCAACTGAAAATCTATTTTTTCCTTTACTTTGCATTATCCTTCTTCTGCTGTTATAACTCTGTAATTGCTTTCATTTCACTCTGAAAATCATTTCACAGAAATGATGCATTACTCAATAAAACCACATTGTGTTGCATCACTAGCAGAATTTCAAAGCATTTCCTGAAGAGTGCCTGATTTCTGAATAGATTATATGGGCCAAACACTAGCATACTTACACAAGCAATATGACTGTTGGTGTCACTAGAAGTGTCCCCCTGTTTTTATTGGCGGAAACTTGGCAGCAGGGGAATGGTGGCAGCGTTAACTGTGTTAATTGCTGCTCCCCCACTCCCGAATTATTGGATCCATGGGGAGCCCTGCAGGCTGGATAACATGGCCTGTGCACTAGGTAAGGCCAGCATGCAGTTGAGCTAGGCCAACAAGTAGCCAGATCTGCCACACAGGATCAGACCAGCAAAATGGATTGCATACGTGGACATGAGGGACCAACCTTGTGCCACTCATCCGGCCCACGGGGCAGGGAAGTTGGACACACTGGATGAGGGTGAGGTCTTTGATGGTTTTCACAAGCATGACTCATCACATCATGACTTTTGAGCCCTTTTTATTTTTCGTAGTTCCTCTGCATCTCACAGCAGTGTAAGCATCTGCATTCTGGAAAGGTAAGAAAAGCGGGTAATTACATATACTTTTTGTGTAAACAATAGGGGAAAAAGTAGAGAAAGAGAAATATAAACACACCTTCTCATTTTTCGCCTAAAGATTGGAATGGTTACAGTAGCTTAATTATGTATTTTAATTATGAGCACGTTTGGGGAAAAAATCTATTTATAGACTTTTGTCTTTAAGGAAAGAACAGAAGGGCAGCATTGCTGGTTTTTGCAGCTGCCTGAGTCTCAAACCAGAGGTGTTTAGAAGTCCCTAGTTCCTTTTCTTTTTCTGGGGTAGAACTTTTGTATTGATTTCAGTTTACATGCTGATCAGATGATCAGTAGTGAATTGTGCAGAATCCAGAAGTAAACAAAACAAGCGAAAACCAGCAATTAAGTAGCATGTTCTCCACAACCTGTTGTAAGGGTGAATGGGTAAGTCCTAAAAAAGGGAATATCTTGAGCTTAGGGGATGTATTCTCTAAGCCAGCATTTCTCAGTCTGTGGGTTGTGACCCAAAAGTGGGGGGTCACAAGAATATATGAAAGGGTTCTGAACAAACTTTAAAAATGGATCAACAAACTTTAAAAATGGATTTTCCTTTAAAAGAGAAAAATGTGGGAAACTGTGGCTTTTCCCTTGCAGACTGGCTGATTTCCAGCCTGCAAGGGGCTGCTTGGGCCCCCTATATCCCACACACTGCCCTTCCCCTTTCCCCATACACTGAGGGGGTGAGGTCTGGGAGAGGGAGGCAGAGGGCCAGGGGTGAGAGGCACTGGATTGGGGCTAGCCATTGAAATTACAAATGCGTCCTGGAACAAAAAAGGTTAAGAACCACTGCTCTAAACCCCCATTCCTCATATCTGCAGTCTAGTGGAAATTCCAGTTGCAAAATGTCATGTGGCTGCTATCATTCTCAGGCTATAACTAAGTTTTGGAATAGAGAGAGAGATCTACTGGGCCTGTGACATTCTGCTTTCAAGAGCTACTGATCTTTCAGTAGAAACCAACTGTTAAAGAATGTTCATGGTGTTTCCAAAAATGTACTAAGATTTATCAGAGTGAAATCACTGTACAAATTAAAGCTTCTTTAGTGTTTTAAAACAGATACAGCAGGAGTTTGATTCATCATTATAGAATCAGGCTATATGAATTTGAGTGGAGCTACACCAGTTGAAGATTGGTAACACAATGATGACCAGGGATTCGGCTTTTCCATTTGCCATGAAAAATCACAGTAAAACCTGGATTTTCTCTTTTTAAGGAGAAAAACGTGGGAAACGATGGGTTTCCCCCTGCAGGCTGCAAGGGGCTGGGAGGAGCAGGAAGAGGGCATTCAAGCAGGGGGCACATGCACATAGCCACCAGGCAGCCTGGAGAGCAGCCCTCATAGGCAAGTCTGGGAGGCTGGACTACTGAGGCCCCCATAATGAAGGAGGGAACGAGTTAGGCAGGGCTGGAGATGGAGCTACTGCTGCTGCCCGGCCCGGGTGGTAAGTAGGAGTTGGGGCCCAGGGCCAGGACAGGAAAGTGGGGCTCAAGGGCCTGGGCCGGGAGTGGGACGGAGCCATGGGCAGCTCATTCAGGGGTCAGCAGGGGGGGCTGGCTCTCCACCACTGCAC
>NW_017728947.1:95309311-95414532 GCF_001723895.1 Crocodylus porosus
GGGCACGTTCCCCCCAGAGTTGTGTGCAGGGTGTGTGTCAGCTGCCTGTTGTGGGCTCAGGCCTCACCACCCTGCTGCCCTCCCCCCCAGAGCCTCCACAGCCCAGCAGGCGAGACCTGGCATGCTAGGGCAGGGCAGGGTTACATGGGGAAGCTCAGTGCCACCACTGCAAGTCCCACGCTGCCATGGCAATGTGTCCCCTGGTTACCCAGTGGCAGCAGGAGGCAAAACTCTGCACCACCACCCCCAATGCTGCCAGGTGGGCAAGGGGCACTTTGCCATGGTGGCACTTGGCTAATAGCAGCAGTATTGATCTTCTCTGCCCAGCTGCACTCTGCCCTGCCAGTCTGGGTCTCCCCTGCTAGGCTGTGGAGGCAGGAGGGCAGGGATCTGCACCCTCCCCACACACACAGGCTCCACTGGCTGTGCCACCCATGCAGGAGGGGCTGTAGACAATACTCTGCCGCAGCAACTGCTGCCTCCCGTGGGTGGCAGCCAGGGCTCGGGCACTGCTGGGGGCAGTCAGGGGACTGTAGACCGGGGGACTGTGGCTGGGGACTAAGGGGACCAGCAGGGGTGGAGGGTGCTGCTGGTGGGGAGTGACAGATTTCGGGGGTTTTAATCAGAAAATTTGCAATTTTTATCAGAGATTTTGCTATTTTTAAACACAGAAAACCAGGATCCCTAGTATTGACCCAGGAGTTGACTACTTTTTAGTTTCATTTACACAGTGGCAAATAAAGGAGAAACTCAGTTAAATTGTTCCAGATATTTACAAATATACCTACAATCTGAATCTGATTTGGCATGCATCTACGTATGCACACACACGTACACACAGGGTGAGGGAGAGAGAGACACAGAGCGGAGACAGAAAAAGAGACGGAGAAAACACAGTTCATATTTTCGCCAGTAGACAACAATTTTAAACTCTAAAAAAAATTTTAAGAGCACTGTGTATATTTTTTAAGTTATTTTAATTGCTTGCTACTTTATGGGTAGATACAGTTATCATTACACTATAATTGCTTTCCACCCCATTTTCATTAGCTTTGATGTGTCCTGATGATACCTGTGTTTTCTGCCTTAATCATTGCTGTGTCTTGCCAATTCCACATGAAAATATTAAAATGGTCTTTACTTGCACTGAAGATATTTTAGCATCTAAATCCAAAAAACACCTACATTTAGACATGTCTCAGCTGTGTGCAGAAAAGGAAATGGGTAAGATGGTGCATCTCTATGTAGCATACTTGTTTCTTGTTCAGTAGTGCACTGAAAAGTAGAACCAGACCTGCATTTTTCTGCACTGGCCTTCACCCCAAAGGTGTGAACCAAATAAACACATAAGCACTGGCGTGGCTTTGAACAAATGGTAGTATCATGATAAAACCTATAGGGAAAGGAAGAGAAACACAATAGGGTCCATTTTTTCCCAATAAATAAATATTTTTAAAATTAGGAGCTATATAAAGTGGTGTTTGTTTGATCCTATCTTGCATAAAGTAATTTTTAGAAAATGTACTGCAGGGAACAATCCTGTATTGATAGTGGATGGACAATATGAACAAATAGATCTTTGCCATCACTAACATGTGTTTTCTTCCAGGAGAGAATAGTCTGTCATCTGTCAGAAAATGGAATACATGTTGTCATTCAGTAACTAAAGGTCAGTGTTTAGCTGAGCTAGGAGAATAATTCAGAGCAAATCAACTATTATATAAGTGTTCCTCCTTTTTCTTACAAGTTGCAAATAGCTCAGAGTTTTTTCAAGTATATTAATTATTCAGAATTATTTCCTGAACAATTTCTGCTCTTAGTTATTGGTTTATTCAGACACTTTCAATATGACTATTCAATTTTCAAGTTATTTTAAGTGGTCATATGGATCGTGATATGTTTCTATTTCTTAACTGGATAAAGGTAAGGTTTGCAATCCACATTCTGATCTCAAGTCTAATTATGAATTTGAAGGTCAGTTTCTACAAATACTCTGTAATATCCTCAACATGCATTTATCTTGTCCATCAGGAACTCACTGGACCAGAGTCTGATCTCATTTGCATTTATGTAAAATGGGAGTAAATCTACTGAACTCAATAAAGCTATATTTAGATAAACACAGTGAGAATCAGGCCCTTGAAAAATTACATTTGCTTTATAACAATATGTTCCTTATTACCATAACACTAAGGGATAAATCTTTTAAAGAGCTTCTAGAAAAAAATAATTAGTTTTAATTTTTTGTCATCATTCTAAGTTTACAAACTGCTGTTTTAATCACATACTAGACCTTGAATCTTATGGGCTTTATTTGGACTTCACAATATCTTAAATCAATAGGTGGAACTCCTTTCACTTTAATAGGGTTCTTCTTGATTGATACCAGTATCCATGGACATCGACATCCAGCCCAAATGCTTGGCAAATACAGCAACAAATAGTCCACAAATATTCGTTTAGATTTTGAATGTATTGGATTTGCTGGTGTCTGTTGCCTTTGTATTGACTTTCCGCTAATCTTCTAACAAAAGAGCCCAATTCTGATCTTTCACTCACACCAGTGGATATGAGGAATACTTATGTTGAACTCAGTGAAGTTACATAGAGGTATAAAAAGGTAACATCTGGGAACAGAATCAATCCATATCGGGGAAGGGAAACACATATTGAAATAAGAAATGTACAAAACTACAAAAAATAAAAAAAATGTCCTTTGGATGAATTTTTCCATTGTTGGGTTCTTCTCAAATGTGATTTACTTGGCATTTTGGAAATTATAGGCAACATAAACGTTAACCCGATTTAGTTGTCAAAGAGCCAAATTCTGATTTCATTTACATTGGTTTTACATGGTATCACCATTAAAATAATTTATTCTACTGCCATGAACCAGGAAAGCACTTGAGCATATGCATAATTTGATATTAACAGAGTTTAAGGCCAGAAGTGTTCATGAGCTCCTCAAGCCTGAACTCCTGTAGAGCACAGTCTATTTGTTATGATCCATCACCCCTGTATTGAGCCCAATAACTGGTGTCTAATTTAGGACTTGAGTATCCTTGTTAGAGTTAGTGAGATTACTTACTTGTTTAAAACTGTGCCTGCTTATGTGGCTCTCAGAATCAGGGCCTAAGAGCAATTAAAATTTGCCCCCCAAAGTCCCACCATTTCTTTTTCTTTCAGTTACTTCCATTCAGGATGGTGGATTCTGTGCAGCTGAAATCTCACCATCCTCATAATATCTCCAAATTGGGCATGTCTACATGAGAAACTTACTATGCAGTAGCCTAATAACAATGTGCAATAGCATGCCAGTCAAAAACCATGCTAATACACAACTGCACAGTGTTATTAGGCTACTGCACAGTGAGCATCACAAAAAATCATGCACCAGAGCTACTGCACATTAACTATAATTACTACACATTTAGTTAGCACTTCATTAAACAAGTAGTAAACTAAACGTGCAGTAACTACTGCATATGAATAACATGTAGAGGTGCTCATTGAGCCTCATTCTCCTTTTCAGATTCACACACACACATTTTCCCATGAATTTGGTAGGAAGACAGGGTGTGTATCAACAGTTAAATATTGGGGTGGCAGAATATCAGTGTTAAAGCATACTCTTTGGGCCAAGTTCTACTCCCAGCTAATTCAGTAATATTCCTCCATATTTACATAAGCAAAATTGAGTGACCTTTGAACAAAGCACTGAAGCAAACTTAAACCCATGTGACTGCTAGCATGCTTAAAATTAAGCATGTGCTGAAGTACTTTGCTGGACAGGGATCTGAGAGTAGAGTTCAGCTCAATGTCTTCAGGAAAAAAACCCTAGAAACAATCATCTTTATAATATTAAAGCTCTTTGTTATGAAGCATCTTGCATATTTAAAGTATTGCTCCAGTTTGCACTACCTAAGGCTCAAATTCAAGAAGCCATTTAATCATATCCTTAACTTTAAGCATGTACTTAAGTCTCTTAGCCTTACTGGGATTTAAGCACATGCTTAATAGTAAGCAAATGTTTATGAATCCATCTTAAATAGGAAGCCTTTTCCAAATCAAGGCTGAACTGAATCAATAGGAGAATAGCCTATAAGTCTTGTAAACCATATTGATCCTTCAGGCTTTCAGTCCCCCCAAATTTAAAATAAACAGGAAAGACAAGATTTGGAGATCAAGTCAAATGTCCAATTTATTTTTATAACTTGAAACTGGAACAAACGTTGTTTTGAACGAGCGTACAAATGAAATGGTAGACACATGCTGAACTCAACATTGTGACAATAAGGGAAAAAAGAGGCCAAAAATCTTGTACAGAGAATAAAAGGAACAATAAATATTTCACTAAGCCATATTGAAATGACCTCCAGCCATCTCAACATTTTATCCATAATAAAAAAAAAGTGCTCGTTTTTTAAACAGAGCACAAATACCAAGCAATAATAAATAGTTCCAAACTTGTAGTAAAAGACAAAACCTCCAAGTAAACAACAAAAAGCTCATACAATAAGTAATAGAAAAAGGTAATAAAAATATTTTGCCTTGCCGGTACAAATGCAAACAACTTAAATCAACGTTACTTTGCTTTGCAGTTCTAAAATACAAAGAGCACCATAAAAATGAGTTTGCCTGTGATAAACAAAACCTTGGACTGTCTTTTACTCAGGACTGGGATGAAATGCTGATTTTTGACCCTCTTCTGTAATAGCAGTATTCCCATTTCTTGGGTGAGATGATGGGCCCAGTCTTTCTGCCATGGAAGCCAGTTCAAGTTTTGACTTCAATGGCAGCCAGATTTGACACACTGGAATTTCAACTTAATATTTCTTTTAACTGGGAAAGTAAATATGGCAGCATAATTATATGTCTATGTTACATTGTGCTTATGGCCTAATAAAGTATGTTCTTCTGAGCAGAAAGAAGGGGGTTATTCCATCATCATTAGTCTGTAGTAACACAATCCTTGTGCTTTTTGGGCAACTTACTGTTAGTTTGTCAGTGATTTATATCATGTGACTAGACAATTGCTGGTGTTAACTGCTGGTTAATTAAAAACAATAGGGCTATTGGTGCTCCCAAGCAATTTGCTTTAAAATGAAAGGTGAACTCTATCTTTCAAGGAAGTGGTCTGAAAGCGGAGGGTTAAATTGATCTTGATTACCCCAGTGTATACTCAGTGAATTCCATGAAATTGCTCTAGATTCACACAAGTGTAAAAGCAACTAGAATTTTCACTAAGAAATAGAATATGCCTTTCAGGGACCTTAGTCCGATCTCAATTACACTGGAGTAAATCAGGAAGAAATCAGATGAACCCCTTCTGACTGATTTACACCAGAATACCTGAGCTCAAACCTTTGCCAAAAAATCTTAGGGTAGAGTCGAGCAAGGAGGTGTTTGCAAAACAGCTGAACCAAATTCTGCTTTCATCTACGCACATGCCACCTTAATGGCTTTAGCAGTACTGCACAGACAAAAGTGAAGGAAAAATTTGGCATGGTGTTTCTTACCACCTTTTCCTGAAACCACGTTAACCGTTTTCTTCTGCTTCGCCACTTTAAAATGTAAAACAGACTGTCATAATTGTCATAAAGAGGATGGCAGTTCTCTGTGTCCAGAGAAGTCAGGACAAAATGTCATGGTCTTAATTTGCAATACAGAAGATTTAGGCTGAATATGAGGACAAGATTTTTAACTCTGAGAGTGGTTAAATGCTGGAACAGATTATGTACAGAGGTTGTGAAATCTCCATCACTGGATGTTTTTCATAAAGGTTAGATGGATGTTTTTTGAGGACAAGATAGAGAGGTGATTCTGCCTTGCACAGAAGGCTAGACTAGATGACCTCTGGAGGTCCTGTCCAGCCCAAATTTCCTACGATTTTATGACTATCACTTCTGCTATTTGTCCTTCCCCTTCCAACCAAAAAGAGAGAGACGGCGAGAACTGAAAAGAGAAAAATCAAAAGGTACAGAATTTCATCCCAGTCTTCAAACATTCAGAAATTTATGGAATGTACAATTAAAAGTGAACAGCAGCAAAGCAGATAATAACATGGACTGGCAAGACCTGTACATGGAATAGGTCCTGTTCTGACAGGGAAAAGGAAGGCTGTGCCTGGACCAATTTTATTTCAATCCAATTAAAACTGTACCAACAGCAGATCACTTGACTTGTGTCAAAATGGATGCAACTGCTCTCACTTTTTAAGAGAAAAATCACCTTACTCTAGAGGCCACTGACTCAGGGAGGAAGTGAGTGGGAGGTGGTGATATGATATAAGATGCTCTAAACATCTTATCATTTGTAATGCGGGGAATCTCCTCTCATTCTCTCTCTCTTTCTCTCTTGAAGGGGAAATCTGTGGAATGTTATTTCTAACATTTTTAAAGAAACTGGATTTCATGTAACATAAATAGGCAATAACCAACCAGCCTGGTTCAACCATACCTGATAAAGCCTTGAGGCAAAGGGTCCAGGCAACATCAAAATTATTAGAGCCCTGTGGGAACAGCACTTTTTTGTAGGCTATTTCTGACAAAAAAAATATATACAAGGAAAATTATTTGTGAACAAAAAAAAAAATGAAAAACAAAAGAAAATTAAAAAGCACTTAATTCTTTTGTTTTGTTTCTTTTACTCAAAGGTCGTCTAACAACCCCTTTTCTTCCTGTACAATAAGGACTTCACATACAAATTTTTTTTTATTTTTGCAATATTTTATCCTGCCAAATTAAAAAAATATATTATGGCAGCCTGTTTGTTTTGTTTTTATTTTTATTTCCAAATTCACTAACAAAAAGGTACATTAAATCCCTTTAAAAGGACAAGCGTACAGTTAAAAAATTACAAGCTTCAGTAAAAATACAGCAAGTGCCTACATCATATGAATCAACCAATATCAATATCCATTCCAGAAGGGGGGGGGAAAAAAAGAGAAAAATAGGTACAGGTCAGAAACGTGATTTTTTTTCTGCAAAGCAATAACAATATTAAGCACTTTTTTCTACATACTTTTTCTACATGGTGTAGCAATCACCTTTTAATCCCCAAATACAAGTTTCTATACATTTTTTGAAATAAAAATTCAACACCCAAGGCAGAAAAAAATTTACTAAAACTCAAGACTTTACAGTTACAGTGACAAGAACAAATTTATAGACCCACCATTTAAATTTTACTGCAACATTTTCAAGGAAAAAAGAAAAGTTTTTTTTTTTCTTTCTGGTTTTGTAAAATGCCCAGGCATTCTCCATTATTACAAATACTGGTCCACTTTTACAGTAATCAAGAAATTTTAATATATATAATATATACTAAAACCCCGTCACCAAAAGAAAACAATATACACATGGCCATTATGGCATTTTTAATAACCTATTAAGCAAACTTTGAAAAAAAAAAAAGATTGCTCAAACACACATACACACAATTTTTTTACCCTTGTATGTATTCAATACTGTAAACGTATTTTAAGACAGAGTGCACTAAATTTAACTTTAAAAAAAAATTAGCCGTTGTTCCTGAATTGTTTTTTCTCATTCAATGATAACAACTTGTAATTTGTGTCATTTGAGTTTTAATTCAGCAGTAAATCATTTCCATTCCGTTTCCTAAGCAGCGTTGTCCTGAAAAAAAAAAAAAGGCTGAGAATAATTCAGCTAATGGATGTCCGAAGTTGTGCTGGGTATACATCTTCATTTGATTGGGTCTTATGGCATTTTCATGTCCACTATCTTCAACCAGTAATTTTTAAGTAAATGTGGCTCTTTTTTTCTAAAGAATGTACTTTTCTTGTTTTTACTTTTTTTTTAAAGTCTTTTCATTTCACAAAAATGTTTTGCATTTGTCTCAAGAGACTCAAATAGGAAGATCAGTTTTCAAGGCACTCACGTCAAATTGAATGGCAGTAGAAAAACTGTCCAATAAATTATTTTTATTTTATTTTTCTTTATAGTGCCAGTATTGTGAATGCCATGCTTAGCAACACTGACACTTAATCTCAGCTGTTCCCTTACAGTTTAACCCACCTTTGGGCCAAGTAGAAGATTCTGAGGTAATTTCTTGTTGAGAAGCCATTTTCTCTTAAACACAAACATAAACTTTAAAGTGCGGGTCAACAAAATTCAAATATCTAACCTTAATTGTCCACTGTTTGTTATTATTAGTCCTAATAGGCTAAAACATAAAATAATTGGAAAAAAAGAGCAGGTATGGTTTTTTGTTTTTGTATTTTCTTCGCTATAATATGTGGGGCTCCATCCTGTTCCCACCTGAATCAACGGGGAAACGCTCACTGACTTCACTGGGAACAGAATCAGGCCAATGCAGGAACCTGACTACATTTTTCTCTTCCTTACAATAATATTATTGTACATTATAGGAGATATTCCTAATACTTTATATTCACTATCCAAATACCTGACAGACTCTAGTTTCTTGGACTGAGAAAGTACCACTTCACTCTTGCGATCGTTGCCTTAACAACAGCAATTCTAGTAGCGATGGGCTACTTGGCTAAGTAAGAGATATTTACAGATGTCCTGAACTCAATTAGACTTTTGAATGTGTGGTAAACAAAAAGGTTGGCATTTATTTCATCCAAGGTCTGAAAAAAATATCACGATACCTTTAAAGTATTATTACAGCCTGTGGGGGTGGATCGTTCAGATATCTTAATTACTGATCCTAAAACAAGTGACAAAATGGTGGCTTATCCTTAACAACCAGAGGAAACTGTCTCCTAATAATGCACAATTAATACAATAGGTTTTCTTATGTAGCTGCCTTCAGAAAATCCCTGCATCCATGTCTTTTAAGTTGACATAACTTTAATGGTGAAATCTACATAGAAAAGGCCTCTATCTTTAGCGACATCGTCAGTGCTACATATCAGATCCAATTCCAAAAGAAAGTGCTAATTTTAAAGATTGTTATTCGCTGTACAATTTTATTTTCCCTAATCTCCAAGGTTGTTTAAAAAGAAGAAGAAAGGAAAAAAAAAGACAGAGCTCAGTTAAAACATTGGCTTCTTCACAAGAAATTACACATGCTTAGCTTAAATTTCAACAAAGCAGCGGCCCAAAAATTATAATTTAAAAAGATATGTTTCTCTCCTACAATGCAAGTAATCTCAGGCTACTACAGGGTAAAATTAAAAAGGGATACCCAACAAAATTTTAAAAGAAATTTAAACAGAAAGAATAAAAAAAAGTACCTGCACATGCCAAAAAATTACAAAAACCCAATAAATACAGAAATTATTGCACAGTTAAAAGGCTCCACAATTTTTACTGCCTTAATCAACCCTCGTGTTTAATAGAACTTTGTAGACACAGGTTATATTTAAGTGCCAAGGTCTGGCACCTACCTTAGTTATGCTAAGTTATGTTTATGGAGGCAAGTTAGGTCAGCTTTTCTCAGTTGGCAAATAGTTAAACTGTACAAATTAAATGTTACCTAGACCCCTGATTTAACCTAATGGGGGCCTTAGCTTCTTTCTGCCTGCTCAATTTTGACGTCATTTGTCAGCAAATGTTCTCCGTGCCACTTTTTCATGTGTTTCTCCAGGGTGCTGTAAACACTGAAGGGCATCTGGCAAATGTCGCAGCGGTAGACCTCTTTCCCTATCTGGCCATGCGTTTTCATATGGCGCGTCAGCTTACTGCTCTGGGCACATGCATAGTTGCAGAGCTCGCATTTGTAAGGCCGCTCTCCAGTGTGGCTCCGACGATGCACTGTTAAATTGCTGCAGTTCTTAAAGACCTTGCCACAGTACTCACATGTATCACTCCGCCGCCCTTCCTTTGAACTGGGTCGACCGGGACCGGGTCCGCTGATGTGGGGAGTGCTGCCTCCGCTTGCTGTCCCACTGCGCCCTGAGAGACCCCCATCCAGCATGTCCCCTGGCGGCGTGGAGAAACGCAGGCTTCCGTTCTCTGAAGAGTGTTCAGAAGAAGTTGCAAAGGGGGATTGTCGGGAGTCTGTGAATCCTAGAAACGGATCCTTCATGAAGTGCCTTGATGCTGCATACCCTACCAGCCACTGGGAGTAAACATTTTCAGAAGGTATTATCGTTGCTGGTGGTAAGTCCAAATCTTTCTCTACCTTTATTCTTTTAGACGAATTGTTTAAACTGGGGCTTGTAATAGGTGTTGGCTTGCGAGGGAACAAGCCTGGGAAGGGCTCGCCTGGGCCAAAGTTTCTTCCATTGACTGTCCCTTCCTCAGTGCGGTCAAGTTCTCCTGCCACTGAGTCTTCATCACCTGTATCTCTCTGACAGAGGTCTCGGGGACACAGATCTCGTTGGTCAGAAGACCTTTTCATGAAGCTACTACCCCTTTTCTGCTTTTCAGCTAGCATGTCATTGTATTGCTGGATGGCACCGAGACTTACATTCTCTATAACTTTTCCAAGGACAAGGGTTTTTTCATCTGGTAGCGACTTGGAACCATTCTCTCGGTTACGACTCAGTTCTGAGTCCATGCTGAAACTTGACTCTGGCCTGCTCTCATTTTCAAGCTCCTCTTCCTCCTCCTCTTCCTCCTCTTCCTCTTCATTGTCATGGCCCAAGGAGGGATCACTCTCATTCCTGAAATCTGTTTCACTGGATTTTAGCCCCTCTCCAGTGAGCTCACTTGTGCCTGGCTCAGGAGAACTTGTGGTGGACAGTCCATCATCTGACCTGCCTGTCATGGAACCAGCTTTGTGCATATGTGTTTTCATATGACGTTTTAGCTTGCTGGCTTGGGAGCAAGCATGGTCACAGAGTTGACATTTGTAGGGCTTCTCTCCTGTATGACTACGTCGGTGTACAATAAGATTACTCTGGAACTTGAATGTTTTTCCACAGAATTCACAGGACTTACTCTTAGCCTGAGGTTGGGGAGGCGTAGTGCTGCTCGGGGGCATTGGTGGTAATGGTGGGGTACTCAAAAAAGGTGATTTAGGGCTTGGCTGGAAAGGATTCAACAAGCGATGCATAGGGTTGGTGCGATTTGGTGAGACTGGAGGAGGAGTGGAATTATTTCCTGCCAGTTCTCGAAGCCTTCTGGAGAAATCCATCGCTGGGGATTCAATTGCCATGGGGTTTAAACGCATAACTCTGTCAAAGGCACTGGGATGCTGGGCGACTAACCCCATTTCTTCGGCACTAAGGCGATGTGGATCCAGATGATGACGAGGCGGTGGGCTGAACAGTGGTGGTGTGTTAGGGAGCCGACCCTCACCAAAGCCAGGATGATCACGCAGGATGGGTCCTGTCATCCTTAAAAGATTAAAAGGGTTGTTGTCTCCAAGGAAATTCATCAGCGGGGACTGTGCAACAGTCTCTGGTCCCAGAGGAGGAGGGATGGTGATGCGTGGAGTAAGGGAACTGTTTGAAGGGCTTGTTTCCAGGTAGATGCGGAATCCATGTGTGTTCTGGGCATGCTGAAGCAAGAACCAAGCGCTATTAAAAGGCTGCTTGCATGTTGTGCAAATATAGCTTGAAGGCTCATCTTTACCTATAAGAGAAAAAAAAGAGAGAACACTCAAAAAACAATACAGTGGAGAATGTTTAAATACCATTAGCATGCACTTTATTTTGTTAATAGATTTACTCCTTGGCATTTCAGGAAGTGGGGGCTTAATTGCAACCTACTGACTAATACAAAATTGAACACTACAGCACATTTCTTCAGCCTGCTTATTCAGTTAACATGTATGATAAACATTACATGTGCACACATATTTTCTCTATGTATACCTTTATATACTCTGATTATCATATGAAACATTTCGTGGCATATCAGGATCATGCTCCTTTCATATATTTGTTTCTAGGTATTTGTTTCAAAGGATTGAAAGCTATGTGTAAAATTGAAGTAAAATGTTATGCAGTAGGTAAATCTCTTTTCTAGTACCTGAATAAGCTTCAGTATCATTTCACTCTTTAATTTTATATTTTTATATACTTCACGCAGCAGTCTCCCCAGATCTTTGCCGTATTTAATTCATTCATGCTTCAGTCATGCTGTCCCTTACATTTTTCAAACAGTACGTGGGTATTTAGCTGCACAAGTCCCATTAAAGTCAACAGGAGCTTGGAAAACATACCCCTGAATAAACCATTTTTACATTCCCTTTGCCAAAACACCAAGAAGCCACTCAAATGAAATATCCGGTAATCAAAGCCAACAGCACAGTTGCAATTAACAGTAACAAATGCCGGGCAGCGCTTGAACTCAGTCCCAAGAATCTCTGAGCCTGAGCCTGCCCTCCAAAGCAGAAGTGGTAACCAGAGCCAAAAACATGGGCTTGTATTTGCATTTGTAGCCTATTTGAACAACTGTAGAAAGGTAGAAAGCATTCCTTTAACCTTGATTCAGCTTTACAAAAAAGACAGGTGTGGACAAGTCTGTATTACAGTCATAATTTTGCTAGCTAAAGAATTCCGACCCTGTACACAATATACATTATTTCTTAGCTTCATTTTTTTTTCTTATTAGTGGCTCTGTGCAAATCTATCCTTGATAAATTCATAAACACATTTCAGAACCAGGACCCTACCTCCTTTCTGGGCCCTATGTGTATAATGGACTGAACAAAAACCCAAATCCCCGCTCTGCTGGGGTGCAGATCCAAAGCTGAACAACCTACCTCTAGCTGTTGGTACTGAGGTTTGCCAAAGCCTGTTGCTCAAGCATTATACTTGGAAACAAAGAGTTTATACATAAATAAACTATACTATCAAAACTGTGTTTTTAAGGCTAAACAGCTCACAGGAACCAAGAAACCTGAAGTTAAAACAGCACAAAAAGAGTGCTGACTACAGATTTAATTCCACTTTTCTAGTTGCTTATAGAAGTTGCTTACAGCATGTGATGCAGTGAGCTTCACCCCATGCAGGCTTGTGCTATATATATATATGTATATATATATAATATACTTTGGTTAGTCTGCAAAGTACAAATGTACCCTGCCTTCTACTTGACTTCAGATTAACGTAGCTGTCTACAGAAGTAGCTGCCACTGAAGAAACCTTAGACAGAAGGAAGATGGGAAATGATTAGACAGACAAATAGATGGGCAATACAGTGATGAGGCTCTCTAACTATCTACCTACCTACCATCATCACCATCATTTGTATATTTATAACGTTGTGTGCAGAAGCCCTCCCACTGATTTAACTGATCTAAGTAGATGTTGCAGAGTATCAGGCCCCTGACCAAAAGCAAAGCCTGAATGCAATGCAGCAAGCTCTTTTTGTTTGACTGACTTATTTTTATTGCATAGGCATGTATTTTGTGTTGTGAAGGGAGGCAACTAAATAGTATGCTCAACTTCTGTGATTAATCTCTAACTACAGCTATGGCAAAAAAAATGAGAAGCCATATTTTCATTGTAATGCCTATCCACTAATGACATTAAGGGACATACACACATACTGAATGGAGGAGGTACTGTATCCCTTAAAATCTACTTAGCACTGAGGCAGTTATTGGGGGTTTTTATTTCAGCTCTGAAACAGAAGCAATAGTAAATGCTCTCATTATTACTTCAAATATTTAAATTTCTGTTTCTTATAGAAATATGATGAAAATGTCTAGACCCTTAATTTTGCTTGCACAGTAACAAGCGCAGTATAAAAAGTGACAGAAATCACTGAAGCAGACTAAAGTATATAACATATTCTGTCAAAAGCTTTTTTTTAACAATATGTTTTACCTCAGCTCACCCTAGAATAGACTTTAATAAAGCCCCTTCTGAAGTATGATCTAATAGCAAATGAAGTGCAGCATCTTACAAGGTCATCTGTCTTCAAATCTGAGAGCGCTTGGCACCCTTCACCTTCATTTTATCCACTCTAATTAATCGATTTATTACCCATAGCTGTTTGATTTCTTCATTTTTAATTACAGCATGTCTTTTGCTATTTTCCCCTTTTTTGCCCAAATGTTTGCAGGGGTAGTCCCAGAAACCTGTTCACCTAGGTCAAAGCTTGACCAAAAAAAACAGCTGTAGTTTAAAAAAAGGTTTACTTCAGAGAAGGCACATTCGTAAGAAAAAGAATCCCTGAGCCAGCTAAGGATGAAGACCAATCTAAAACTGAAATGGCTGATTAAAAAAATTAGCCTCAAAATGGCAGCTGGCTAGATGCTTGCTACTACATGTTCTATGAAAATCAGATGTTTTGTTTCATTCTCCAAAACTTCCCATCCACAATCTTCAGATGAGGAAAGTAAACCCCTTTCCCGTTTAGCTTTTTTTAAAGTAAAGAAAGTAAAACTCACCCCTGTTTAGTTTTCTTTTTTAAAAGCAAATTAGTATTTATTACTGACACAAAATTTACGAGCTATCACTCATAACAGGAACAGTATTCTCTCTCTTTTTGTTTTATTTAGCTTTTATGCCCCTAAAGTCTCCTGTTCAAGAGACCCTACACAATGGCAAAATTGACTGCAGGCTACTTGGCTACCAAGGCTCTGACAGCTTCTTTTTTTTTTTTTTTGCTTTCATAACCCTCAAAGACTCTCCCTAGACTCTCCTTTAAAAAAATAAAAAATAAAATAAAATGTTCATTTCCATATTATCACTTCATGGTTATCTTGCCTAGAAGTTGCCCTGAGCAGTGTAGATGCTCACTTTTAAGAACAGAACAATGTCAAAAAGTCTTTGAAGATCCACTCTGAACATTTTTATATTCTAAAACTTGCTAAATATTTTAAACTTGCCCAGAAACAGTCATGTATTGCTCAAAAATGATCCTTATATTTAATAATGCAGTGCACCTGTGCTATAAAACTCTTTGTTATAAGGCCACTTTTGATATATAGCTACCATAATCCTTTGCCAGCCACGCAGAAGTCTAACCACTTTATAACAACTAGCTACAGTGGCTATGCCATGTATTCGTTACATAAGCATGTGCTTAACTTTAAGCATGTGAATAATCCCCCCTGAAGCTGGTGAAATTTAATCATGCACCGAAGTGCTTTACTGAACAGTGATGGGATTATTCATGTGCTTAAAAGTAAGCACATGCTGAGTCTTTGCTGAATGGGTTTCAGGTAAAGGATTTTTAAACTAGTTTGTATGAACCCTGGCAGGTTTAAAGAGGCAAAATGCTTGACTTCAATGGCTTCTTCAGGTTGGCGGTTTTGTTGGCAGGTATTTATTTGTGTGTTCATTTAAAAGGTGAAACAAAAGTCCAAAATATTGGACTAGTACCTGTAAAATTTAGACTAAATGACAGACCTGGGACAGGTGTGCACAGGATAGATAGATAGATAGATAGATAGATTCATGAATGAATGGATTTTTAAAGCCAAAAGAAACCATCATCACTATCCAGTCTGGCCCATGTACCACACAGGCTATAGATCTCACCCGGTAATTTTTACATCTAGTCCAAAAGCCTGTGGTTGAACTCACTTGCATCTTTTAGATATATACCCAATCTTCATTTAGAGACTCTTAGTGACAGAGAATCCACCTTGCCCCTTGTAGTCTGTTCCAATGGTTGATTATCCACGTTATTAAAAAATTGTGTCCTATTTCAAGTGTGAACTTTGCTGAGTTCAACTTCCAGCCACTGAATCTTGTTATGTCTCTGTCTGCTAGATTAAAGAGCTCCCTGGTATCAGATATCCTTTCCCTCCATAGGTAATTATAAACTGTGAATTTAGTGAACACTTCTGTCTCTTCTGCATATTGTAACAAAAGGTGGTCTTTTCCAGAAATATTAACATTTGCTCCCACTACTGCTATTTGACTGATTATGTTTCATTCTAAATGTCAAAACAATAATAAGCTTTTTTTCTGTTTTAGTAGCTGGTACAAAACACAGCTAAATTCAGCCCTCCCTATTAATTTTGGCTTTATACTGGGGACAAAGCAAGAACAGGTAGGTAAATTCCACCAGCTTCTGCCCAGTACCCAACTCAAACCAAAATTAATTTGGCTTTGTGGCTATTCCTGGCTATTCCACTACATGTCCATAATCATGGATCCCCTGACCTGACTCCTAAAGGCTTGTTTATAGCAATTCTGTGAGTCTGAACCCCTCCCAACTGCAGTCAACCCACACCCTTTCTATATAGACCCACCCTTTGTATCGGGGACAAATTTCCCCCTAAATATCTTAGGTTACTATATGAAATAAAACAGCAATTACAGTGTAATAAGAACTGTAAAAAATTCCCTATTATCTGTTTGGGAAGTGGTATAGTGATATTCTATGCCTTATGGATCCTCTGCTCAGCATGCCTGAATAATTCCATTAACTGTAACAGAGAATAAACTCCCTGCTTTTAATCACCCACCCATAACCCCCACACAGGACTGAAGTGTATACTCAGTTAGGGCCACATAACTTCTGCCATTCTTTACCTCTAGCAATACATTCCAGCTAATGTTTCTGGTTCACTTTACAGAATTACAACAGCCAGAATAAAAATGTAAGGAATTTTGCAGCATTAGAAGTTCAGGAAAAATAGAAACTTGCAAGCTTTAAAGAAAGGACATCTTTTATTGTAACACCCAAGAGCAGACATGTATCAGATTTCCACAATTTTTCCACCAAAGTTACCCCTCCCTCCCACCACCAGTTTTTTTTAATGAGCATTTAAATAATTACTCCTTCTTATTATGTTGGTTACTCTAATAATACCAATAAAGGTACCGTAGATGCTCAATAAAAAACACAACTTTAATTGAATTATTATTAAATTAAAATGCCATAATTGAGATCACTAGTTTAACAAGTCTCCTCATAAGACCAGCTGACATTAAAGAGAAGAGCATTAAATACAAGAAAGATTTAGTGTTTCACAGTGAACAAGATCTATGGGTGTATAGCGTTTTACAGGCCATCTAGACCAGGGCCAAATCATTCTCATGGGTCTGAAGTGTGAATCTCTATTGACTAACCACGTGGCATTCAAAAGAAATATGCAAGATGGGTTGGTCCATTTTGCCCTTATTATCTTTCTACCAGAATGGTTTCAAAACCTGTGTTATCAATTAAAAAGAAACAAAAATATTATCTATTTGCTTTTATGGTCCATCACTATAGTGCTTAAGAAACTCACATGCATTATTAATTTTCTCCTCTCTATATCAGAGTAATGTGGGGAAACAGAGGTATCCCTGTCTCAGAGATGGGGAACTGAGGCACAAAGAAACTGAGCTTCGTGCTCATCGTTAGATGAGTGGCAATTAATAGAGCTTAACTTTGATCAATGCCAGCCTTG
Source organism: Crocodylus porosus (assembly GCF_001723895.1). Taxonomy (NCBI): domain Eukaryota; kingdom Metazoa; phylum Chordata; order Crocodylia; family Crocodylidae; genus Crocodylus; species Crocodylus porosus. Next base: position 95,326,556 of record NW_017728947.1, read on the forward strand.
TTCTGAAAGGATATAGATCTCTAGTTATTAATAAATAATGCCATCTTCATACCTACACATATGTATGTGTTGAAAAATGGACTGAAACACCCAACTCATTTCATATATGCCACAAAGCAGCCACCAACTGGAAACAAAGTTGTTTTTTATGATCTGCTTGTTTGGCAAAGACTACTTCTTTGAACCATCCAGTTTTCCACTCACTCAGATAAATATCCTCTTCCTCTATTCCTTCTCTTATCCAACCCACTTGCTTTGCTGAAGTCCATCCTGGACTGCATCAGGTTTAACATTCTTCTGGACCAGCAAGCCCAGATCTTGTGAGCACTTGAAGTAGGAGGTGGAGTATATGTATGATAGGAAAGCTTCAACATTTGTGGGGCTTGAATACATCATCCCTCTATATGGTGAAAAGTACCTATTAGTGCGCTCACTCCATGACAAGTAGGGATTCAAACACACTGAGGTGCTTGCTGAAGGCCAGAGAAAAGGAATGAGGGAAGGATTCTGAGAGCAAAATTCTGGGAAAGAAAGGGAAGAATGAGGCATGGGAATTGAAAGGATCAAATAGATTTTGAGAAGAGGAAGGGGACATAATAGGGGTGGATGGAAAAAGAGAGGAGTGAGTAGAAATAGGCTGCAAATTTATCTCTCTCCTTTGCTTTCATAATTGCTTCCTCAACCTACATTCCTCATCTGCCCACTCATCCTCTTCTTCCCAGCCCTCTCCTCTCACCTCAATATCCCCTGTCCCTTCACCTACCTTCCTATTTTGCTTATTCCCCACTAAATAAATCAGACGAAGAACATGACCATGAAACCTGCATGCTGCCATCATGTTGTTCACATTGGTGGTTAGGTACACCTCCCTCATTGTGTGTCTGTCTTGCTTGAAAAGCTGTAAATTCCTCAGGGTAGAGACCATCCACTACTCCTTGCACAGTGCCTGGCACAATAGGGCCCCATTCTTCGCAGATCCTTGGACATTACTGTAATAACCAGGATCGTTATTAATAATCAGTATTCTAATATGATTGGAAAAGATTCTGATATTTTTTTAACCATAAGAATACACAGAAGATAATCTGCTTCTATCAAATGGGAACATTTATAAGAGCCCAAGCTGATTCTATGACGCCTTGTTTTAATTGTACTCTAATCAAATTTCAAATTTGTGCCCAAACCCAGTGCATATTCCAGCTTAATTTAGGCCATCTCATTATGGCAGAAGGATTCTTTGAAGCATTTCAAAGGGACCAGTGATTTGGGGCTCCTCAGATTTTGGGCACCCAACTTGTGGCAACTTAAAGAAGCTTGTAGTGTTCAGCACCTATAAGTCTAAGTAACATTCTTACCTTTTTAACATCATGAAAGAAATTAAAAATGCATGGAAAAAAGGGCAACTCGCCATACCAGCTTCTGAACCAGAAGCACTATATACAATAGAAGATGAAAGCCTGTTTGTCAACTCTGAACACATTTTTCTAATTGGTGTTAAACTGTAAAATACAAAGCAATTTATAAAAAAGAGAAAGGAAGAGGTGTGAAAGCTAAGGAGGGAACAGGAAAATCAATATTAAAAGATCAATAGTGAATGAGTTAACTTTTAAATTAGCCCTTTGTGATACAACAGTTTCAACTGACTCCACGTTTAGCATCTCAGTTCTATGAACCTTATGTGCCAGTTAACAGAAGGTGTACGGATGCTTCAGAAATATGGCCTATAAAATAGGCAAAAATCATCAGTAAAAATGGGGACTTAATAGTGGATGGAAAAAAATGTCCCATTAGTGAGATGAAAAAGTCATAGGACTACCGATGGTTGGTGGGTTTATATATAGTATCCCATTTATAGCATTCATTGAAAACCACTGTACTTTTCAAGGACATTTTTAGGCCTTTTCTTTGCATAAGGCATTCAAATGCATTTGAAATAATGTCAGTCTTTTCTACAACATATGGAATATGCCAGCAGCTTCCCTTTAAATCTGTTTCCCATACACTAGATTTGTTTGAAAACTGGCAAGTGCTTTTTTTCCAGCAGACTTTTCTGAGGTGCTATTTTCTGATCTTACAGACAGGAACCGTGAGGCCAGTAATCTGAACAGGAACTTTAAGGGGGAGACATAAAGGAAATTGTCCATGTCATTTAATGGAAAAATAAAGAGTAAATTAGAGAACAATAAAAAAAGCCAAAGGGTAAAAACAAATTTTACGTTATTTTTTTTCCTTAGCTACTTCTGCCTGTTTTATTGCATCTATTTCTTGAGGGTATTAGGTGTCTATTCATAGCTAGTAAATGAAATAGCATTTTTGTTTTAATTCATTACTTCTTTAACGAATGCTAACTCCCGTCTCTGCTTCTTTAAATCCACAAAATCTCCACGTTCAAGCCTAAGAAGTATTATAAAGGCTGTAAATCTTGTTTTAATGGAATGTACATTTAGCTATGAGGAGATAATTGACGTTATGGAGGGCCTAGATGCTGAATTATATAGGTTATCTAATACAAAGGGGACTCATTACTGAAGCACTACAAACAAGTAGTAATATATGTATATTGTTCTGAGTGGCGTTATAGCAAAAGTGTTCAGGTCTGCAGGGATTTATAAAACACAAGAAAACAGCAGACATGCACTTGTAAATTTGTCTCATTTGTCTCTGAAGTTAAAGGTTATTCCCTTGATCTGAATTTGTAATAAAAACATGCTAGACTAAGGTTTGTAGAGAATGTTTGAATATGTAAATTGTGTATAATGATAGGCAATTATAGGGTAAAAACTGGACCTTATGAATGTTACAGAATTGCATGGAGCATCAAAGTATTTTCCTTCAGATGAAATATTTATCTTTTATGCATGTTATAAGCACTTTTTCAAAGGTATTCAGCAACCTATTTGAGTGGAGAGTTGACAAAAATCAAACCATTACAACAGAGTAAGACTGTGGGCTTAAGTACAGGAGAAGCTGTGGCTTTTACAAAATATACATAATAAATCTCTTGAACTAATGGTTCCGGAGATGGATCTTCAAGGACAAGTTCCACTGATTTTTCACTCCCTTAGATGAAAGCTGGTCAGATATATCTAGATTTTTTTAGGAGTATGTATATGTATGTGGGGAGGATGGGGGAGGCTGGGAAATAACTAGGTGAGAATTTGAATTTCCTTGGACTGACTCCTCATTTCTTCAGAATGGCTGCTGTATTTTTAAATTTATCCACAAAAAAAAAGATACTGCAACAAGATAAGAAAAAGTAAAGCCAGGAGATGATATTGTAGTTTATGCTGCTGAAGATAACGTTTTCTCCTTCTCTGAGCACGACAGTCTGTTCAGGTTAACCAACTGCAGTGTTAGAATAACTCCAGCCGACTTGTCACAGAGTACAAAAGTCATCAGCAACTGAATGTTCTTTTCTGCACCGCAATTAAGACGAATCAATACGACGTGCCACAAATGGTATTTTACTCTCAATAAGAACTCGGGCTGAGTTTATTCAGAATATTTTAGCGCTTCCCCAGGGGATTTTGGTCCGACGCAGATGGCAAATAAAGTACTCAGCCTAGGGCTAGAGCACATTATGCTAATTCTAATGTCAGATGTACTTTAATATACAGCTCTATTTAATCACCCCATTATTTCACATTTCCATATGAAAAACCTGCGGCACTTCTGCAGAGCTTTCACTCTGCGACAATGCCAGCTTCCTTCAACTAGCTCACTGCAAAACAGAAAAGAAGACTGGTCATTCTCGCTAGTCAAAATGTTACAGTTTCAAAGTTTCAGTATTCCTGAATTTAAAGTGGATCTTCCAGTGTAATTAGCAAATCACTCTGGTAGGATGCTGATATGTACAAAATGCTAAAAAGGTGCTATTTAAAAAAAAAAAAAACCCTCTGTCTACCCCCATCCACATGCACGCACACACACACACAAACACGCTCACCATACTTTTTTGCAAAAGAATAATGATAATACTGTCATAGTACAATTCAAACAATATTCACAACACTGTCACCAACAAAAACACTAACGTTCTCAGCTGCACATCCTCTGTCACTTAAAAAATTGACAAGGCTGGCACAGCGGCCAACCTTACAGATATCAATATTTTTTGCCTATATTAGATTGCCTTTATTGGGATCAGAAGCCACATACCTTCAGCACAGCTCCTTGGCCTAATTCTCCTGTAAAATACTCCAATGACTTAAATGGAGGTATACCTGGGTTCCTAAGAATCTGGTTTTGAAGCTGAAGCAGGTAACTGAAGTCTCTGGATTTACACTGGACAGGATTAGTGCAAACCTTTCTTAAAAGGGTAATTTTTTTTCCAGGTAAAATAGGAATTAGTTCTGTAGGTGGAGAAAATGGGAGGTATAATCCCAGTATCCATCACTCTACTGGAGTACACCAATGCCCATTCCTCCACACTCAGGTTTTGCCTCCACTGGGACCCTCTCCATGAATGACACACAATTCCACTATGGTTACAAGTGAAATGAGTTTTCTGGTCTCAGCTGTCAACCTCCATCTCTCAGTTAGGCATAACTGGGGCTGTATGCATAAGAGAAACCCAGTACTGGGAAGAGCAGGGCTGGCTGCATCAGGACTGAACTGTACTGACCATCTGCTGGAGAATGCACAATGCTTGCCTCCTTCAGCTTCCTATTGTTGTATTAAACATGTATTTTTTTTCTTTGCTCTTACAACCACCCAATCTGCATGCCTTGAAAATTGTTCAGTAATGCATGCAAAAGCCAGCACCTGAGGCCAGACCTCACCTGGTTTCACTGTTATGAGTCAACGTTTAAAGATGCAGAACACTATAGCTGTGACTTGATATGGCATATGTCACACAAATTAAATGTTCTAATTTGAACGGAGTGGGTTGTATATTCAAGGGTGAAACGATTACTTTTACAAAGCATTTGTATACCTTTATTCTGCTCACGGTAAACAGGGCTGTGCACATAGCAATACCCCTGCAGGAAGGAGTCTGAAAAATTGAGGCACTGGATGGGTACCTCTGTAACCTTCCCCATTATTCTTTCAAATGCAGATTTTGAGCCTGTGGGTTCTGATTCTGTAGTCTAAACTATGCCCATTCACTCTCAAAGAAGTTTTGCCTGTGTAAGGAGCACGGGATCAAGCTGTCTGATTGAGAAGGTTTATTTTATGAGTTTGGATAAACTGACGTTTGTTACAAATACAAAGTAGTGCACTGAATTTATGGAGTTAAATGCAGAGATAAAAAAAATGCAGTGGTCTGATCTCAGGATATCAAAGCCAATGAGAGATTTTCCATTTACCTCTGAAGATTTTGGATTGGGATGTTGTTTCACATTGGGGATTTTTTGGTACCAAGGCCATTGATTTAAATGAAAGGATTTGACCCACTTTATAGGGTCAGAGTATAGGATCCTATTCATCCCTGTTATAAACTGTAGTTATATTAAGGGTTAATTTGGGCCATCTCTGGGAAGTCCTTTTTCTGTCTTCAGTAAATACACAAAGAGAGCTGCAGGGAATGCAATAGCTGAAATTAGTCCTTAACAATTTTGCTCTTTTCTTAATACAATATCAGGTTGTTTTATAGAAAGGGGTGGGGAGAGACGCTTTGCAGATCTATCTTATTTCTCTCTCCCAGTCTAGTTAACTGACTGTATTCTTAAGCTCTATTATTAAGGCTTCTTTGTAGGAACTGTAGCTGAGACTAGCAGAACAGTTTTAAAAAAAAAAGAACACATACATTATTTATTTTTGGCAATAAACAAACTTGTGGAATCCCAGTCAATTTTCATCATTATGGAAATTTTTTGAATGCCAGAATGCCTAGAGTCACATCTTATAGTTAAGTGACTCCTACAGGACTCTGAGTCCTGTAAGGGAAAATCCCAAAGTGAGTGAAAAAAGAAGAAGAATGAGCAGAAATATTAAAAGTGTAATTATTAAGGGAAACATACTATCACAATGCTACAAATTACACAAAAGGTTTAGCTACAGAGGCAAGGATCTCAGGGCTGCTCTAGATTAAGCAGTTAAGATGTGATCTATGCAAGTGCAGCTGCAGAAGATTAATACACAAATATATTTCCTGAAGTGCAAAGATAAAAATACAATTTCTGCTCCTTAAATATAGTGTTTTATGCAGCTATAAGACTGCAAAAAATAATGCCAACATGGGCTAAAAAAAAAGCCCCTGCAAATTTCATATTTTATTTCTATACAATCCAGATTGATCACCTACGAGAAGCATAATTAAGGAATGCTAAGCATCCCAATCCCTTTGAGAATGCGCTGCCTAAAAATATTTTTAGAACAATCACTGTAGTAATTCTTCTTAGTTGTAGAAACACTCCAAATCAGAAAGTCAATTTTTCCTCTATTTGCAGAAGTGTGCTGGTTTTCACTGGAAAGGCGCCTGTGTTTTGTTTGGCTGCTGTTCATATACTGCCTTGGCAGGAATTCCTTGGATAGCTTACAGTGAATATTGCTCTTGCATACAGTAGCACTCCCATTTTAACCATCCCAGCCACACGTTTTCTAATAACACACGGAGAGCTGCAAAATCCCTGTCAGTGCAGCTCTTTAAAGCAGCAGCAGGGAGGGGGCTGTTCTACCCCTTCAAAACTGTGAGCTGCAAACGGAGGATGGACCTTTTACTAATAACCAATGCGAAATATGTTTGCACAGCAGCTTTCCAAAGGAAGAAAGAGGGTGGGGGAGAGAGAAGTCAGTCAGTAGGCCTGATTCTGCTGATTCACTTAAGTCAACAGAACTGAATGAGCTCAGCATTTCACAGGATCAGGTCCTAAGAACAACGGATTTTTTATTTTTGTTTCTTTCTGGTTCTGAATCCTGAGATGAGATAATGGTACCTAGTCTTCCCTAACCTGTTACCGAGCTGAATCCTCATTCTGCCTTCCTTGCACATCCAGATTTTCCACAACGTCATTGGGAGATCCGAGCGCATTGAGAGAACTCAGCTGCTGAAATCGAACAGGCATGCAACATAAAAGTTGGAGGAATTTGTATCACTGAAATATTAGCAAGACACGTGAGCATAGCTTTTTTACCTTAGATGGAGATAAGGACATAAACAAAATACTTATTCATGATGTGCTTTGCAAATAGCACTGACTTGATATTGGACAGCTGCAGCCCTGCACCCCCCCTGACATTCTCACTTGCTGTCTCTGACTCCCTGCTTTTGGAGATTAACAGCACTTTGCGTCACCCTGCACTCTTTTTTGGTTAGGTTTGTTAGTTGATGAATTTGGGCAAGGGAAGTTATCATTAGACAACAAATTTCCAGGTACAAATTTGTGTGACATCTAGGCACTAATGTTATTTCTGCCTTTAAAAACTCCCTCAGCATCAGCACTGTCTCCACTTCACACCTCTCTACCCCTTTCTCTATCCCTCCCTCTTTCTCTCTCACTCTTTCTCTCCATTGTTTACAAAGGTTTCATTATGTTTTCAACTAATCAGAAAGGCCTGCTAATACACAATTAACATGTGATTATAAAAAAAAATAAAATAGCTTCCAGAAGAAGCAAAAGTAATTAAGTAAAGAATGCTTTTCAATAAGTGCTCGCTTTAACCCATTGTCAGAACACAGTCTAGGTTAGTCCACAATGGATGGAACAGATGCCAAGGGCAAAATGTTAAAAGCAAATAAAAAAGGACATTATTTTCTTTGGGAATAATAACCATCAACTCCACAAAAACGAACATCAGATTGCAGTTGTTTTTATCTGACCTCCTCCTCTTTCCTCCACTTTTCTAAAGTGTCTTTTTTGTTCCATTAAATTAAATAAAAATAAAGGAATTATTTAGCATACCTTGACTTCCAAGGTGACAGAAAACTAAATAACCGTCATTGCCATCAAAAGGGCTTAATACACTAGGTTTTTAAAATACATGAGAATTAAAAGATTTAAGCTTAATCCCTGCCCGTTTTTTCACAAGCCAAACTCTCAAAAAAGTCAATGAGTATTTTGTTGCATGAGGACAGGGGGACTGGACCCTCAGTACCTTGTGCGGCATTATAGCAACATCTGCAGTAGTAATGCAGTTAAAATGTCTACAGTACAATATTTCTGTTGCTAACCTTGCTTTGCATCTGTCTTCAATGTCCTTAGCTCAAGACATTCCACACAGGTTGACGGCCCTGAGCTACTTTAAAAACATATATATTGAAAAAAATATCTAAATAGGTTCAGCCATTTTTGATCTAGGAATTGTCAAAACATATCTAAATGTGTCCTGTGTTCTTGATGCTTTTTGCCAACCTCCACAGCAAAAATTGTTCCCTTTGGAAAAATATAAATTCCTCTAGATGTTTGTCCTTGAAGCAGAGTATCTGGGGTACTTTTCAGTTCTTCTTTTTCCGTCTCAATGGATTTTGAAATACATGAGAAACTTAATGGTGTCTTTTGAAGCCCAGGTTCTGTGTGCCATCGAGTGTCTCCTGCCTTGTGCTAACCACTCCTCAACTCCCACTGAAATCAAGGGTAACTTGAAGAGCATTCAGTACATCATAGGATCAGGCCCCTTCTTAAGTCACAATTGAATATGTAAAATAGCAACCCCTGTTCCTTAATTTTTTTGGGTGAATTTATATTCCAAACTATATGTCACATCCAGAGTATTTTTACTACCCAAAATCCCATTAGTTTCATTGGCATTTTAGGTAATAAGAGTTGCATGGTAAAAATTCCATTTATATTAGATCAGGTCCATAGGACTCACCAGCCTGATGTGATTGTCAGTGGAAGGGGAAGATCTGGGGGGTTGTCACAATTATAACCAGTTTCATTCACCTGGTTTATCTTACCTAGTGCAAACACTATTTATATTAGCTTAAAATTGTTACATCAGTAGTTTACCCTGTAAATTTACAGGGGGGAAGTTAAGCTAATGAAAGATAGGTTTTTGTCAGTTTTAAGAGGACTCACAGACAAAGCTGCACTGAATTAATGGAACAGGTTGACAATGTCTGTTAATTAAACTGGTACAACGTAATGTATAGGCCAGACCTAAGTGCTTCATCCACTTCCACTGACAGAGCCAAAAAGAATTAAATAGCGTCGTGGAGTCAAATCCTCAGGTCCCTCTCAACACCAGGCTGATATCAATGAGATTTTCACCAGCCTGACCCTTCCCTCCTTGCACACACAGCAGTTTACTACTCACCAACTAAGTTAAGATAGCATAATCAGGTCCACAACAAAAGACTACCCAGTGTATAGGTGTCAGAATTAGGGTCTCTGTTTTTACCAAGACCTATTCACTCAGAATTCCTGTTGATTATATGGGAGTTTTCTTCAAGTAAGAGCTGACAAAGGACTTAAAGATTTGTCCTATGAAAATTTAATATCAGGGTGAAAAAAATGCTATATAGGTTGTTCTGTCCAGCCCTTTGGCTGTGAAAGCTACTACATTTCCTAGTCTTTTTTCAAATATCCCAAGCACTGAGGCTTTCATCACTATCTGCTAAAAGTCTTGAAGATAAGATCCTTCTTCACCAGAAGAAAAGGTTGGAATTTGAAACTGTTTGGCCAGGCCTACTTCAGACATTTCTACACAGCAGAGTAAGTTTGGGCTGGGGGTGGAAGAGCAGAGCACCAGTCCCAGCTGATGATTCAGAGAGGGAAACCAGAATGGTAGTCATCAGGGAGCCTACACTGGCACTGTCATAGCAGCAGCCCACGCTTGGGGGCTTGTGCTGAGTCAGCAATATCTCACACCATCCCCACAACTGCAGTAGCCCCTGCACAAGAAGGTAAGTACTTGCTCACCCCACCCCCTCTGTGCCACCCAAGGCATCAAGGGTTCCTGTAGATGTGCAGGACGCATACTCCGATGTGCTGGAATTACAGTGCGTTGGAGAGGGCTTAATGAGCCAGGTCTGCTGGAGCATGCTAATTAGCATGATCCAGAAGCCTCAGTGTCTCGTGTATTCAGCATCCCCGCACTTCAAAATGGTGGCAGGGACACTTTAACCACGGTTGAATTACAGGGGAGCTTGGGGAGGCTGAGCCCCACCATAAGAGACAAGCGCCCCCCTATAAGATTTGAAAATCATAACCTGGGGCATCCTCCGATTTTATTAGGGCATCATGATGGGCAGCCTAATTTTTTTTTGCAGACCCCCCCCCAAAAGTCAAAGTGTAATTTGAACCCTGGTTTTAACTAAAGCTTGTCAAACAAGCTTTAGTTAAAGCAACGTTGCCACCATTTTGAAGCGTGCAACACTGAATACATGAGACGCTGTGCATGCTTTAAATAGAGCAGTTCCCAAGAGCCATTCTAATTAAAGCATTCCCCTCCCTCCCCCCGCCCCATGCCTGGAGCATGTGTAAAGATGCCCCAAAATTTTAAGTTATGCCTCTGTTCCTACTACCTATATTTACTCCTGGACTTCAAGCTTTTCTTAACATTCAGCCCAAACTTCCCCTTTCTGAATTATATCCAATTTTTCATCATTAGGGCCTCCATTCACTAAATCTTATTGACACATACATCATTTTAAGCATGTGCTTCAGTCACTCTCATTTCAAATTCCCTCCCTAACAGGGTTGCTTTTCTGAATGGGAGCTTTAGCCCTGATGTACCACCCTCAAATATTCCTTTACTAAAAGATATTTACAGAACAGATCTCAAAGACTTGTATCACATTCATGTCTACCCTCTCCTTAGTCATTTTATAGTGAAGTTTATACACACATAGGTTTTTTTATCTTCCTAGTGAAACAAACCCTCAATTTTTGTTGTTCTTCTTTAAATTACCTCCATTTGCCAACATCTTTCTAATAGCAAGGTGCCCAGAATTATACACTATGCTGGATTATTATTATTTTTTTAAGCTTGAATTAAACAAAACCCAAAGGAAATTAAATGCAGGAAGTAATGTTTAAAGTACCACCGTGGATCAAATTCTGGTCTCAGCAACACCTGAATGAAATGAATTTACAGTGATATAACTGAGAGTAGAATCTGGCTCAAAGTGTATAACTAAAGCTGAAAGAAGCATGTAAACCCCGTTGTTCCAGGATGAAGCAGAGTCCAAGAGCACTCGCTGATTTAAGATCCTTGGAGCAGATAGACGAAACAGGCTGAAGAAAAGATTAAGTGGCAGCTTTGACTCTGGGTCATCTTGCTTTGTCCATCTGAGCCAGTTACTTAGCTAAGAACACATTTTCTCTCTTAATACACTGTAACATACCAGTTTTGCAAAGATAAAACTCAAGTTGGTGGCAGATAGTAGCAAGAAAAACACATTTAAACACAAAAGAAGGCCAAAGTGTGGAATGCCTCTTTTGGACTGCAGAGCTGAGCTGGACAATGAGTGCAGGAGCAATATAAGTGTTTACAAGTGTCTGATGTGTATAGGTAGCAAGGACAGCAATTGGGCCTGTGACAATTGACAAATTTTCCTGATCAACAGAAAAAGTTCCTAACACTAGGCCATGTCTACACAAGATACTGACCGCACAGTCATTAAGCACTTGTATAAACAAGTACTAAATGACTGCGCAGTAACTGGAGTTACTGCACAGTCATGTCGAGAAACAGCTCTTTTGTGATGCTGTCTGAGCAGTAGGTTGTGACTACTGCACAGTAGCGTTGCGTCACGCTTCCTAACACACAACACTACTGCACACTAATCACGGGCTACTGTGTAGTCAGTGTCTTGTGTAGGCACAGCCCAAGATTCATAAATCTCCCAAGGGATTTAATGGGAACCCTGCCAATGCACTGTATCATCTGAAAGTGTGTTTATACGTTATCATAAACCATCCTAGCTTAGCAGAGTGTAAGCAGCATAGCTGAATAGGTATCTTCCATTTTTCTTACTCATGGTCCCGATTCACAAAGTTATAAAAGCATGTGCCCAAATAAAGCATAAGAGTCATTTAGATCCTTTGGACTAGGTACAGAGATTCAAAAAGCCTGAGGCACAATAGATCTAAGTAACACAGTTTTCTGTAAGTGGTGTAGTTTAGATTGGTAGCAGGCAGAACGCATATTCACCCTCTGATGTGGGGAGGGGGAATCCTAAACCGGGTTCTGCCATTTTTAAATCAGTCTCTTTGTGCAGAACTTCTCTTCTGTTATGGGTATAGATCAGTTTTGTGTGCTGAACATCTGTTCTGTTACAGCTATAGACCAGTTTCCAATCACTTATACTGCTAAAACTGTAATTTCTCACCTCACCTTGTACCTCACCTTGGAGTCACTGGACCTGCTCATAGACTTACAGTTAGGCTTAAGTACTTCACTGATCTTAGATCACTATGAGCAACAAAGTGCCTTTAAAAAAGCCCAGAGGAAAAGGAAAGCAGAGTCACTTTGCCTTGCAGGGGGATCTCTGAGGTGAAATCCTGACTTCATTTAATCAATGGAAGTTTTGCTTTTGACTTCAACAGAGCCAAGGTTGCACAGCAGCCTTTATGGTGCACAATAGATGATTGTTATCAGTAATAAGCAGTAGGCACTAGGGACATAAATGAAAATAATATATCCTTCTTCTATACTATACCTCTCTTCTCTCCAGAACACACATATGGATACACTGTTTGGATGTTTGGACAATATTTTTTTTTAAACAAAAAAAATCAAATAAACTTTTTCACATCCACTGATTTTCATTAAAAAATCTGAAAATATACCTCCTTATAAGACATAACTAGTTTCGCTAAACAACTAGGGGAAATAAGTGTGTGTGTGTGTGTGTGTGTGTGTGTAAATCTCCTGATAAATGTTTTTCTCAGGGCAAATGATCTATAACTCAGAGATTTACTGAATTAATTGTACATTCAATTTCATCCCTACAGGCAATGTAATTCCTTACCTGCAACTATGATGCTTTTGATTCATTCATAATGGAGTGGGTAGGGAGAAAAGGGGCAGGAGGAAGGGAAAGGGGGCAGAGGAAGTAAGACACTTGTTCACAAGGCCAAGATTTATCCAGGTATAATTTCACCAGGAGAAATGATGAATGTGTCTGAATGAATCCGGTTCACCATCTACATCTGCTGATCTTTGCACCACTGACTGCTCTGTGCAGTGACTCCATTCTAAATCACTTAAAAGACATATTCTAGCTCCTTCAAGGGCCTGGCCAATGTCAATGAAGATAATGCCATTGACACTTTTACCAGTTCAATAAGCTTTAGAGTGGGCTCCCAATATATAAGGAAATCCAGATTTACAGATAAACTATTACATTTTTGTGTGAAAAATATGAGCTAATATCTGCAAGAAGAAGCAGCATTATTCAACATGCCTAAGGGACAAACACTAAACAAGTTAGGAGTAAAGAACTAAATTACAGGTTGGAAAACACCTTCCTATGAAACCAAGTTCTCTGGCCAAGAAGTGGTCACAATCACCCAGGCTTTTATCCTAAAAAGATAGAAAATCTTGCTGACCTTGTAGGCCTCTTCATGCATGTACAAATAATCTCATTTATACTCAGATCCTCATATTTCAGAGAGGATAACTAGCATCACACAGAAAATGATTTTGTCTTCCTGAAAATTATTGCAGACAATAGCATTAATGATCTCCTAGTTCCCCAGCCCTCAAAGCAGGGATGAAACATGTCTTTTAATTGCTCAAATCAAAGACCACTAAACTCGAAGTGGTCATTCCTGCTTCGGTCAACTGACATGACCTCCCTTCAAGATTCTTGGACTCTTGTCACATTTCTTCCAACGTACTAAGTGCTCTGAAGCATAAAGATCCAACCATTGAAAACGAAAGCTGCATTTCACACAGTTCCATTTCTGCAGATATTTGTCCCTGAGCTGTACTGAGCTGTTGTCCCGACTATTCCAAAATCTGGAGCCAAAAGCTGGTGAAACCAACAAAGTTCTTTTGCATTCTTGCCAAAGAAGACCTTAGTCTATGATGTTCCTTTAGAGGAAGAAAGCTGGGCTGATATGATGTTAAATCACAGCAGCATGGAGAAAAGCCAAGAAATGGTATGAAAATTGTGAAATGTGGCTGGCTGGTTTTGCCTGAGTGTGAAACTAACCACAGGGTGATTAGTGAATCCAAAAGACATGAGGAAAAGATTTTGAAGTTACTCAGGGGAGCTGAACACCAGATTCCCAGTTAAACTAATGGGAGTATAGATCCAAATTTCTCCCAGAATCTATAATAATCACATTCTGTTCAGAGCTTCCTATTGCTTCCAACATCATTTTAAAGAAAAATGCTATTCCCTCCTTTATTTTACCTTCTGTAATCAGGTTCCATCCAGACACTTTTTGTTTATCTTGCTCCCACTGAAGTAGATGTCATGAATACAATGGACCACATTCAGCCCTGATATCAACCCACAATAGGTTTATACTAGAGTAAATTTAGCCTTACTTTTACAATGGGATTTGCAAAACAGTGGCAAAAAGAAAGAATAGTTTTTGATTACAGAAAGGATGCAGATGGCAGAGTTATATGGTAGTTATTATATATTCCACCCCCTTGTTATGGGCAAGCAAAAGTCAAACTTGTGTACTTTAAGTAATAAAAGGTTTACAAATGGGCCTTTTCCACTAATGTAAATAGTCTTCTCTATTTTTAAAGATGTATCTATTGTACAGTGTGCTAAGCTAACAAGAAATCAGCAGTTGCCACCTCGTGTGTCTGTATTGCATAGTACAATTCTTGCTAGATAAATATCCGGAAAGAAGCAGGAAAACAATTAAAACTAGAAGGTAATAAATGATGAAGAAGCCTATGAACAGGGTTCTGGCCCAGTTCCCAGTCTTCATTCATGCATCAAAAAATCCCATAGCTCTGAGTCTTTGAGAGGGCAGCTGGGCAGTAGGGATGTCCACAGTAATATAAATGGGAATTAGATATGATCGAATGTGCTCACTGCATTTTCAAAAGCACATGTAATCTTCTCCCCCACACACACCTCTCGCCCTTCTACCAGAATACATGACAAATGATCCTGTAACCAAGCAACCGGACAGATGAAGAGTTTCAAAGTTCCAGTACATGATAGCTTAGCTTATGATCATTTGGGTGATCAGCATCTGCCTGGAGGGGCCATACCTATTTTCTGAGTTAAATATCCTCCCACATACAAAGCCCCAACTGTTTCTTTCAACCAAATTCTACACTGATAACTTCAAATGGGATGTAAAAGTAGAATTTTGTCCTCTGTCCTTAACACTTATTCATTATCTTTGCTGTACTCAGATATATTCAGAAAAGTAACATCCTTTAGAGCTGTGTCCACCTAATAGCCATCAAGGCAGAAATGAATCACACCTTAGAATGGAATCATGCCCTGATGAAATTCCACCAAACAAATTTTACTTCCAGATAGTAGACTCTCATACAGTAAGTCTATTGGATGTTTTGAGTATTTAGCAAAGCATAGTCCTACCACCACCACAATATTTCTTTGTACAGTATATCAACTTTATAAGGATTAAGTCACTTAACGCATTTTTTAATTATTACATCTTTTTCCATGGGTCTATTCTAAATACCTCTTATAACTAGGGGACTGACTGTGAAATAACTAAACTCGATGCCACTGAGTGTGTCCTTGTATTCAGCTGAGGATGCATAACTCACCTGAAGGTCAATTTTCTCCAAGTACAGTCCCCAGTGGGAGGGTCTATTGCTTGAAGAGATCCTATGCTAGTGAAAGTACATAGCTATCATGCATCATATGTATGTATAACATTTTATTATTGATAAGTTATATATATATAATATATATAGCTATAAAAATATTAACCCCTGAATTTGTGTGTACGCAATGATTTTGTATGTCTACTTCTCTATATTGGTATATCTATGACGCTCATCACTATACTATCTATGTATACCTTTGAAGAGAAATTTAAAACAGGTATTTTTAGCTTCAGTTCTTAAAATAATACAGACATGTCTGATAACCATACAGGATACATCCTTTACTAATCTGGATCAACAAAGCCAGGGTGACAGAATTACTTTTGAAAACAATTACAGTCCAGGGTCTGTTCAACATTTTGAATTCTGAGTTATTTTAAGCATTTAAAAATCCTTATCTACCCATCAAATATTGAGCCAGAAATAACATATTATTTTTAATAGTTAATTGGCCACTGCAGTAGAAAAATGCTAATAACAAAACTAGAGACCGTGAGGTCGAAATTAAGTGAAATTCTGTGGCTGATGAGTGAAAAGCATGGGGATGTCTACTGAATATCTCTAACAATAAGGAACCAACTGTTATCCTAAAGCAAGTCATTCTTCTAGACAAAGGCAACTGGAGTGCCCACATAAAACCTGACAGACTCTTTCAGCTCATAGATCCAAAACCCAAGCTAGTGTTAATGACCCCACTACAGTCTCTAGGCTGCATTTTTTGGTAGTGCACACATTCCATATCAAATAGTCTGGGGATAAAGTGGTTGTAAGTGGCATTTTTTCCTAACAAGCTGGCATTATAGGTTGTGCAAAAGAAGTGCATCTTACAAGTCCATTGCAAATACAGCAGAGAAAGCAGCTAACTGGAGGATGTCAAATAAATCAGTGCTTCCCTAATATAAGAACTGTATCTTATACCACATTCTCAGTTGCTTTTCCATCTGAGGAGTCTTCTGATCTCCTCTGTGTTTAAATTGCCCCCATTTCTGGCCCCAGTGAATATCAAAACACTTCAGTTATATTATTTTCACTTATGCTCACACTAGGTACTTGCTATCTCACATCCAAAGGAATATCACATCAGAAGGTGGCCCACAGCATTGTAGTAAGAGCATGCCAAATTCCAGCTGCAGTGTAGTCAATTTTAGATTTGGCACTGACTTCAGTAGGCCCAGGACATGGCTCATACTGAAGACAATGATAGAAACTGGGGAAATTATATTGGGAATGCACATTGCTTGATGTTCTTAAAGCAAACTCACATCCGTCTTTCATTTAAGGGTCAGAATATAACCTCAGTAATATTTCATTAAAGATATATAATAAAAAATGTTAGCACAGCTGAGTTTTAACATGCTGCCTAGAATGGGTTTCATGACCACACTTAGACTGATACAATACCAGTAGTATCTGGCAATCATTGTCTCCTGAATGCCAATTCATTCTTTAAAATATTACCATCCATGTCTGTGGGCATAATTAGTATTAATATTATTAAAATCAGCCTCTCCAGCCACAGGCTGGAGACAGGTCCACTGTTTATCAGCTCTTCAAATAGTGGTCACCCCTGCTATACCTCACTAGCCAATTACACCTCATCATAGCAATTAAACAGATCTTTTTTTAAGTGCAGCAAGCCAGTTCCTTGTGGGCTCTGATTGGATTAATAGCAATGGTAAGAAAACAAACATGACAAGCAAGGTGCTCAGAGTTTGCAGGAGCAAACAGAATGTCAACCACACTGCAATTGACAAAATTGTGTCAGTTTTCTTCTCTGCCAAGAATAAAGCCTAGGACAATTTGCTACAATATAGGGCAGGATTTAATGAAACATTATTGCCAGAAGGGATGACATGAGTAGGATGCCCAGTAGATTATGCACATAGCTTTTAGGCTCAGTAAAGGGCAATGTGTAGGCTCCAAAGTGGGGGAGACGGCTAATTTACATTATCACTTTCCACAGCATAGAATAGTTTTCACTCCCACGCACAGCAAGACCTGACCTGTGCCCATAAGAAGCAGAGCTATAACTTCACCTACTCCCTGCTCTCTCCCCACCTCTCCCCACCTAGTAGCTCCCTGGGAAAGCCTTTGAGCTCCCCAAAGCCACTGTAGCTTAGGTAATGTGAACAAAGTAGACAAGAGAGGGTGGAGTCCTTACTGTATGAGCTGAGTACTCAATCAACCCATACATGACCAATTCTTACACTTCAACTGATGCTAAATAATAGTTTACCCCACAAGCAGGCCCACTGATATTATTAATATAACTGTTCACAAAGCAAAATGCTGCTTAACAGGTGCTAAGGTGATGGGATCAGGCCCTACAGGAATTACTCAACATGAATTGCTCAGACTTGTCATACGATAAATTATGTTTAAAAAACTCCCATCTTAGTTTTGCATATATGCAACTTACTCATCTTGTGTTTACTGTTACTTTTCCTGCTCAATTTACAAACAACTCTGTCTCCCTAAGTGTACCATAAAGTCCTGTGCACTACATACTGAACACTGGCCCATCAATTTAGCATGACACAAATTCTGACAGTGGAATGTCATGCACTGGGCTTTTGTCCACAAACCATTATTTGATGAAAAACAAACAAAAGGAGAACACTGGAGATACTTTTACATGTTACTTTCCTGGTTCCTGAAAATGTAAGATAATGAATAAAAATGTTCATTACAGAATTATTCACTTTTCTCCATGATTCACGTCCTGGTAATTACCGTGACCAGCCTAATAAAAACTGCTACAAAACGAAGGTCAACTAGCAGTTAGAAGTGTTCATTTTCATTTCAATGTATTCATCTCTGGCTCCTAATGGCCTCATTTTCTCCTATGCTCTTTAATAAATACCACTGAATTACAGGTTAAATAGCTAAATTAAATTATTGCAATTACAGCGTGCAGAGCACTGAAACTGGTTTACCTTTCCCAGTTCAATTAGAGGGGTAGTTTCAACAGCCTGAGAATCCTGATTGCTGTCAATATCCTGAATTGGTTGGAATCTACACTAAAGCATGAGATATTCGGTTACGCACCCAGTATTTCTTGCAGCCCCCTCCTGCATTTAGAGGAATGACTTGAGCGCTCTCAACTGAAACAAAATCAGACAATCAAAGTGTTTTTTGGAAAGCAACCACAAAGCATAATTGATTCTTTTTGATTGAAAAGAAGGAAGCCTTGAAGTGACTCAGACTGGTTCAGCATATAAGAAAAGACAATCTTCTTCTACGGGGGAAGGAAAGTACATTTTAATAAATATGAATGCTTAACCTGCCATCGGCCTGCAATTATTTTACATGTACAAATTAAAGAAGTTCTTCATTATTTAAATATATTCCAGCATTTGTTGATGTTGCCCCCTCTACAGACTTAATTATTTAACATCTCTTATAAGAATGAATATCTTAATAATAAGGGCTGGTGGAATAGAAATAAAAAAGGTTTTGTTTCCAAAAGATCCCATGGCATGCAGCTATATTTGTTGTGGAACAGCTCCCCCTTACTTCTTCACTCTTGTTTTGAAAAAGCACCAAAAAATATCTCAAGGATGGGGGATCCTTTTTTTGCAGTAACAAAAACACATTTACACTCAAATATAATTAGATCGATGCTGGAATATTGTGACTTCTCAGCACTGCTGTCATTTTAAACACCAGAGGAGAGCGAGTGTTCACCTTGCCCTGAGCCTATCCGAGAGCCAAAATGTTCTGGATTTCACTTTAATGGAGAAATGGGAAAACTAAGGAAATGGGCCTCATTGCTCAGTCCCTCCCAGCTTTTTGTCGTTCGGTTTGTGATGCCTAAAGTAAGGAAGAGGGAAGTTACTTGTACCATGTTAAAGTGACCCTAAAACCAGAGTGAAAATCATTCCTTGGGGTCCTTGAGAGTGTATACCAAATTCTGGTCTTTTTTTTCTCTCCATCATAATAGAGGTCTCAGTGCAGATGTAAGAAATGGCAGGATATGGCTTCTAGTGTGCAACTGAGTTAAGATTTAATATCTTGCAAGCAGAGGAAACTGGTGAAAGTATAATTGTGGGGCATGTTCCAAGGCAGTGAAAAATGAACAAAATTCTGCATTTCCTGAGACAGAGAGAGAGAGAGAGAGAGAGAGTGCATGTGTGTAATATCAGAATGATTAACTGATCAAAAAACTGTCACCTATAGACTGTGCTTTAGTTCATTATAGTGCAATTCTTGCTCACTTCCTTTTTATTTTTTCCCATAAATTATTAAATACACCTCCTTCTCATGTGACAGACAGATAGACCAGCCAGCTACCTGTACCCCACCCCACCCCAAACACAGCAAATCCTGAATTAGGAATCCTAGGGCTCAGTGAGGGACAACCAAAGGGGAAGAAGAGGTCTTAAGATCTATATTTATCAGACTCAAACCTCTAAGCAAACTTGAAGGGTTTGGTTTGCCATCAACCCTCATGAACCTGAGAGCAGGGTTCAGTTCACGAATAGAACAGAGATCTGAACCCTGCAGGGTTTGAACGGTTCTAACCAAAAGTGCAGCAAGAGAAATAAAAGGAGAGTGTATTTTGCGAGAGCTGACAAATTAAGTTACAGCTCTCCAACTGTGAAGTGCATTCACTATAGAAGGTATGTTTCTACTATTTCCCTCCCAGGTCTAAGAGGGCATCTTTAACAGCTCAGGGCTGAATGACCAATGTTCTGGACTTTCAGATCCTATTTGGAATATGACTGGAATATGAAGAAGGTAGGGGAAGTAAATGCCATGTTTTTCTTATTTTCATCATACTAAATAAAAGGTATTTCGTGGCAGTTGTGTCACCCAGGTAATATAGTCTGTACAGAATTCTACCTTCTATTATGTTCTATTTTACATGAAAATTTTAACTATATTCAAACTATATGACTTTATTTAAAGGTGAGTCTGAAAGACCCTGTAGACAGAACTAGTTAGAACATTTTTTAACAAAGTTTTGCCTATAGCCAAAACATTACAAGATGTAGCAGTTTTAATGAACTTCTCACCAGGAAGGATTTGTAAGAGACTCTACTGCCTGTGGTTAGATTACCACTCTGGGATATTAGAGACATGGGTTCCAACTCCTGTGTGGCCTGATTAAGAATAATCTGGGAGAAAAAGCTCTATGCTGAATCAGGTAGAGCAAGGTCTTGAAATGAAGACTTCCACATCCCCAGCCAGGGTCTTACCCATTACATCCTCCCGCCCCCTCTAATTTCTCTGCTGAATCAACATGTTTGGATTTCTATCCAAAAATGGACTTTTTGATGCAATTCCATTTTCACAAAAATGTCTGGTAAATTTTAGTTTAATTTCAAACCAGAATTTTAAAAAACCCTCAAGATTGCAACAAACCAAAACTGTCAATTTCCAGTCAACTCTACTTCTTACCTTTTAGGGCTGAAGTTCCTTAGGCTAGGGACAGAAATTACACATAAACCTGTATAAATGATCAGAAACCAGCTCAAATCTGTAACACAACAAAAATTCAGTGCATATAAACTGCTCTACTGAAGTCAATGAAAAGTCTGTCATTGACTGCAGATAGGCCAGAATTTCACTTCAAACTTCCATGTTTTTCTTGCACATTCAACAACACCTGAAAAAAGTGCGGGAAACTGAATTCCTGCTATACATATTGGGTATGTCTACACATGCATTTAAGTGCACCTAAATTTAATAAATTAATTCACACTGAACAGGTTTAGACAGACATCTGCACATGCAGGCATTACAGCTCATTAACACTGTGCGTGGACTGACTTGGGACTAAAATTAGTTCCAAGTCAGTCCACACATACAACATTAATGCGCTTTAACGTGTCTACACATTCGTTAATGTGCTTTAATTATTCAGACCTAAATTTCATACCTGTATTTGTGGGTATCAAATTTAGGCATGAATAGCCTAAATTTGCCATTTTTAAAGCACACTAAGAGTGCACACATGTAGATGTGCACCCTAATGTACCTTAAATTTAGGCTAACATGCTATAAAGCATCTTGTGTAAATGCACCCATTGGGAGTAACTACTGCAGCAAGATAAAAGGCAGAACAGACTAAGACCTTAGAGACAAACTAGTTCAAAAATGCAAAAGCTTTTCTAGGCAACAGTCTAGTTTGTCAGCATCTGGCTGTTGCCTACAAAAGCTAATGCATTTTTGAACAAGTTAGTTTCCAAGGTACCACTCTGCCCTGTGATTTGCCTGACTTCAGACTAGCACAGCTAACTATCTCTCTCTACTGCTAGAAGAGAAACACTAAACCTTGAACTCAGGCTTTGTCAAAGAAGGAAGATAGGAAATATATAGCAAATACTTTGCTTTAAAATTTATTTCTTGTTCAGGTCTTCAGCTATCATGTTAATTTATTTAAATAAAAAAAACCTATAAAAAAAAGAACTTGGATCACCCTTGATTATTTATTTGACAGTACTGAAGATGAAAATAATGAAAGGAACTATTTCTTTTGCTTAAATCACTATTAATGTCTTTATTAGCAGTTACACATGAATTACTTGGGGCAAAATAACTACCACAAGATTTAAAGATCTCAAATGATCAATCAAAGTTCCCTGCCAGTGTCACATAGGTTACAGGGGCCACTATCTATATGCTTTATTTTATTATTGAACAAAGAAATTAACAATCTGTCAAGAGTTATAATGGATTTAAAGAGCTAAAGTCCTGAATTTGGGAATTAAAAATAGCTCCCTGCAACAGTAATGTACTGAAAGAAAAATTCTGATCTCAGATACACTAGAACAGTCCTGCTTGAGTGAACAGAGTAGCTACCACATACTTGGGATTGGCAGAGTAGCTACCACATACTTAGGAACAGAGTAGCTACCGCAGACTTAGGATACTCAGAATTCAATTTTTATTTTTTTATCATTTCAATGGATGTTATAGATGTTTATTTTTAAGCATTTCTTTTTATTTTTATCAATTTAAATTTTCAGAATTGCACAAAATTAGGTGTGTGGGGCAGACAATTTATTAATGATAAACGTAACTACTGTAGGACTGTCACCAGCTGAGCAGCAGAGCTGCCAGTAGTCCCAGCTCCACTCTTTCATAGCTCTCTTGTCTGATTTGTTACTTCCTCTTCCTTTGTTCCCAGTCTGCTGGGGTTTCAGGGAGTTGCAGTCCAAACTACAGTCAGAACAGTTCTATAGGACTGCTTCCCCCCATCATCGCATACTCCATCAGCCATCATTTTTCTTACATCCCCTTTCGATTATTAGCTATGGAAGCATTTTTTCATTAGTCTGAGAGTGTAAGGTGAGATCGACATTATCAACTTTTACCAATAAAAAAATTAATCCTGGCAAGCATACACATACTGGAAACAGAATTTTGGTCTCATATAACCAAGCCCCAATATTTGTATTAGTACAGGATATGGCTATTTAGGACAGATGAACATCAGGCCTGGAATGCCTGAGGCCACACAGATCCTGATTAGTCCGAATCAGCCCTTCCTGTTCTAGAAAATAATTTAATTTCAATATCAACTGCACTCATAGGAGATCCCTGGCACTTCTCACAAGGGATGGGGCATGCCCAGATGCCATTACTGAAATTTTATCTCCTTTTATTACGGTATCAGTGCTGTCGGAGACATTTGCATCTACCCTCCACCCCAGCAGTGACTTTATTTTAGTAGCATGCAATATCTATTTGTTAAAATGTCTTGGAGTAAAGATGCACTGAAAAGATAAATATCACTTTTGTTAATGTATCTTCAAAATGCCAAGATTGAGAACAAGGACTCATTTTTAGGAGCAATTTGCTGCTGTTCTTGTCATTGTGTTTAGAGAGCAAAACTGATTATGATGATGATGATGACAGTTATGATGAGGATAGTAATAACAATAGTAATAATAACAACAAGAACACCTAGGACTTATGTAGCAATTGTCCTCATTAGATCTCAAATGGCTGTTAACCTTTCTTTCTTTGTGCTGAATAAAAAAATGTTCTTCTAACACTTGGATACTGTTGATGAGTTTCATTTTGTTTCTCTATTGCAGTTTTCAGTGAATAAGTTTAAGCAATTATGAATTGTTAAATCACATTGGGTAAAACAAAAGGTGGCAGGAATCTTTACCCAAAACTTTGACTGAAACCTTTTCTTAGGCTAAAATGATTTTTTCTAAACCTCAACAATTCCAGAGTTTGGCCAAGGTGAGAGATAAAAATGTTGAGATTTTGTGAGAGAGAGAAATACCTGATGTTTGGTTGGTACCAGGAGACACAGGGAAGCTCACCTATGATATCTAGCTCAATTTTGCAGAGTTTAGAGTTCAGAAAGTTTGGATAAACGTTATTTGTAAACAGCTCTGTCTTCCTCATG
Organism: Crocodylus porosus; assembly: GCF_001723895.1. Classification (NCBI taxonomy): domain Eukaryota; kingdom Metazoa; phylum Chordata; order Crocodylia; family Crocodylidae; genus Crocodylus; species Crocodylus porosus. The sequence continues at coordinate 95,350,596 of NW_017728947.1, forward strand.
CTGCTTGGACAATGCTTGACACAATGTGGCCCTCACTCTGACAAGGGCCTCTGACTAAAGAAAAAAGCTTTGTGAACTTCTCCAAACTGAACTGTTTTTCTTAGTCATTTGAAGATTTCCCACCATTAAAATGTCCAAGTTCCCTCAGCTGCAAGTCAGGTTGAGGGAATAACAGTACATTAGTGAAAATACATGGTAAAAGGGGGAAAATACCAGTATTTCTAATATTCTGAGAATCTTTCTCATTATAAAGCAGAGCAGCATGAACAGCTTGAAACAACCGCATATGAACCAATGCTAACTTCTCTAATTTCGTTATTATTTTTCTTGGAGCATGGCGTACCCTGCTCCAACCTATTGCTCTCCTGATACTTCTCAATGCAAAGACATCACTATGAGAAATCATTCCTTGCCACTGAGAAATGCTGGGACTCAGTTTAAGGTAAAGGAACTACCTGGACCTAGCTAATGTAATCAAGGTAAATAGTTTTCTCGTACCATCACCACACCACTAGGGATGGTAGCATCCTGTGGAGTGACGGTAGTATCATATCCAGATACCTTTGATTCCACAGACAAAATGGTGAGGTAGCCATTTGTAGCTGGAACAATGTAGCACTGTCTTGACATAAAGCCAGGGCAAGGCTTATAGCCACATGTTGGAACTTGGAACTTCCCATATCCTGGGAACTTGTCCCTTCCAGTCCAAAAACACTTAAATCACTTTGTGTTCACACACCTGTGGCTGAATAGTCACTCCCTGTTTTTCAGGACAACAAGAGCAGACAGTCTCAGCAGGCTACAAACCATCCCCTAAGGTAGGGAGAGGGTGAATATTACCTGCACTGCCTGAAGGAGAGGGTGTGATGAAGGCTGGACAGCACCCAAGCTAAATGCCGCATTAGGGCAGTTAGATGCAATCCTAGGTTGGACACACCATGGAAATGAGTGATAGTGACTCGGTCATCGGACCTGAGTGAAGCAAACCTAAATATTAGGACCACAAAGTCAATGGCTAGATTACTAAAGGTGCACAATACACAAAGGGACTGATTCTGCAACTGTTACATGAGACAAGTAACACTTACTCATGCTGACTTCAATGGATTTAATTGCATGAGAAAGTGCTACTCATCATTAGGAAATGTTGTAGAACAGAGTGCTATTTTTTTCCCTCAAAATGGGTGCAGAAATAAAGAGAAAACATATGAAGCAACATACCTAAGTCTATGATTTCTTAAAAATCCTTGGGATTCTTACTCTGGATCTATGCCACGGAGAGAACTTCCCAGCAAACAGAAGATCACAAGTTCTCAACCTCAGCAAAGTAAAATTTGTTCCATTTAACCTTTCATGGCCCTTTTTCTGGTTCTTTATTTTGTGAGTTAGAATCCTGGATCTACGGACTGGAACGGATGACCTTTGAAGTCCCTATGATTCTATGAATCTAAGAAAATTTAAACAGATCCCATGTTTTGATGAGAAAACCAGAACTGGACTTGGAAACAGAACAGATCTAGAAGTTAGGTTGTTATTTGTCTTAACCCCTTTAAGTAGAAACGGTTGTGTCCCACACATGCAAGGATATAGACCTGCCATACTGACCCAGACCAAGGTCTAGCTATCCCAGCATGCTCTCTCTGATGGGGGCAAGTAGTGGATGCTTCTGAGAATAAGAAAAGGGCACATGTACAGTGAACCATTCCCCCTTCATACCCGCCCAGGTACCAGCAGTCAGGGTTAGGATACCTGAGGTTACCTGACTGATTGCTGTGGACAATAGGCCCCAATGGACTAAACCTCCATAAATGTCTCTAATCCCTAATAATAACCGCATCACTGCTGTATATTTGTCATGTTTCATTTACTGCACAGAGAAAGCTGATCTGAGCAGAGGCCTCAGACCTGGGAACTTGTCCCTTCCAGTCCTAAAAATCAGTTTAATTTTTAAGTCTGTGCCTACAAACGGGTCACACATCTCTATGCCTCACCTTCCCCACCTGCAAAATGACAATAAAACTACTTACCCATCTCATTGGGGTGCTGTGAAGTTTGATTATGTTGAATCTACAAAGATGACCCTTGCTGTATATTTTTTATGGATGCCGCAAGGGTTTTAAAGATATATGATCCAATTTCTAACCATTCATTTTAAAGATGAGAAGAAATTTTTAAAAATGAGCACAAACTCATCACCCCAATGTCTTTAACCGCAAAGGATTCCACATACCAACATGATGACTAGTTTTATTAATAATAAACAAGTCCAATGTATCCTTGTGTTTTCCAATCAAACAAAACTGGATCACACATTGCCAAACATAATTACTAATGAAATGACTAAGAATGGGTGAATTAAGAACAGTGACTACGAAAGAGGTGCTGCAACACTGGGAAGGATTATTCCTGTCAGAAAGCTTGAAATAGTTTCCCCTGTTTCACTGGGAATTCAAAGCCAATCTACTCCGGTAATTTTATTGCTTGGGAGGGCAATTGCTCCTTGAAGCAGTAACCTCCTCAAAGAGAAGGTATCAAAAGTATAGAAACACCAGCAGTGGAGAAGGAGAAATTTACAACAAGTTTGTATGACCAGGCCTAATGTATGCATTAGAAATTGTGGCAACCAACAGTGCTATAGAAGAGCCCTCTCCTCCTCACTGCTCATGACAGCTCTTACAGACAGAGATGGAAGGGAGAGGTAGGAGAGAGCTATGGTGGGGGAGGTAGAAGCTGAAACAATACCACTCAATTTCTCCTGCTACTCTTGCTGATAAAAAGCAGAAATTTCCTGAAATACAAATTGGCAAAGGCCAACCTGCAAATAGATTAGGGGCCTGATCCAAATACCTGTGAAGTAAAGGACAACTTTTCTGATGACTTTCAGAAGCTTTGGATCAGCCCCCAAAAGTTACTTTATTTCATCAACTGCCTTTCAATAATTTCTTTAATTTTATACCGGTCCTTAACAACAACTGTTTTTTCTCCCAGCAGAGGATCTCAAATGAACTCTACTTTCTTCTGTTCTTTTCCACATAGGTTCTAGTATGGTTTTCATTGTCATGGCACCTGAATTCATTGAACTTAGCCTCACAACTCCCTCTAGGAAACCAATGCTATTACTCCACATTCTTCTCCCCTCCCTCCCACCAAACCTTCCCCTTCAACACAGATGTACAAACTGAGGAACACAGAGATTAAATGACTTAGCGAGGTTCACAGAGAGTCTGTGGCAGAGACTGGAAAAGAACCTGGTTGCCCACGATTCTGTTTTGTATTTCAGCAACAAAACTCTTTCCCATAATGACTTATTCAGGATTCTTGTTTACATGCACTTCAAATGGAAAGTGCTCTGGGTTCCTCAGGGTGAAAAGTGCTAAGTAAATGCAGATTGCTGTTATTATTATTCCTATTGTTATCATTGTTATGATCATTCACAAATAGAAATGTCAAGGTACTTTCAGAACAAGTTCTGGGTGACTGACATTGCTGAGGCTCACACGTCTTCCAGGCATCTGTCCATGCTGTTATATAGCATTAAGGTGTGGATAGGGAAAACCATGTACCTAGTCAGCACTGTGTTTAAGTGGCCGGCCAATTCCAGCTAATCACCAAGTTATTTACTTGCAGTTTATTAGGCCGAAACTGCCACTAGCCGTTGGCAGTCTCTAATATTTACACCTTACTTTCCTGGGGTCTCTTGAAGCACTGCTGTAATAAAAAAGCCATTTCTTTCAGGTTTAGAAGCTAGAATTAACAAAGAAAGCCCCACACAATGCCAAGACAAATTCTGATCTCAGTTACTAACATGCAACCCCATTGATTTCCAATGGGCCTCATTTGCAGTGGTCGTGCACTACCGTTCCTAAGAGCAGAATTTGATATACTGTTTTCACAGTTAGGAATAATAGCTATAATTCACTTTTGCTTGTGAATATTTTAGAATGGTAACAGTAGGATAAATATCAATCCCTATCAGTCTTATTGGCAACCATCAGTCTCATTCCTATCACTTCCAATAAAGCCCAGGAAGAGCAGTTTCTCAAAAAATAAATTCTGAAGTATTTATGCAGTTGCAATGCCATAGCATCTGACTACTGCACAATCTTTGCCATATTTATACACAGAAAACCCTGTGGCAAAGTAAGTGCTATCAGCCTGTCACTGCTAACATTTTACAGCTGTGAAACCATTGGACAGAGAAGCCAGTGACTTGCACAACGTTACACAGGAAGTCTGTGGAAGAATGAGGAGTTGAACCCTGGTCTCACATGTTAGAAACCAATTAAAGCTTAAAACAAAATTCACAAGCCACAATGATAACTCTTGACTTGGATATTATACCCTGACTACTGCTATCATTAGGGTCTAAACAGAAGAGTTTGCCTTCCTCTCAGATATAAGCTCTTGTCTGCTTATTCTGCTTCTCATAGATTGGGTCCTCAAGTGTAGTGTTTTTCTCCATGTCAGGTCTCATAGTCATCCTCTATGCCATTCTCAAATACCTGAGGAAAGAACGTCAAAGCCATGATCCAACACAGAGAGATGAGAACAGAAATTTGAACTTAGCCAGCCCGCACTGTAGATGTAAGCTATCTGGCGATGGGCTGCTAATTCTGCTTCAGATGTGGACACTATATACAGTCCATGATCCCAACACACTAATTTCACCAATATCTGGGTGGAGTTTCCCCATTCCCTGAGCGACATACATCATGTCTGTTCATAGGAAACCTTCAAGTTTAGTAAAAGAGATGGACCAAACAGACACTGATTCAGAACTTGTCTACCCATGCAGCTAACCACATTTAATACCTGTCTCTAAACTAGACATAGCCCTACCACTGTAAAATCCACATGCAAATTTGCACTTTGGAAGCCTCAAAGATCAGTGTCATTTGAATCTGAGAATCTGGTTTTGTCCATGAAAATGGTGAGCAGACACAAATTCAAAAAATATAATTTCTGTACTCATACTCAGACTTTAATTTCCTTAATCTGGCTTCTGAACCATAACTTTGAAACAACTACTTTTTGCTAGGGAAAGAGCTAGCGTACATTTAAATCCACTTTAAATGTTACAGTCACTTTATAAGAGATGTTGGTGTGGACAGCTGAGGTTTTAACAGTCATGTGGAAACAGGCTGGGTAAAATGGGCAGGGACAAACTAAAAAGATGAGTTATGTCTAGCTCAACAGAGAGGATAAAGCCATCCTTTCCTGGGTTGCTCAACTGAGCTTCTCAATTCATTACCAACTAAAACAGAGTTTTGAAAAGATTTTTTTTAAATAATTAATATGGATTAGTAACATTGCTGTTACAACAGAAACCAGGAAAATCCAATTAAATGAAAAATAAAACCCTCCACTTCTCTCATACACCTGAAGCAAGAGCAGCATGTACCTACAGAGCAGGTAACAGGAAAGTGGAAAATAATGATCTTTGTTGGAACTTGCATGCTGCTGCAGCTAGGATGAGTTAAACTTCATCCTCACACAACTTTCCCATACAGCTTTTGTATGTTCTCTGTCTTTCTTCTCTCATATATTTTCTTCTCCCTCACTTCCATATGCATATATCAGCCTCACTTCATTTTTGTTGATTTGTGAACTATCTTTCCATCAAAATGCTGATTTAAATGTTGATTTAATATGAAATGCAAGTGTAAAGACAATTCATAAAATAAATTGCAAATGGCTGCTAATTTATTAAATTGTTAAAACTTTTTTGCAGCAATACTGTAGGACAGTTTGACAGCACATCATCTATATCTTGTATAGGACCTCAACAAGCAAGTCTTATCTGTGCTTTGCGTACACTGACAATCCTACAGCAGTCATTAAACTTTTTTCTTGGTGAAAGATTCTCCTCCCATCTGGTGAAATTTATTGTACCATTCACATGGCCAGAACTTCAGAGGTGGTTATATTTAAATGGTAAAGAGAAGCCTTGCTTGTCTGAAGCTTATAAAGCACCAAGGGATGATCTAAAACAACAAGTACTACATAAAAGGTACTATTTGTAGTTTCTGCCCTATGAAACCTGTTTCTCTTTCTGTGCATGTGTGTGTGTCAAGATGGGTGGGTATTGTAAAAACAGATTCTGGAGTATTCAAGGAGATTTTTACCAAGCTTATCTTTTGCCTCTTTTCTGTTCATTCTTCACAATCTCGCATGTATTGAATTTTATTAGGAAATTTCAGAGTGAAAGTCATATTCATTTGCAGAAACCAACTTTGAAATGTGCTTGTGTGCTCCTGCTGGAAGTGCTTGCATTCTTCTTCCATCCACAAATAGAAAAAAATTAAAAAAAAAAAAAGAACATGAGCCTAATTTTCAAAAATATTATGTTCCTTCAGATCACAAATAACTCAGCTTGAGGACTGGATCCTTGACACCTCTGAAAGTCAGGCTTCCTGTTACTTACCTAACCTTTGACATCGAACCAATATTATTCAATTAGTCAGTATTGAGGATCAAACCCTCTGAGAGAACTGTTTGCAATCAATCCAAAGAGGTGTTTTTTTTCCAGATAGAAATTAAGTTTGCAAAGTTCTTCAAGATGACAGTTTTATGGCATCATTGTCTGCTCAAAGATATTCCATGAACAGAAATAAATGTTAAATTCCTTGGATAAATTATTTGTTAACTGTTCAGTTAGCCCTTAATGTGTGTGTGACTCTGAACTGTATTTGGCATCCTACATCTACCTATTGGTAGATAGTGATATCTCAGCAGCCTGCTCTATGAGCCACTGCTGACAAGGAAAGGGGTGCACGCTTTCATCAGACTAACAACTGTTTTCAATTCTCATTGATAGATGTGGAATCCTTTCAACTGGACATTAATCATTCTCAACAGCAGCAATTAGATACTCGAGACGTATCAGTACAAATCAAATTAGCCCTATTTATTTAAAAAAATTCTAAGTAGTAAATAAAAAAGGCATTAGACTATCCTGTGTGTAGCAACATAAAAAGAAAATTAAGACACTGAATCTCAGGAGTCTGAAAACTTTCAGGTGCTATTTTCAAAGCCTAACTATAATCAAATAGCAGAGGGGTTCTATTGCAGAATGCCTAGTGGATTATTTTAGCAATACAGTATAATTGAAAGGATTAACATGAATGTAATGTTTCCCTTCCAAAAATTCCAGGAACGCTGAAATGACTCTCATCTGTACTAGTATGACTCATGATTTTAATACTAAAACTTAATTTTCACTTCTGAGGAATTCAGGCTCAGGGAAACATTGCCACAGAAATACTCATTCAACTCACAAAGGAAAATCCTCTCTCTTTTTCAGTGTGGTTAAGCTGTAGAAGTCACATCTTTAAAGAATTTGGCTTGGCTCAGATTTGGGCAATGGTCATAGTGTACACCAACAAGAGATGATCTTCTGTTGGAGTGGAAAGAATAAGCAGGATAGACCAGTGTAATTAACTGTTATTTTCAAACTGTTGTTTACAGAACATAGAATACAACTTCCTGTTACTGGGTTTGTCCTGCCTGACATGGCAGATTGCGGTCGGCAACTATCCTCAGATACACCATCTTCTTCTCTTTGAAATCAATTAAAAGTTTTCTGTACATTAACAGTAGCCCAATCTTGATCCACTCTCATTCAAGTGATTTATCAAAAATGAGGTGTACACAGAACTTAATTGTTTAACTAAGAAAAATACAACAGAACCATTTATACAGAAAAATCACTGAACAAAAGAAATGTCTTTTTAAGCTAAGCAACTGTCCTGAGCTCATGTTAACTGGGCTAATATATACATCAGCAGCTTTACAATGGAAGCCAAACCTTGTGCAGGTGATCCACAATGGGAATCCATATGAGCACTGCAAGCAGAGGGCAACAAAAATGATGAGGGGGTGGGGGACATGACTTATGATGAAAGACCAGGGGAACTGGATGTATTTAGTCTAGAGAAGAGAAGACCGATGTGGGGTTTAATAGCAGCCTTCAACTACTTCAAGGGGGGTTCAAAAGAGGTGTTCTCAGTAGGGGCAAGTGACAGAACAAGGAGCAACGGTCTCATGTTGCAGCAAGGGAAGTTTAGGTTAGATATTAGAAGAATTTTCTCCCTAGGAGGGTAGTAAAACACGGGAACAGGTTACCCAGAGAGGTGGTGGAAGCTCTATCTTTGGAGGTTTTCAATCCCCAGCTAGACAAAGCTTTGGCTGGGATGATATAGTTGGTGATGATCGTGCTTTGAGCAGGGGGTTGTGCTAGATGACCTGCTGAAATCCCTTCCAATCCAAATTTTCTATGATTTTATGATTCTATGTACCAGTATTTGGAAAGTTCCAGTCAAAGAATAGGACTAGAGGAAATCCCATCTGCCATGAAAATCTGAGAACAAAATTCTGCCCTGTACTATAAAGGAATTTACCAACATTGACATCTTTCTTTCCTAGTGCCTGCACAGAACTCTCATTAGTGGGACTTGGGCTTCCTCCAAGAGAGGAGACTACACCACTACCAGCCAGCCAGTTCTCCACCTTCTCCTCAAGTATTCATAGTCTCTCCATCTCTCTCATATCAGTCTCTGCTTCTGCTTTCTCAGCTTTTCAGACACCTGATTGTAATGACACACAGGTATAAATCTGGAGTGAGTTTATCTTACACCTTTGGTCATTTCTTTGTAAATATAAATAACTGATACTTGTGCACAGATAAGTTCATCGTAGCTCCTGAGGCTGTTAAGCGCCAAACTGAAAACGATGAAAATAATCAAAGTAATGTAGTCCAAAAGCCAGCAACTGAGCAAAGCTAGCTATGGGATAACCATTGCAATGTACAGAATGCATTTATGGTTTTATATTTAAAATTTCCTGGCTCAGAGGCACTCTGCTAGCTAGTCACATGCAGCTATAAATAGAATTGCCTGCTGACATTAATCACAATAATTTGGCAACGTGGCTACTACTGAAATTATGAAAAGGACAGGTATCTTGCAAAGCAGAGCCCCATTCCAACCCAATCATTCAACAGCCAAGGGAAAAAGGTTTCGCCCCTGTACTCTGATCTCACGCAAGCATGCAGTACTAGAATCTGTATTTTTTTCTTTTTAGTTCAATGTGACTTTAAGAAATATCAATCTGCTCCTTCGTTTAATTTCATCTGTACCACTAGCCAAGAGAAATACATTAATTTATAAGTTGAAGCAAGCCTTGAGATAATGTCACCCACCATTCATCCAAATTTGTCACTAGCATCCCATTAAAGCCGTAATTATTTTTTAATTAAAACTAAGGAAACTGGCATGCGTGTGCCTACTTTATACATCTGTTATGGGTTAAAATAGCTTTTAAAAAATGTTTTTTTAGATCACAGTCTTTTGTGGCCGTGGCCTATGCCAAAGAAAACGCAAGCTTGCTTATTTTCTCCATGGGGCGCAACAGCGCCTGTGTGTGCCTGAACAGATTCGACTGGCCGTGAAAAGAATTCTAAATAAAACACAAACATGGAATTTGGCAATGCCACAGAAGCAAGCTTAAGACTAATTCCAGCATGCGGACGGCTCTCACACAGCAAGTCTGGCTCCACTATAAATGAAACCAGGCTCTGTAAAATATCCAGTAAAGTTGGAGTTCAGATTTAAAGGGACAGTGCTCCTATTCCAAGGGGTGGGGGGGAGTGTTCGTTTGTTTTGGGTTTTTTAATCTTTTATTACAGAAATCCATGCTAGCTCAGTAAATCTACATGCTGCAAGCTGCATTTACATTTGGCAGGTATTTCCATTTAAAACATTTAAATGAAAACAATTGTACTTTGGCCTTGGCTTCTGCAAGGAGGTTCAGAAAAAAATAAAGTATTTGTTACTGCCACTATGCAGGAGAGGATGAATAAAGAAGTAGACATTTCCCTGATATAAAAGAGAAAGTGGAGAAAATTAGTTTTAAAAATATTTTGAAATTAGGCTCTAAAAATGAAAGCCTATGAAAAAATAAGTTAATGTACTGAGTGTGAGGGAGAGTCACTATAATCGTGCCTGCCACTGACAAAACAGCTTGTTTTAATCAGCTAAAGAAGCATCCAGGATGTTGACTCACTATGGATTGTCAGGGTGTGTGTACATACATGTGTGTGCATGCATGAGTGTGTGTGTATACATGCCATATAGTCCAGCATTCCCAAGACAGTTACAGAGGAGCCAGGAGAGAAGAGTGAACACCGGGGGAATATAATCACATGACAGCCTTCCTCTGACAATCTCAAGAGGCAAGAATGTTTAACCAGACATAACAGAGGAATCCATGAAGAAACAGTGTTAGTAGGGGAAAAGGCAACCGCTAGCAGAATCTTCCAGGGACAACAGCTTTGCTAAATTTTGCCTAGTCCAGAATAATAAAAATAAATAAATCTTGAGCTGGTATCTAAGAGGGATGATCCTGGCAGACTTAATGGAGGAGGACAGGGAGAAAATTATACAAGACAGTCTCCAACCCCAAATTAAACAGCAACAGTATTTTGTTCCATGCATCTTTATTTTCTCTCATAGGTCTGGATGATGTTATATCATAGAATTATATAATCATGAAAATTACCCTCCAACTGCCCATTCTCAGCCCTGACCATCCATTTTTTCCTTGAAATGGGAAAAGCACAGCAGCAGACTGGCTAGCCAGCGGCTCCTGGATGTTTGAAAACTGTATACATTTAAGAGTATATTCACTTCTTCCAGTGACCTATGACAATAATAGTAAAGAGCAGGATCAGCAGATCTCTAAAGCTTCACATTATGATGACAGCTTGAATAGACAAGGCCCATCAAATATGTTTTGTGGAAACCAATAGGCCTCTAAGAAACGTAATTTTACTTTTAAATGATTCTAGCCACCTATTGACTATAACAGAAATCATAACCTTTCCAGAAGATTTAGATGTTTTAACCATCTTGTGGTATTTTAGAGTGAAGACATAGGAACAGGTTTTAGTTGCAACCTACTGAATGGGTTTACTTTCAATTAAAGTCTCAAACATTTTGCATGTTGATAAAGTTGCTCACTTTAATTTCATCTTCGCTACACACAAAACCACAAAAGTAGTATCCCCAGTTTAATCAGCAGTTCACATATTTTATAGAGGATTTGGATGAATTAATCCATAAACCCTTAGACCTATTTTTTGGGCACCCTTTAAATTTCAACCCAGGCTGTGTCATAATAAGTGCACTTATATGTTCCCTGTTTTATTGGTAGGGAATGATTATATGCAAGTAGGCTTACTGCTATTTTAAGAACTGCTATTCAGTTCTGTTAATTTTTATTTCATACATTGTTCATTGCTGATCTTTTTAAATGACAGCTCCTTCCTAACAATACAGCAGTTCTCATCTAAAGCTATGCACTTTTCTGTGCTCCACAGGCCAAATTCACAGCTTGTGTAAGTAGGTGCAACTCCACTAACGGCAACAAAATCAGACAGCAAAAAAGGTGCCTCTCAAGAACACATTCAGCTTTCTAGAAGACTATGTACTGCTGCTGTCAAGAAAAATCCTTCGCCTGGACTGATGGCAACCTAAAATCTTGGTTCTATGGCTCCTACTGGAAGGCTGAGGGAGGATACCATATGGTCCAGTCCGAAGACAGGAGATGGTGTATCCAGAATCCTCACAAAACTGACTCATTTCAATGTGTGTGACTAGTGCTTGAATCCTTGGAATAAAGCAAAGAGCAGGGGCATGCCTGGACCATTTCAGAAAGGAATGTAACAACACAGAGGAAAAAGAAAGCAAACTTCATATGTAATCATCCAAGTCAACCATACATACAGATGGAATGGGCCTGAATGGGAGAAAGACAAAGAGCCCAATCTGCTCACTTTTACATTTGACTGAATGTCAAAATAATATATATAGAATTTGGCCCCTACCAATGATGTGATGCTTAAACAAACCTAAAAGGTTACGCTGGTGTGTTGTGTAAAGTTGCTTCTTTCCCTTAAAGATGCTTATGCTCTTATTAGCAAAGACACTAATTTCCAAAGTACCATTTTATGGAAAGATTCCAAATGCCCTTGTCTTCTCAGAGACTCACTCAGTGCTTGCATTAACCTCATTCCATAAGTCCCAGGACCTCTGGCTCTTACAGCTGAATTCATAAAAAATGTAAGCCTTCTCTATGTGGGATTTTTGCCTGTTTCTTTCCAAGTTCACATTTTACTGATTCATTAGACCTTTCTTCCCTACTCTAGCTACAGCAAATGGCCCTCGCTATAGCACAAACTCAAGAAAGTTGATTTTAAAAAAAATGGAGAAACAAAGAGGATTACCAAGAGGATATGCTACACTCCAATGCACTAGATACATGTATATATTAGAAAGACGCATAGAAAAACCTGACCAGTGAAAAAACAGCAGCCAACAAAAATGTGTGTTCAAATATGTACACCGCTGCTTACTATACTGCTAAACAAAAAGGAAGTCCCATAGTATTTCAAAGCTACTCCATAATATTCAGGATGTAAGGGAGAGAAACAAAAGTGTCAGATGTGGAGCAGGGAGAGAGCATTAATTCCAATTCCTTTCTGGCCATTGGTCCATTTTACGGTGGCCCTTGTTCTTAAATCTTTTGTAAAACCCAGTGGGCACACCAACATTATGGTGCCTTTTGCTTCATTCCCAGGGTTCAGATGCCATCCACCTGCTTTAACATTAGTCAGCTACAGAAGCATTCTTGATAATTGCTTTTTGTCTACCCACTCACCTGCCCTAACACTAAACCACACAGGCAGAGAATCTGGCCCAGATCCTCTGAAAAAAAAACAAAAAAACAGGTTCACTGAAACACATCCACTTAATCACCATCACCAATGCTCCTTCACACTGGTTTGTGGGCCAAATTGAAACAGCCTAATTATACTTATCTAAATGATATTTCATGGCTTAGACTGCTTGCTTTTGATTGTGGGAGATACAGTTTACATAGAGCATATGAATCCTCCTTGCTGAGTCTGAAAATCCTCATATATTTTCTGGCATGTGCACACACACACACACACACACACACACACACACACGCCTATGGTGTTAAAAAAGCCAAAATAGTTTATGACAAATTCATTGCTGGAAGGACAGAAAAAACTCAGTGTTACACATGCCCAGTGAAGCCATGCGGGCAAATAGCTTGGCATATGCTACATACCTATGAATAGAATTGTACTGAAGGAAATGAAGAATTGCTAACATCTGTGTGTGTGCGCGCGCGTACGCATGCACATGCACACATGAGCATGTGTGTGTGTGCACATGTGCACATACATGTGTGCGCATGTGCATGTAAAAAGTCTTAGTGCTAAAAAAACTGAGCAGTGCACAAACAAAAGGCGAGTTCACTGAGTACAAACAAGGCATTTCCTAGTTTGGTGCCTTACTTCCTAATCAGTGTATTATTTCTCACAAGCCCTACTCCTAGTCATGTGTTTAATATTTTTTAATGAAGTGTTTGCTAAGAGACATTCAGATGGCCAGGAAAGAAGAGAGCAATAGCTGTGTGTGCAGTAGCATGACAATGTGGCAGATCCTACTGCACAAGTAATGAACCACAGCTACCTTGTTGCCCTGATCAAAAAGGGGATTCCTGTTCCTTTGCTGAATAAGGATATGTGCAATGTGTCACCTTGGAAAACATGTCTGCTCCTCCTGCTGGCAGCTGAAATATTTCCTGAGGTGACTTCCATATATGCAGCTATGTAATCAACTAAGCTCCACCTACATGCCCATTGTCATGAGAGTCATTATTTTGGTGTCTCCTGAAAAATATGGCAAAAGTTTCCATTTGCTTTGGAAAAAACATAATGCAAATCAATTTGTTCTCAAGTGGGTGAGATGTTACCTTATCAATGGTGTCCCTTCTAAATCCTGCTACTTACTCACACTTATATAGGTGCTCCTCCCAAATATGCAATTATTTGAGAAGCAAAATTTGGGATTGATTTTTCATTGGACTGATGAAAGACCACAAGGACCCTCCTTAAAAAAATAAAATAAACTTGTTGAAAAGGACCTCTAATCCTGCTTCTTTCATTTCTTTTAATCCCACACCTCACTTTGCCTTTTCCAACAGGTTTTCTGCTCAAAATGACAAGATTGATCATAATTTTACAAATATCAGTGACTGCAAAAAATAAAATCTACCCACTTTGCTGCTTAGTCCAGTGGTGTTTACTTGCCCTGAACACTCTTATCCCTAAACAAACCATCATTTAGCAAACTCTAAGCCCCTCAATAACAAGAGATAAATTCATCCATTCCAATAAGTAAATTAAAAAAACACCTCCCTCCATCTTGTTCCAATAATTTTAAATGTGACTGTGGCCAGACAACTGCTGGTTGATAGCCCTCCCCCACTCACACATATGCTGTTTAAAAATGCAAAATCTAGCCCGCTTTTTTAATATTTCTGATGTCAGTGACCGGTGTAGGCTCTCCCCATACAGTAACTGCTTTAAAGCGCTGCATACAGCACTGCATTAAAAATTAATTACACATGCTATTTTATTGATAGTGCATAATGTAATGAGCACCAGCTGTGCTAAACATCCAAACTCCTTTTTAAGACAGCAATAAAAAAAGAAAGAAACTGCACTTCCAAATGCTTCTCCTGTCAGAGGAGAAAAACAGCAACATCTTGTATGGATTTGAAACAGAATTCTTTGATTTAGCTCTACATTTGGAACGTTTGAAGAGTTCAGACTCTCGGGCTCAGCACAGTGGTAGGAAATCCAGTTAACTCTCTAAATGTTGGAGCCATTGTCTCTACTGTAGGCAATATTTCCTTGAACTCTTTTGTCTTGAGACTACTAGATGCTGTTCTACCCGTTAATATTGCAATTAAGAGCCTTTCTTTTTCCTTGGAAGTCTGGAAATTGCAGCCATCCACTTTTAAGCACCTTTAAATATCCCTGTTGCCCCTGCTGGTTCTTAACTTTACATAATTAGGACTTACTAAGTTATACTGATAGGGTGTCTTCCTAGAACAAAGCCTAAGCCACACTTAAATTGCCAGCACCACTGCCCTGCAAAGCATCCTAATTTTAGCTGCCTCGGTGCTGTTTGATTCCTGATAAACATACCATGTATTAAAAATAAGTTTGTGATTAGGTATTTCTAGTTTGTGGTTGTATCTGATTTTCAGAATTAGATAGATAAATAGATAGAGATTCCTTACAGTTTTTAATGTATACATTTTAACGTATCTGTGCACATTTTAAATGCCGTGTATGAAGTCACTTTTTCTTCAGCATGCTCCTTGCATGCTCCTTGCATGCTGAAGAAAAAGTGACTTCATACACAGCACTTAAAATGCGACTATTTGGCTAAAATAAATAAATAACAGCAGCCCTGACTAATAGGGACCTCCCACCTGAATTTTAGCTATTACAACCCATGCATAAATCATTTTTTCACTACAATGAGAAGATATATTTGTAAATGACCTCACTGTTGTGGTAGTTGTCTGCATTCACATACATTCACGCTGCCCAACTCCTCTTTCTCCTCATAAAAAAAGGACATAAAGAACAAACTATATCCTCTGGGTTGGATAGATTTTTTTTTCTTTTATTTTTTTTTTAAATTCTACTCAGCAAGAAGCAAGGAGCAACATATCAACAATTGTCCTGGAACTTGATGAGTTAGGAGGTTTTTTTGCTGGAGGAGTTTGTATTCTCTGCTTTGATTATTGTTTTGTTTTCCATTGATCCTCCAGTGTTAATAAAGCCTGGTCTGGAATGAAACAAAAGCTTGCTTTTTGTTATAGTATGAAATGTGCCGAATACATACCATATCATTAACATAAAAGTTTTTTAAATAATGCTGCTTTCTAGACAGACTGTATTAATTGCATCAGGCTTTCTACAGCAAGGGTGGTCTAATCTAGTGCGATTTCCATTGGCTGAGTCCAGTTATAAAACCAACACAAAATGAATACTCTGATATAATTGAAGGAGGAGAAAATACTCAGCTGTTAAAACCTATTATTTACTTCCAGGTATTTCTTTTATCTTTATTGTCACCTTACCCTGTGCCAAAAAAACACCAGACTAGTTAAATAATACAGTAAGTAGAATTTCAGTAGCAAAGTAAATTGATGTTAACTTTACAAGATTACCATGTGATTTTTAGACTGTCCTAATGACTAATACAGCTGATTCCTTGAATTAAAGGGAGAGTGTTCAATTTTCTCTGAGCTAGGGTCCTATGTCTTTCTCTGTGTTAGACCTTGAACTTCAGAGCCCTGTCCATTAATCGTTGCTGTCAATGCCCACTTGCTGTTTTTGAATATGCAACCAAGTATCACAATCACTTTCCACCTCCTTATCTCACTGCCTGTGTGGGAAGGAAACTGTTTCGCTGGTTGACTAGCTAGCTATATGTGTATTAGACATTTAATTATCTTTATATATGTATATAAAACCCATGCTTATGGAACCAACTCCAAAGGCTTTGGATCAGGCCCATATGAACACCAGTATAACAGATAAATGATTATTACGTTCTGCCAATTGCAATTCATTTATAGTGTTTCTACACTTCGAGATCTTTGGGGCAGTGATATTTTTTGTTTGTACAGCATACTTTAAAGTGCTGAGTACTCTGGAGCTGAAATTTTCAAAGCCCAGCTCCTATTAACTTTAATAGGAATTGGGCATCCAAACCTCTTAGGTAGCTTTGAAAATTTCAGCCTAAATGAACACTATTAATGAATCTGCAACATAAAAAGGAGCCTGTATTTATAGCAAAGATGTATCATGAAAAAACAGCCTTACAAAAAGTTTTGCAATGTTTATATATGTACACAGTTATACACTGTTTTACATATAATAATCTGTTAATAATCACTGCCTCTGTTATAGAAAAAAGTCTGTGTTTTATAGTTAATTTATGTAGCCCTTATTAATGAAACAAAAAATGAAATTAAAAAAGCACCCTTATCTGGCAAGGGGCAAAGCGACATGAGTGCTGTACACATTTATATTTTAGATGCAAGCTACATAACACTGTGAATTTCATGATTCTATTCCAAGTTCTAATTAAATAGGCACTAAAAACATTTAAGCAAGAGAACCCAATTCAATTGATGGAGGCCCCTGGGGCAAAAAAAAAAAAGACAATGTAGCAGTGATATTTGTATATATTAAAAATATATATTTAAAACGTGGACTCTCACTTACAGACTCTCCATTCTGCATTGACTTGCACACAAAATTAGCCATGCATAACAGAAAATAAACAATAATACCTAGGACCATATTTTAAGCATCAGCTTTTGCACGTGAGCACCCAACATTCCACATATAGCCAACCGCTCAGATTCACAAGCTCAAACTGCATGGATTCCTAAACACCCGATTTGTGAGTGCCAATCAAAGACCATGGTTAATCACAAATGCACATGCAGCTCCAGCTCTCAGACTGGAAAACTAGAGGCTACTCCGAAAAATTTCAGGTTAACGTTACTGAATGTTAAATAAGCAAGAGATGAAGAACATTACTGAATGTTAAATAAGCAAGAGATGATGAACAGAATAAAGGTAAGAAAGGAAGGAGCAGAAAAGGAGGGAAATGTCAATGGCTTTTGTTCAAAGAATGAAACAATTCCTCAGAAACGGGAACAAGGCTGACAGAATAAAAAGCTAATCAAGTCAGAGAGACAAGCAGATCCCTAAAGCTGGAGTGAGTAACTCTCTAGTGTACATGGCTACAAGAAGAGGAAAGAACAACGCCAAGATCACTGCTGGCATGATTATACAGTCAACACGGAGGAAAACTTATTTTTGTTTCTTTTGTGCAAATCATTTTGGGCGCAAGAAAGACCCTGCTTCACTGCTCTGTGCATTGAACGATGCCCAAACTCATCAGCTGTGAACACAGAAGAAGATAAGAAAGGGTTAAATAGATATAAGCCTCCTTTCCAAGGGGAGAAAATGTTTCTTTCAAGCAGAACTTGACCAACTCCTGTCATAAACACTTAGCGTGTGCTTTGATATAACCTATTCTCTAAGTGCCATAGACTGCAGCAGTAATTATAGGAAGCCATGATAACAGGTCTATCTCCCCACAAAGCTGGCATCGCTCTTTTAGCAAACAGATCATTCCAAAAACTAACAGTGCACAACTTGAAGTAAGGACTGAAAGTGTGTAAAGTACAAAAACCCTGAGTTCCAACATGCTTTAATGAGTTAGTCCTGCCTTCCCTTTCTATTTTTAGTTTTACATTCTCCTGTCTCCATTAAATATCTGCATTAGAAGCAATAGGGAACCCAGGTTTCAGTTTATTGTCACAACTACCTACTTAGGAAAGGTACTCATGCCTACCTACACTACACCTAGGAATACAACAAAACAGAAAATAAGAGTTCCCATCTGGTTTGTTTTACTAGTTACAGGAGGAAATAAATCTGTCCTTTAGACATTCTGCATCATGCATGAGGACCCAATTCTATACCCTGGTATATTATTTTTATGCCACTGTCAATCCAGTGGAGTCAACAAAGCAAAACCAGATTAATATAGTGGAGAATCAGCCCTACAGAAATTACAACCAGCTCGCAGTGAACCTGTAAGGAGTGTAACAACTCGGATAGTAAAGCAGACAGAGCAGCCCACATTGTCTGAATGCTCTTTAATGAATATCATATAATCCTGGTTACATGAAAATGTTCTGAGAAAACTGACTCCACCACCCACTGAAGTCAAAGGCAGCTTTTCTGTTGACTTTAATGAGCTTTGGATTCAGTTCTAAAAGAAGGTGCTGATGTGTGGTTTTAAACCTCCTCCCGAAAACACTACATCCTTCAAGACTCAAGGTTCCTGATGAACCATTTAAAGTATGGGACTTGCAAACCTTCTACTCTTGGTTCAATACATGAAATTTCCTAACTATCCCACTCCATACTAGCATTCCCCAGTGAAAGACAAGTGGTATTTAAGGAAATATGACCAGGTAGTATCCAAAGAATCTGAATCAAGCTTATCTCAATACAGTCACTGCTGTAACTGCTGTAGTTATAACTGTAACACATTTGAGCAAAAAGCTTATGTGACGAAGCTTATGTTGCCCTGGCAGTAGGCCAGCAGGGGTCAACTCCTGAAGGCATTACTCACTTCTTACACTGGATCCTTACTAAAGGTTTAAACCCTATGATCCTTTGCAGTATTTACGCAGCATTATTCTGTGGCATGCCTGTCAATCATGAGCATGGACTTCAGAATTTGGCCCAGCGGGCATTTTGCAGAGCAGAGGAAGCGCATCAGGATTTTGTCTCAGCTAACTTCTCTTCCAAGCCTTTCCCATATTCACCTCAACTCACCACAGGTCCAATCTTACAATCAACTGAGCCTGTCTCAAAACACCTGCTGCTTTCATGAGGTCGCATGTCAGTCTCCTCCCTAGACTGGTCTGGTCCGCTGACCTCCACATCACCTTCCCCACATGGCAATGACAGAAGTCAGGGTTTGAAACACCACCCAAAAAAAATCAGCGAGGAGAGTTTTCTCAACATCAAGGGGAGTGCAAAAGTGCATGGAGTGCTTGCATCCTGAGGAAAGCCTTTAACAGAAATGATTAGGGAAAAGCAAAGGATCTCAGATGTTTAAAGTTATCCAATTAAGCTTAAAATAAACAGACCAAAAAGATGAAATGTTGATACCAGGGTATTGCATTATGTGAGGATTTGCAGACATTTGTTCACAATGTGGCATAAACAGACCAGCAGCAGCTGATGGTGACATCTGAAAGTGAGTAGATGTGGGGGGGAGAGAGGAATGGAGTCGCACCCCCTTTTCCAGCTCCCATCCTCTGCGATGGTGGGCAGGGGATGGTTAGGGCATTTTCACTGCCTTCCCAACACAACCCAATGAAGGCGGCTCTCCCACAGTAAAGACGACATCACGTGGCAGCACTACTGACCTTCAGATAGCAACAAAAAAAAAATGTTTCTATTACCTGACAACTGACAATGACATCCAAATGTGCCTGAAGTCTCAGTCTGAGTCTCAGTCTGAGTCCCGCCAACTGAGACTGCACGTGCACCACAGCAGGGCAGGCTAAGGCAGGGCGGGAGAGAGGCCAGTGCGCGGAGAGGTGACGTGATCACTGATGTGTGAGGGTGGGAGGAGGCAGCTAGGGGAGCCCCCGGCAGGTTTGCAGGCCTGGACGGCCCTGGAGAAAAAACAATAGAAAAAACTGTCAGTCGGATCTAAGTTTGAAGGGACAGAGGAGGCATCATAGGGAAAACAGGAGAGGCGGCGGTGGATTCTGCCTAGCTCACTCCCTACTTTTAGTTAACTAATTTATATGTCAGGCTGAGACCGGGGAGGCTGATTGGAAGGTCAGGGAGGAGAAGACTGACTGGGGGAGAAGCAAAATGAGACCTAGAGTGCTATGAAACCTCAGCTTGCTACAGGCAGATTTCTGGAAGCAAATTCTGACTGGAGGGGCCCATGGGAAGGGGACAAGGAAAGGAGATGAGGTGGCCAGGGAAGGGAGCTAGAAAAAGGTGGAGATGGTGTAAATGAGAACTGGAGGCGGTTACCAGAGCCACCAGCACATGCTTAGGGACCAAATCAAAAGGAGGATTATTGTTTTATGGCTGTGTTAATGTATTTAACTGACACAAAACTGGGTAGGCTTTCTGCCGAGCTGCTGCTGAAACAGGCTCGACACACCAGCACAGACAAAGTGCAGCGACTTACAGCTCAAATGGCTTCATAGAAGTGCCAGGAATCAAGCTCCCAGAATAAAGCATTCGTGGGCTGCTGTGCTTGCTTCCCATTTGAGCTGCAGCCAGTTATGCATTTTGCATGCCCCGTTTATGTATTCTGTTTCCCTACCAAGGCTATAAAGAATGTAGCAACCTTTTTCCCTAATAGCTGAAAAATTATATTGTATCCTCAAACTGTATTCTTTAGCCTTAATGCATCTAGAAATCATCTACTACTTAAAGCTGTACTTAGAATCCTCTCCTGCTCCACTAGAAACACTCTTTCACATTGGCATTAGTCTGAAAGGAGCCCTACAGCTTAAAAAATTAAAATACAAACCTGAAGACATGTAAACATACACAAATATAGACATACAGGCATACAGAAACACAAAAGTGCATGTGTGTGTGTGCACATACATGCATACACACGCAAATAGACCCGATGTACAAACCAAAGCCTCACCTAGTGTAAATCAGCACAGATCCATCTGAAATTAGTTGAATTACAAAGATTTATCCCAGGTTATAATTTGGATTTACGTGTTTATTTAAAACCATGGCTTCCATTTAAATTACTAAATAAAATGTAGTTACTAATGCAGGGCCAGTTCTCAAATAAAGGTATGTGGTGCAGTGGTCGCCACTAAAAATTTGGCATTTGCCAACAATTACCACATGGTGGTAAGTCAGAAACCACATTTTCTCCCTATATTTAGATCAGGAAATAAATGTGTTAATTGTCAGGTATTTTTTGGCATGCAGTGGGTTTTTTAATGATCACAACTATGTGTGTGTGTGCATGTGTGTGTATGCACACATGCACACATATGCATAAATACACATACACATAGGAATAGTGAAAAGAAATATTTTGCCATAAGCCTTACAACATTAGAAAGAAGCATTTTATAATGTATCCTCTCCACCTCGAGAGTCCCACTTCGAAAACTATGCCTACATGTTGATCTGACAGCTACACATGTGAGGCAAAGAGGGATACTTCATCCTTGGCACAGCATCCAGCACTCTAGTCTGCAAGGACTGCATTTGATTTTGTCGTTTATCTTAAATGGCTAAGAGACCACCAGTGCAAAACATTTGTGTGAAGCTTTTGCCAAAACCACAAGTGAAGAGTCTAAATTCCCTGTGTAAATACTTGAGCTTCAAGCATCAAGGATAAAAATTGTGCTCTTTTGTGAGGCTGTTTTTAAATAGAAGCCATCTCTCCAGCTCATGGGACGGATTTTTTTTTTTTTTTGCAAGTGTTTGATCTCACTGGAAATGTTACAGAAACAGGTAAAGATAACCATTAACTGAGCTGTATCTATATTACATTCTGGATAAGACTGTGCCAGGCAAACAGAAACAGATGTCAGACATGAGATTTCTATATGTAGAGGAGTTGCTTCATTGTAATTTAAAGCACAGTAATAATGGCAGAATTTTCATAAAGCAGAAAAAAGCTACAAACAGGATGAAGTACCCCCAAATTATTGTGACTGCAGTTCTATTGTTAACAGATAATGCAACTAAATAAGGTTGGCCCTTGTCTGTTTTGATCACATCGTTACCTGGGAACCTGCCTATTGCCAGGAAAGTTATGAGCTTCAAATATGAGTCTTTTTGGATACTCGGCTATTATATTCTAAATGATACTGCAACCAGTGTCAGATCACTACACACCCAGGAGTGAAAGCACAGTCTTTGTACCATAATGTACGTAAGAGCTAGACTATGACAGACAAGGAATTCAGGTCACACCTGTGCATTTTGACAACCCACTGCTATACTGAAACTTTCCAGGGATGTCCAGGGGTGGCCAAAATGTTGTCTATGGACCAAATGAGGCCCACAGACATCTTTACTACTAGAGACTTCACTTATTTTTAATAGAGAGGTTCAACCTGCAAACAGCACAGGTTCTAGCATGCCAAAATACCCAGTGGTTTGGATCAAAACGGAGCAGTTTTTCCAACAGTCTCAAGGCCACACCTTTCCATTAAAGACAAGGCTAGATGCAATCTGCTCCATTTAGTCACAGCCCTCAGGCTCCTGAGAAGATGGCCCTCAAATGGGAATAGTTAGGACATTCCTGTTCTCATCCAACATATCTTGTTCTAGTGAGGGAAGGAAACAAAGGTTCGTATTAGAAGGAGGTTTCTATCTATATCAGAGCCTTTCAGTTGGAGAAGTTGGGACAAGTAACCTGGCAATTTTTTTTAGATCACGCCTAATAACTTTACCCACAGGGGTTTTAAGGAACAGATGCCTGTGGTAGCAGGGACTAGACTCCTCAGTGACCCAGGAGAGCCCTTGTAGCCCCAGTTCTCTGTCTCCAAAAAAACACTAATCCTGAAGAAGAGGAAAGAATCTTAAAACCTAATGCTGACAGATCTTAAATGCGTCCTACCACTCTGGGTGCTGTGCAAAAGGGAAAGTCCCATGGCACAAAGACCACAAAGCCAAATCTTCCTTTTCAGCAACTACAGACCAGGCAGTGCTTTTTCCCCCTCATTTCTTTTATCATATTTAATAGCTCAAAAATAAATGCAGAGTTTCTGAGACCTAAGGCAAGTGATAAACTGGCAAAAACAAAATGCCTTCAAAATACACACACAAAGAGGCCTCATTCACTGACAACAGGAAAAAGGGCAAAGGAAAAGGGGTTATTTTTGGAAATAAGAAAAATCTCTGTCTTGCTGTAAAAGTGGCACTGGTAGGGCTCAGAAGCAGCTCCAACAGGTATGTTAAAGAGGCAACTGGGTTTTGCCCTTTTCAGGGTGGTAAGTATATTCTCAGTTCAAAGACTGTACTTAAGGACAAAAACAAATGCAGGAGGTAAAACCTCATTGGCATAAATGCGTTAAGTGATGGACAAATACAAGAAAAAAAGATTTTTGCCCTTTTAAAGTGATGCTGTGAATTCTCAACTCAACCACAAGTTACGGAAGTAGATTCAGGAACAAATTGTATGGAATTCTATGAGTAGTGGAGAACTTAAAAATATGCTTTCCTAACTACATCAAATGATTCAAGAGCACTTTGTACTCATGGACGTATGGATCTAAGGAATAGTGGGGTAAAATTTTAGAGACTACTTTGGAAAATTGAAATAAACACTTTTAGCATATATGTTTATAAATCCATGCACCTACATATACACATACGCACACATATATAACTTAGGGGGCTGAGACAATTTCTCCTGTTGAATCAGCCCCACGGTATCTATCGCCTGCACTGCAGATCTCTATTCTGCATTCATTCTGCATGTGGAATTCCCATTGATATCAATAGGAGTTTTGCATGTACAATGAGTGTGAAACATGCATAGAGAGCTTTGCAGGCTAGATTAAAGATCTACATTGCTGACATAAGAGAAGATTTTTTTAAAAAGCCTTACATTGCATACAGATTGTATATACATATTAGTGTCTCCCAGATGTAGCTAAGAATAATTGTTGTTCCCCAACATTTTTAAACTTACTAAAAAGAAATTAAGGCAAATGCAATAGGCCCCTCCTGCCCAGCTCTAAAGGGAAATGAGTGTCAGAATTTGATTGAAAATAAAATAATCCTGAAACTTTACGATCAAGGCATAAGTGGATGCATCTACATGAGACGCTTTACTGCGCAGTAGAACTAATTACTGTGCAGTAAATCTCCAAGTGCACAGATGCAGATGCTTTCTGCACAGTAATTGGCTGTAAATGTGAGTAAATTTGCTACCTGCAAATGCAAATAGAAAATTTACTCATGATTAATACTTGTCCAGTATCACACATGTAGACACCTGACTGGGAGCAAATGGGCTCCTGGTCAACCAGGCAGCAGGAGATTGCTCCCTGCCCCCAGGAGCTGCCTGCTGCTGAGGCACCAGAGCCCAAGCAGGGACAATGTCCCCCTGCCCTAGCAGCAGGCAATTCCCAGAGACAGGGAGCAATGTCCCAGCCCCCACTAAGAGACAGTTGTCTCCTGGCCCCAGGACTAGAACCCAGGGGGAGCCTAGAGCTCTCCCTGGCTGCTATAGGGCCCAGTTGCAGGGCTGCAGGGAGTGGGAGCAGTCTGCTCCTAGAAGCAGCAAATCTGCTCCTGCATTCCTGCATGTGTAGACACATGCCCAGAAGAGTTTACTCTTGAGTAGTTTACTCGAGAGTAAACTGCTCATAGATTATATGCACATGTAGCTGAACCCAGTTGTAGGTCTATTTTACTAGGTCTAGGCATAGATGAACATACTGGATGTATCTACATGTATGGTTTAATGAGCAGTAGGCTATTATATTTACCATGCATTAAAGCATCACATAAAAACTGTGACATTACACTTATGCACAATAAAATAGTCTATTGCGCATTAAGCATCACTTTAAAAGCATGCAAATGTGCTACTGAGCATTAGCGCAGCTTACTGTGCATTAGTTTAGTACCTTGGCATTTATACACATACATTTGTCTGCTCTGATATGCCAGAGATCTGATGCATCGGAGCAGACTCGATTAATCAAGTCTGCTCTGCACACAAGCTGAGATGCCTGGTGCTGTATTGTATGTATTTGTATAAATGGCGAAATGTGCGTCAGCACTGAGAAAATGGTGGTGGTGCACTTTTGAACTAAACACCTTTAATGTGTTTGAGTTCAAGAACATGCTGCCACCATTTTCTCAGCACTGATGTGCATTTTGCCATTTATGCCTATGCATGCGCTGCAGCACTGAGGCATAAGCATATGTACAAATGCCTTCACATTGGAAATACTAAGTTAATCTGCACTAGAAAAGGTGCATTAATGCATGTGTAGACATGCCCACTGCCTGGTACCTGTAAAACCCCACACTTGTCAGATACATCTATGTGTAGTATCTGACCCCCATTGAGTGATATAAAGATGGAGTTGGTGCCAGCATGTATACATCAGAGAGTTTAAGACAGACCCTTTGATCTACCTTTAGAGATCTTGTCTGAGGTATTGTTTTAAGTGCAATTTTTTATGTAGGTATGTGCCTATTTTTATTTTTCTTTCTCTATGCATCACATTTACCTGTGGATATGTGTGCACATTTGAATAGGGCTCTCTGTTTTGTGTGTGCACCTATGTAGGTACGCTTGTGTATGCCGCTGTTCTCCTCTGGACAGATAGATAGACAATAAAAATCACTTCAAATAATGGTAGATATCTGTTTTAAATAGTCCAGTACAAGAAATTCAGAGGCAGCCCCATTCTATGAACTTGGTACATCCAATAGTGCAATGAACATATATTAGCTAAACTCTCCAACAGATTTTAAAGCCTTCCCTAAAACAAGTTGTTTTGTTTGTGTTACACACGACAATATGGATCTTCTCCTCCTTATTTCTCTTAACTCTTAAGTATTGTTTGTCACATATTCAGGCAGACAACCCTAGGCACATACACACAGTGGCATGCACTCACACACACACACGTGCGCACACATACAGAGGTGGAGGCACATATATGTATACAGCAACAAGCCAGTACACACAGAGTACACACAGAGGGGTGCTAAGGCTTGAAGGCACACCTCCTTATAGTACCAATACCCATAGCAAAGCATAAGTGAGAGCATACACTGAGAGAGGCAAATGGAGATATAAACAAAGTGGCATATGCAGAAACACACACATGCTCATACACATTTATAATCATATGCAAGAATACGCACAGATCTGTGGGCACACACACCCCTCTTAGAATATTCAAACTCACACAATGTCTTGTGTTCTTTTAGAGCTAAACTTTACTTATCTGCCAATGTGAAATGCAATGTTGTGGAGGGGGAATTGCTTGGGTTTTTTTCTGGCAAACAAGGATTCCCTTTGAATTGATACATTTCTTTATCCCAAGGATTCCAAGTGATAATGCATAAATGAGTCATAGATCAAGAACAGCGACGTTGTGAGCAAGGAGGAGAAGGAGTGTGAGTGAGGGACACTGGCACAGAAACTTGACAGTACCCTAACTCCCCCCCCTTCCTCCCCCCATGCCAAGACATTAATTCTCACAAGTCGGAGAAAATTACTATGCATGAATGCAAAAAGCATGATCAGGAGTAATTAACATGGCTTCATATGCAAATTTTATTAATGCAGAAGTACAAAGTCATTATGCAAATGAAACTTACGTCAACTCTCTTGACAAATATTCATCTCTAAAGCTCAAGTTTCTCTCTTCTAATTTTTTATTTTATTTTTTTTTTGGTGTAAAACAAAAAAGTGACGAGGACTGTTTGACAAGTTTGCAAAGTTGTTTTTCAACCAAAGAAATTTATTCTCGCATTGTTGATATTTTTTTTTTTGTTGTTGGCAGGTACACGACAGCTCATAGAGAAGAGAAGGGGAGGGGTGTGGGGGGAAGAGAAAGCTACCAGCAGCAGGCAGCCAATCAAAACGCCAGCGGCTGTAATGAGCGCGATTGATGACTGTTTGGCTTTACTGCAGGGTAATGAACTAGAATCCAGTCTGAGGAGGAAAAAATATGAATATTCATGAAGCTGTGCTCCTGCCTTTGATGATTAAAGAAATTTTTAATATTCAAATAAGCGCTTGCCAAGTGATTAACAAAGAACAAGCACGCAGGAATATGGAAATGGAGCTGTAGAAGATTTGGGAGTCACAGTCTGTGCAGGAAAGACAGCACAAAATTTCATAAACAAGATAGGCTGATAACCCAATTCAAATTTGAGCAAATAAAGGGGAAAAAAAATCCCATTCCTTTTCATCAATTGAAGAATGTCCCAGTCACTTTGTCTTAAAAGTATAAGGGGAAAGAAAAAAACTATGTAGTAAGACTGGGGGGGAAAAAACAACCCTGTAATTAAATGTACTGCTTGCTTATAAAGAGAGAGTCTCTGGTTAGAAACTGATAGGAAAATGAGTAAATTGTCTGTGTGTTGCAGGGCATCTTAGGGGGATAATTCTGCATAGTGCTTACAACCTACAAAATAACTGAGAGGCATCAATTTGATGTGTATGATTTAGATAGGAGTCAAAGATGCACTATGCTATCCACATCAAGTCCATAGAGTGAGATCACCTTACGAGAAAGGACACCCTAGGATGGGGCCATAATCTGGAAACAAATATATATATATATGTATATAGCGAGAGAGAGAGAGAGATGAAATTGCATTCTTGGGAGGGAGCAGAAAAGGAGAGTGCATAAGGGTCCCAGCCATCCTCCCGAATAATCAGTTGGTAGAAATGTGTACACTAGGTCCGAGTGAGGAAGTCGTCCCCACCCACAGGGTTTCTGAACAATGCTACAAAAATCCAGCAGCTTTACAGAATGTCTGGTAAGTTCAGGCTCTCACAGTTTAATAGCTCCACTAAGGATTCACATTGAAGCACATAATAACAGTATTAGATGCTAAAACGATTTTGCAGTTAAAATACATCTAATTAGTGGCCAGAAAAGTCCACTTTTTTGCAATTGCCTATAAGAGATAAGTTGAGTTCTACCTTAACTGAGTACCACATAGCTGAGCTCTAACTGCTGCTTAAGGGACAAAATACAGGTCTTTGAACTCTTACAGCAGTTGAAAACAGACTCACCTTCTTTGTTATTAGATCCCAGGGTAGCACGGGCCTGTTTG
The DNA here is from genome assembly GCF_001723895.1 of Crocodylus porosus. Classification (NCBI taxonomy): domain Eukaryota; kingdom Metazoa; phylum Chordata; order Crocodylia; family Crocodylidae; genus Crocodylus; species Crocodylus porosus. Next base: position 95,378,929 of record NW_017728947.1, read on the forward strand.
GCTTTCCTGCAGATCTTTACAACCTCAGGTTAATAATGCTCTATTTTAAAATCTAAAAAAAGCATATTCTGGGTACCATTAAATAATTAGCTGATCTCTTCAGAATGTGACATTTCAATTCTGCTTTAAACAAAACAATGAGGATAGTCCTATAAGCTGCAGAAAATCACTATAGCTGAAACCTTTAAAGGGAGTTCCAGTAAATAAACACATTATGGACCTGATAGGGTTTTCTCTCAGGTCCCCTCCATTTATAGAGACCAAAAATATCTATTATTTATGAACCACAGGGGGAAAAAAGCCTAAATGTAAATAAAGATAAGGTTAAGCATCTTGCAAAGTTCCTACTGAGACGCTGTCTTTCAAATGATGCCAAGAGCTCTCGAACATGCCCCATTGTATCTAGGTGTGTGTAGGAGGCTGAAGTGTTATGTTACATAACATATATGCTGCAGTGGTTAATCACAACCAAAACTGGTAAAAAAAAAGACTGACTAGGAGCCTCAGGTTTACGCTGCCTGGCTTTGGTTAGTTTGAGTCAGATCCTTAACCAAATATAAACGCTGTCTTTTTGTCTACCCAATTTATACTAGGAACATTCTGAAAAACATGCCAGGGAAGCAACTAAAAGCTCGTCCAGTTAGTTCCACTGGCTCTTTCTTTATATAGATACATACAAGCTAAATATTTTCTTACACTTTCTTTAAAAGGCTCCCCATTTCCTCATTTCTAAATAGCAACCATACATTGGTAGGTTAGGTGAATATACATTTCAGTACATGGAGTCAATGTGAAAAGCATCAGGGTCACCAATCAGACTCTAAATTTAAGTGCCTCAAATTGTTCATGGGACTGTGGCTGCTGTCAGCAGTTAGATGCAGTGGTAGTAATAATAATAATAACAATAATAACAATAACCCTTTCATTTCTCTAGTGCCTTCCATCCAAAGGTCTGGAAGCACTTTACAAGCATAAATAAACTGAGGTTAAAACACCCCATGTGAGGTTAGTAAATGGCTAAGTATCTGTTCTGTGCATGCAGGTCTACATGTGTACAAATCTATGTTTCTAAACATCCAGATATTTGTGTATCCTATTATGTGTCCTCATATTAAAAGGATAGGTAAAAGATACTTTTACTTACCACACAGACCACGTGACTTTGCAGAAGTGGTCCCTGCTATGCCTGAAGACTGCTTTTGAAGTGCCAAAAACAATGTTTTAGGGCATGCTCATTTTAGTTATCTCACTATTTGGCACCAGATGATGTTATATTGCATATTTTGTATGACACTCGTCAGTGTCTGTACAAACACACCCTGGATCCCATACAGGGGCTTTTGTTACAATGTCAGAAGATCTGACTAGAGAACCAGGTCAAAAAACCAAAAGATATGAAAAGCTATACCTAAAGTCACAGCAGGGCCACTGAGCCAAACTTTGTTGATCTGTTTTAATCTCTCGCAATTAATAGTCAAAAAAGAAGGAAGAGGAAAAGGAAGAGAAAGAAGAAAGAAAAAATGCCCATTTTAATTTGCCTGTATTAAATATCAGAAGAATTACTCACCAAAACCCAAACAATTATGGGCCATATTATACCACCACTCTTCCCCACACCATGACCTTTAAGCCAAGATGTTTTGTTTCAAGGGTATCTGTCTAAATTTCCTCGAACAGTGTTTTTTTTAACCATGGGGGGGAAAGGGAGGAAGATATGGTTAAATGGAAGGTAGATTTGGACCTAATATACCTGACAGGAAAGAAAATAAAGGCAATACTATTTCCTAGCTGAGACAGCACAGTCTACTAGAAAGGGAACTGATCTGGTATTCAGGCTGGAGGGTGGTCAGCTCTGAAACTGACTTCCTGTGTGACCTTGGACTTGTCACTTTACCCTTCCATTTCTCCTTCAATCCTTTGTCTGTCTAGTCTAGTCAGACTATAAACTCCTCAGAGAAGGGAACATCTTTTTACCCCGTGGGTGTGTAGTGCTTATTACAATGAAGCTCGGATCTCAGCTGGAGCATGTAGGAGCTACTGCAATAAAATAATAAGCAATAAGAATCACTCTGATTTGTGAAAGGTTTAAAAGAAATGCAGGATTACCAATAAACAGTGCCTCATTTTTTCCCCAACTTTATTCTCCAATTCTTATAATTAAGTCCTAGGGAGTTTCAATAGTACTAAAAATCCTTGTGGGGATTAAATTTTTTAGCCCTGTTTATACCACGAATATTTCTATAAGCCAGCAAATACAATGATACAATCATAATTAAAATATATAATCATCCCAATAAAGGACTGTAACAATTTAACAGACTCTAGCTTCAATGAAGCGGGGTTGGAGGATGGAAACAGGTGTTTAAAGGGCTGCTATGAGGGCCAAGAAGTCTATAGATATCAATATAACATAGATATAAATAATCTTAATAGCTGCTGCAGTTTTCAGATGCAAAATGAAGGGACTAGAGAGGAATCTGGGTTAATGAGGAGTCAGTTAGACTGACTATTTCACTTCTGAACTTGCCCATTTGGGATCAAATAATGTTAACAGCCACTCACATTTCACTATAGACAAGCATCCTCAGGCTGAATTTTGGCCCTTGGAGAGGAAGGCAGAGAGAATGTGCTACTTGTACAAGTTCCTCCAATCTGCTCCCTTCTGCTCTTCCTCTTTCCTCCTATGTCTCCCTTTTTCTGTCTCTGCTTTCCCTACCAAGAGAAAAACCCAGTGGCAAAATCAGACTGTTGTAGAGGCAAAGCCTCTCAAAAGCAGTTTTCTTACCATGGTGAACCTGAGGGGGCCTAAGGGACAAAATACATGGATAGTGAGGATCACAAAGCAAACAGGATAGAGATCAAGAACAGAGGATGGGAACAGAAGGGAAGGGGAAAGACAGAAGAAAGAAACAAAGAGAAAATAAAATGAACAGTTGAAGATAAGATGTTATGGGGTTTTTCTTTTCTCTTTTTTCCCCCCTCTCCCCTTTTTTAATTCCTTCTTTTTGGTGTTAAAAAAAAGCAAAGGAGATTTACTGGACGACACTATGCTGAGACCATGTTAAAGCTGAGAATGTCTCCACAGGAAATACAAATATAGGACACTCACAGCCAGAGGTGGAATTGGCCTACTTCAGGGAAAGAGAGCTGGTACTCAAGGTAGAACACCAGCTTGTACTCCAGAAAGTTTAGTCCAGTGGTTCTCAGCTTATTTTGACTCAAGGCTCCCTTCAGTGAACTAAGAGCACTCCTCCTAGGACTTGAGGCACTCCTCCATAACTCTTCAAAATGTGGGTGAATTGAGTAGCACCCAGTTTCAAAAACTAATTTATATATTATGGTGCTTACCCCCTTGCAGAGAGGCTGGGCAGTGGGGATGGGGGATTGGTTAGGTACTAGGGACAAGCTTGAGCCTGTGTTTATCTACTTAGCTTATCTGTTTATCAGCTTACACCTCACTTATCTCCTCAAATACCGTGCAGCACCCTTCAAATGATCTGGTGGCCCCAGCACCCTAGTTGAGAACCATGGTTCCCATCATTTTACTGAAATTTTACTCCCAGTTGGGAATGGCGTACCATTCGGTACAGACCTGTCTGGGATTACAGATACCCAGAAACATGGGCCCTGGGCAGGGACAACTGCTTCTATTAATTTAATCAGGATGTTCACTCTGAAGGCTAATAACAATAATTAGGCATTGCCTAACGGTGAGAGAGATGGCCTGCCACTCAGGAAACCTGTCTTCTTCGTGTCTTTGCCACTGGCCTGCACAGTGATCATGGGGCAAGTCAATTCACCTCTCTGTTTTCCCACCCAGAAAATGAAGATAATGACCCCAACTTTTCTTTGTGAAACAGCTGGAGATCTGCCAACACAAAGTGCTAGGTAAAATCTAAATATTACAGCATTGCTAACTGTTTCAAAGTATGTAAGAAAGTGGGAGAACCATCAGATGATTTCACTGTAGAACACACAGAAAAGAAAGGTGAAAACCACATTTTGAATCTACTTACTGTGAAGGGTAGCTTGAGTGGATAAAACTGAGTGTGGGGGCAGTGTTTGGGAGAGTACCATTACTTTATTTTTCCAGTTCACCCTCTGCTGATAGCATATTAAGCTACCCATATTAGAAACAGTGTATATTAAAGCATATATTTAACTGCCCATCTGCTAGTCACAAATTGTAGACGTGAACAGTATAGGTGAGTTAACTATGCTATGAGTAATTTTTCTTTTTATGAATAAATTGTAACTACAGTGTCTCCCCATGACACAAAATTGGAGCAAATATAGTAAAGAATGGCAACAGCTCATGGAAAAGGAATTCAATCTAGATTTTTAAAATGAGGATTAACTGTATATGAAACTCCTAAAGGGGAAATTTCATGAGTGAGGTTGTAAATGATCCCAAGTTCGATATCTTGATGGACAAATAAAGCAAGCAAGGTACCAAGTAGCAAATTTTAATGTGATCCCAGTCAGGAGCTTCACAGTGATTTTATACATCAGTAGCAGGTTCTCAAGCTTGATTCTTAATGTACTGAACAAGCATTATATCTGAGTAAGTAACAGAAACATATGAATAGTAATCTGCCTTAAATTATCTACACAAGTCTGACAGACAAACAAAAAAACCTAGGAAATCCAGTGAGTAGCCTATTACGCAGTTAACAGGTGATATAATCCAGGATTGAATTGACATTTTAGCTGTGAAAAGTATATTTCATCTCTTGAGCTCAATCTTGCTGCTATAAAAATAAAATATAGCTGGGCCCAAAAAACTTCTTTTCGAGTTAAATAATTTCTCCCTTGAAAAATGCTAACTAGACGAAATGTGGATGATTAGATCATAGCTGTGGAGGTAAAACAGTAGCTCAAACCCTGTGTTCCTTACAGCATAGACGCAGGAGCTGGAAAAGTGGCTGGCCCCAAGAAAGCAAGAGTCATTTGAATACAGGGTGTACCTTTGAAGTCAGCTTCACTTTGGACTTGATTCTCTGTTCACTTTTTCTGAGTAGGATCTTTAGCCCATGAGAAGTCCCTCTTGTGAGCAGAGCCAAACTGACCCCTTTGTTATCAAAGTGAAATAGATTTCTTAGCAAAGCATACTTAAAAAAATTAGGTGAGAAGTACTGTACTATGAGAGGTCAAGCGAAGATATCACTGTTAGTCATGTACAGCAAGAGAAAGCTCTATTTAATTCATCCGAGTTATCCTACCTGAATAATTGCCAGTGGATTTTTTGTTTTCTTTTTAATGAAAGTGTCTATACTCTGAACCTAGAGCTTATTGCTTTAAATCATCCTGTAACAAAATATTTGTGTAACCACTTGTGTTCCCAGCAAAGTCTCTGAAATGTCACTGATGAAAAAAGAGAGAGAGAGAGAAATTGAACTGGCCTGTAATTAGTTTCAACAAAGTAGTCCTTTTAACCCTAATTTTCTAGATGTAGATGGCATTTTAAAGGACAGGTGATAGCACACTGAGAAATCACAAATAGCATCCTGATATATTTCATTCTAAATGGCTTCTTTATTTTAATATAATTTACCAATTTTCAGCCTTTTAACAAGTGATAAGAGAAAATGTGCACACATATTAGAATGGGTAAAAAAGTAACACTTTGGATCCCTAATTTAATAAAGATTGTTATAACACGCTAATACTAGTATCATTATTCCTTCTGATTCAATATTCTAGTGACTAGCTGTAAGAGAGGTTTATGTTCTGCTGAGGTTTATACCACTATTTAATGTAATTAAACAAACTGGCAGCAAAAATCTCCATGGAAATATAATTTCTATGCAGACTATTCCCACCAGAAATCTGGAAGAATCATAACACACAAACTTTAATTCTGTTTTATTTTTTCCCTGATCTGAAACTGATCCTGTATTCCTTGAACTTTGCAAAGTAAAAGACTGAAGTCATTTGGCTTCCAAAGACATGGTGTTACAATAATAATCGGAAAAAAAATGACTCAGTGAAGGCGTAAAGGGCAATGCCCGAGTAATTCTGCTCGGCATGGGTTTGTGGCTGAGGCCAGGGCATGGAATTCTGCCACCTCCAACCCATGGACAGGGCCAAAGGTTACAATGTACCACGGTCCTGGCTTCTAAATCCAGCACGTATCAGGCTTCGCTCCACCCTGCACCAGACTATCCATTGGTAATATGAAGCGTGCATGGAAAGTCACAAGAGCCATTTGGTCCATGTTATCCCCCCACCAATCCCTAGTATAAGACCTCTGTGGAGCAGAGGGCCTTTTGTGAGGCCTTCCGTCTAGAGTGAGCCTTGTCATGATGGAATTTTAGGCACCCAGTAAGAATCTCTGTTTTGATCACGGGTCAGATCCCAGATCCACTTAAATCAAGGGTTGCCTTCAGAACAGGATCAAACCCTTATGCTGGGCTCAAAGAGTAGCCATATTCTGGGCTTTTGTAGAGAGGAAATTACTATTTTTTCTAGTTTTAAAATTAAATGGAAATAGTTCACATGGATTATGACCCCTACAAACTCCTGCTAATTTCAACAGTAACTTTGCCTGCATCAAGTCTCAGGATTAGGTTTTATAATTAAAAATCTGACACTGAAGGAAGGCTGCATATGCAGAATTGGGCCCACCAGGTGAAAATATAAGCAGGTGTATGTAGCCCCACTGACATTAATAGCTAGGCAATATACAGCTCTGTATGTCTTTATGCAGACGTCTGGCTTAGGTATCATAGTACAGTCCTTACCCAGGTGAAATCACTCCTGACATCAACAAAATTATCACTTCACTAAGAAGACTGAGCCCTCTGATGGATGTTTGGATTTGAAAAGGAAATAATATAGTAGCCACCCCTAATAGGCATGGTAACATAAAAGGGAAAAGAGCCAGCCTCATCTACAGCAGCAGAATAAATTAGTAGAGAACAGAGTCAAGATTCAGTTGAAATAAACGTTCAGTCACCTTTCACTTATGTCTGTGAGGGTCTCTGTTGGAGAAACCACACTGAAATTATACCCACACCCATTCAGATGGAGGACAGGGAATGATTAACTGAACAGAAAAAAGCCTGGTTCCTATTATTGCTATCGCCTGTTCTTTCACCTCCACAAACACAAATAGTCTTTTTAAAATAAGGCTTCTGTAATATAAATCCTAATTTCCTTAAGCTGGTCTCATAAATTGCCAGTATCTAGTTGCATTTTCCCATTCTGCAGCTTTTAATGCCCTTATTCTACATCCTAATTTCTTTGGGAGTGGGGGGGAGAGAGAGAGAGAGATGGGAGAAGAATCTCAGTGTCACTGAAAAAAAAGTCACTGGGTTTTGCAATCCAGCAGCTTACTTGGCAGGGAGAACTGCTGGTTGGCATTATCCACTCGTTTGACAAAACTACTATTTCTGGGCACACACTCAAAAACAGGTAGGAAGCAAATGCTGAGAAATAAGGAAGTAAAAACAGCCAACAGATTTTTCACTACCAAGAACGCCAAGAGTAAACATGATTTATTTAGCTGTGTTTAACGTGTCTCTTCTGCACTAGACTGCAGAAATCTGCTTGTATTTAGAGAAGGAGGAGGGGAAGGAGGAGGAGGTGGGGGGATAAAAAGGGAATCCATTACAGCGCTCCACTGGTACTTTCTGAATTGTTCAGTCACACAGTTTTACTGAGTACAAGTATTTTCTAACCCAAAATATATTCATGTGTCAGAAGAAAGCAGTGCTAATCTGCTGTTAATTAACATGCTGTTGCCAACAAAAGATGAAGGACCCAATTCATCCAAACAATATTTACGCGGGTGTCACATGATTTTACCCCAGATATTTTCTTTCCTGTACTCTCTTCCCCCTCAGCACATGAATTCTGGGGATCTCCAGGGAAGGAATCCGAGGCTTGCAGGTCCAGTGGAGGGGAGGCTTCCCAATGAAAGCAATGGCCAAACTCGCCATATTTTTCCAAAGGACTTTTCAATTTACAACACTTGGACGAGATAAAACCTTCCTTTTCCTTTGCCTGCAGAAGGGACCCATCACATGCTCACACATGAAATTTACTTAAATCCTTATTCAATTAAGAAGCAGCAGCCACCTTTTGGCATTGTGCCCACAGCAGCGGCACTGCTGAGGCACAAAAAAGTGGCATATCAAGCATACTACAGCACTCCATGTCTACAGAGTAACCTTGGCAAGGAGGGAAAGGAAATGGTAACTTTGCCTAAACAATCTCCTGACTGGGTCTTACGGTTAAAACATTCTCACACTGGCATCGCAGAAATGCTGCATATGCAGGATTGGGCCCACAGTCTGACAATACAGGCATGTTTGGGTCATACTCATCTCTAGGCTATTCTGGGCAAAATTCATCTCTCCACTGACATGAATGGCTCAGCAATCTTAGCCCTCAGCCTGGATGTCACATACGTGGGGCACATGCCATTTTGCTCAGGGGAAGGGGAGGAGGAATGTTTCATTTTCATAACAGCAGCACTAAAACAAGCAGGGATACTCTTGTTCAAAATGTAACACAGAGATCTAGCGATGTGAGCACAAAACTTGAGGCCAGGATTGCCTCAGCTCTACTCCTGTCACTGTCATCAACTCCCTTTCAAGACTTTGGGCATGTTGCTTAGTACCTAATCCTTAAAACAGGCCCTCAAAAGCAGCTCAGACTATGCGGTCTCATCTGCACAGCAGCAAAGCAAGATCCTTCTTATATGCCACGTACTCATGTCCGTGATTTATTTGTTGATATTTGTAGAATGACTGAAAGGAAGAAGCTTCACAAATGCTAATGCTGAGTAGGGTTCAGTAAAATTTACTACCTTTGCTCTAGTGATGGGAGCTATGTTAGGAGCATTGGTGCAGAAAAAGGGACAGTGGCCTTCAGTATTTTTAAGCACCAAGTCATGTAGTCCTGCTCCGAGGAGAGTCAAATGACACAAAGCTTAAACTCTACACTTGTGTACTTATCATTGCTACTATTGGTGGAGGCACAAGGGTAGCAGTAAATTGGCATATATATCTTAGTGCCTATAAGTGGTACGAAGAGGTATTCAAGCATGATTTTAAACAGAGCAAAGGTTCTTGCATAATTATCTCCTAGGAAAGGTGTTTCTGCCAAGAAGGTGCTTTGAATATCTGAGTTAGCATTTCACCCAGACGGGTCACATTGTTCCTTTCAATAAAAACCAATCTCTGCTGGGAAATATGTACATTCTGCCATGCTGACTCTACCTCTCACCCTAATCCCCAACCCTAAAACCCCCATTTGTCATTCTAAAATTCCTCATAGCTCAATCAGCACATCTTCCAGATGTCCTAGACACATCATGTTCTGAAGAAGCTCCTTCTGCTCTCTAGTTGTATGAGCTGGCGCTAGCCTTTGCAATATTACTGCTCCCTGTTCCTCCAGGTAGGCTTTCTACTGCCCAGTGTTGGGCTCTGCACAGACAGAAACCAACGAGGGTAAACTACATGGAACAAACATGTGAGCATGCTGTTGCACAAATCTGTCACTCTCTCTGAATACCCAGCATTATCGGAGGGCAAACCATTTTTACTATTTCATCAAGGTAGTACAAGCAAATCTAGAATAGTGTTTATAATGGAGGAGCAGGCTGGGTGCTCTTTCTCGTTCCACACATGAAATACAGATTTTTTTAAAAACTCAATATTTATTATTTTAAAGGCTAAGTCTTTACATTTTAAAGATTTTTGAAAGCACTAACTAGCCACTATAGTCTGATAGGGAAGCAGAGAGACAAACAAGCATTTACATCATGCATTCTCCCCCAAAATAATGCAAGAGTCACGGGCAGTAAGTATCCCACAAAAGACAATGCAAAAATGGAAGGTGACATGGTAAAATATCACCTACACAACTACTGCTGTCATTCTGGATCTCTCTGTGCGAAACGTTTAAGAGCTGTAGAAGCTTCAACCAGATTAGTGTCTAGCTGACAAACACAACTCCTTCCAAGACAAAAAGTATACCTTGACAACAATCTCTTAGACCATTTCTGCAAACATATTTTTCCATTAATGAATTGTTTTAGTGAATGTTAATGGTCAAATTAAGAGTTCTGGAGTCTGAAGTCCTAGCCTTGCCCACAGGGAAAATATAGCCAAGACAGCGCTAGTCCCAGGCATCATCAAAATGCCCTGCCAATGGAGTGTAATCTAGAGGGAACACTGCTAAATAATTTCTGGTGGTTGCATTGAATCATTGAAGTAAGTAAAGCAGATGCTAAACTGGCATTAGTTCCTACACAGTATCACTGAAGTACAAAGTGTATCTCTTTCAAGCAACAACCCCATACAATCAGGTGCGCTTCAACACCTAAAAGAAAGCATATTTCCTTAAATGATGAACTTTGCAATATGGGATTGCTTTGGGGGGGGGAAAGAAATTGTTATGAGTTGGGATTTTATTTTTTAGTTCAGTGTTTTATCTTTTTCTGCAAAGAAACCCTGTACTATAAACATTAATCAAACACTATATTGTATCTTTTAGTCTTGAACAATTATGAGTACAGTTTTGTGATCTTTAGCCATATTTACTGATATTCAAAGGCAGATTCTATCTTGTTAGATTGTTATAAATGGGACCCCAGGGAATCAACACACAGGCTGAGGCAGATGTGAAAGCTTTCTTACAGTCTGTGTGTTTGAGTTTCCAGTGCTGAAATTATAAATGTTTCTTTAAAAAAAAAGCCATCATCACAGATTTCTCTTCCAGATCATTACAGAGCTGTCCTCCGATTAGAAGAAACATTGCATTTTGCTGAACTTAAGATTTTTAAGGTTAACCATTTATTAATAAATTTCAAAGTCTGGTTTACACATGCTTACCCTTTGTACGCATAGAAGTTTTAAGAGACAGACATACAAAAAGTCTCCGGTTATTAAATATAAAAATAAAAAAAAGGAACCCACAAATTCTACCCTGTTCTCTCTTAGTTAAATGTATTGTGTTTGGTCCAGAGCTGGTTCATAAAACCATAAAATAGAGACATGCTTCCGACACCAGATTTGAGAAGCTGTCACATTAAAGGTAAACTTTTAATCTGCTATAGGCAAACAGTACACATTTTTATTTCCTGAATAACAGCTTTGGAAAAATGTTTAAACAAGAATTTACAAGCTCTGTGGTAAAGGCCCATCAGGCGATTCAGACAACTACTGGATTTTTTTGGTTCTTTAAGGACGTAGATTTGGGAAAAGAGAATAATAAAGAACTACAACAAGATGAACATCTCTGTTCAGAATTGTTTCTGGTTACTGTAAAAAGAAAAAAAAGAAAAACAGTATGAATTACCAACCGTTCGTCTTAGTCTTTTGTTTTCTTGGGAGTCACTGTCGCATACTTTTAAGAACTTAATTGTGTCACACTTAGTAACATGCTAGTCTGCCGATATTTTTAAATAGAAACCAAGATTTTTGCCCAAGGCACTTAAAGATGGCAGTCCCACAACACTTTCCTTTTTTTAATGCCATGCATTTCGTTCCCTAAAAGCCTCGCACACACATTTCACTTGGTCTGAAAATACCGATGTAACTCTTAATCCTTCAAACACTTATGGACATGCTTAACTTTATGCACATGAGTAATCCCGTTGAATTCAATGGGACTACTCACATACATAAAACTAAGAGCACACAGACAATGAGATTCTGGCTCCGATGAAGCTGATGGGAAAACTCCCATTGACTTCAGTGGGGCCCAGTTTTCACATTAAGTTTTTTCAGGATCAGGGCCACAAATATTTTACACTGACTTTCCAGTGCTATCCTAATTTTGCCACTGTCTTAACCTAGGCTCCCCTGTCCCACTTTTGGGGCTCCACCTTGAGACCACTTGACATCTTCTCTGGTTATAATCCTACTGTGACGGCGAAACCACTTACAGCAACGGGAAACATCCTCTGCAGGTAAAGCTGAAAGAGACTGTTTCCCCCTGCTGTGCGCGTTTGAGTAAACTAATTAAAACATGGGAACTTTGGGTCCAAATGCTGCCAAGAAACAATCGTTAATGGGAGCTGCAGTGATACGGGAAGCTCCAGACACTTGAGGTAGCAGTAGAAAAATCAGAAGAGGCAGAGTCATATTTTTTTTACTATAATTATTATTTTTTTCTATAAAGATGCCATCATGAACTTTAAGTTGTTAAGATGGTGAGGGGGGAACTGCTAAACTGCTGCTGAAAAGGGAGAGGAGGAGGGGAACAGCAGCAGCCTCCTTGCTGCCTAGGAAGCAATGCAGTGCTGTGAAAAAGAGGCAGAAGTGAGCAAACCAGCTGAACTGCTTGCAGAATTAATCAGTAACAAAGAGGCTGGATCTCTTGGCGGGCTTCAGCCCTTGAACCTGGACTCTGCTCTATAAATTTCAGCTTGGAATGGCTCTCTACTTGTTGAAAGACAAACTGGCAGTGGGCCAAGTTTAGCTACCACCATTGAAAAAAAAAAGGCAACTTTTTGCTCAGGAAACTTCCCTTCAGATTCAAACTTTTTTTAGGAGCTAGTAACAGTAACAGGAGCTAGCACTCTGGAAAATGGGGAAGTCAGGGGGACGAGTGAAAACATTAGCTGAGTTTTTTTAATAAATGAAATAAAACTATTAGGTGCTGAATTTCTAATCTGGATTTTGCCTGCAAGAATTAGCAGCAGCTGTAGTAGTAGATTTCAGGGTACCCAATCAAAACTCAAACAGAGACTTTTACCGTTAAATTAGCTGGTTACAAGTTTGATACTGAAAATAATAAATGCCTTAAATGAAGAAGGGGACTGCCAAGCCTTCTCTGCACCCTTGCTTTATCCCCTCTCCCCCACCACCATTAAAAAGCATAAAGATCCAAATAAGTCATTTAGTAGATAGCATGAGTTGCTTATTTACAGGTTTGAAAGGAAAATAGAGAATATAAACCCTCGCTCTGCCATCCGCTTCTGTTCACTGCAGAGGCAGTTTTATTCACAAATACCTCTCCAATGTGGTGTTTATAGAATGAGAACAGACAGGGAGCAGGCTAGGGAGGAGTGCAGGGAGCAGGGGGGTGAAGGGGAGGGAGCTGTCAAAGTGGAAAGAAAGAAGGCAAACATCTATTCAGAGGCCAGACACACTGACCAAGGTCAGCTGCAGAGACAAGGCCCTGTGCAGCAGCTGTGCAATTATGCCCAAATTATGCATGGCACTGAGATTCCAAGAAGCTTGCATGGTGAGGCTGGACAGGAGACTCTAGGACACCACGAAGGAGGTGTGTAATGATTTTAATTACTCTGCGAGTTTCTAAAGGCTAGATTAGACACTCTCAAGCTAGGAAAATGCCTGACGCTCCACAGTGTTTGCAAGAATAAATTCAGATAAAAGATCCTAATGAGAGAGTGGAGAGAGAGAGAGGTATGATAAGTGCCAGCTTTGATCAAAAGGTGAAAGACGGTATCAAAATAAAACACAGTATGCAGGAAGGAGAGGGAACTGAACTGGAGATGAGGAGGAAAGAAGACTATCTTCAGAAGAACTGGTTGATAAGGTAAAATTAGTTTAATTACCAAAAAATAATCTTCCTTTTTAATAAATGCACTCCTGCTAGTAGAAGCTGGCATACTATCCAAAAAGATCTATGAACAGATAAATGGATATCCTGTGTTTTCAAAGAAGCCTGGAATCTGTACATGGTAGATATTTTCTGTCTAACTTCCCTGACCTTGCTGAAAGACCGGTGAGCAAGATCTCCCTTTCTTGTTCAAGAAATGTGTTTAACGAATGCAAGAACAGAATATAGAGAGTTCAGAGCTGTTGAGCTCAACAGTGGTTTGTGCTGATCATGCTTGAATCTTTTGCAAAGGCATACATGTAAAAAGGGAAAAAACATCAACCACTGAGAAACCACTTCACATCTGCCATTAAGATTATTAAACATCTTACAAGCAGTGTCTACCCCCACCTCCTCCATACCTCCCGAGGCCTCCAACATGGCAACTGAGAGCCAAGAATGCTCTGCTACTGCTGCTGCTGCCGCAACCGCATTTATTCCTGTTAAGGGGTTAACGATTCGTTTCCACTACTTCTCCCGAGAAAACCTACAATGAAAACATTGGCTCACGAAAGCGTTCTCACTGCCAGAACGCCACAGCGCAAGTGAAAAGTCCGTTTTGTTTTCATTACATCTCTGGGATTTCCGGCTTAGCTCCTGAGCTTAGACACCAAATCCCTAGATACCCCACCCACTTTTTTTCTACCATTTATGCAGCACAGCCCACCAATTATCATTTTGAAGGTGGAAGGGGATAGGGAGAAGAATGACTCTGGAAATGATGCTTTTGCTGGACTTGATGCACACATCTCTCAAGCTGCAAAATATCCTGTTTCTCCAGGGCTCTGCGTTTCCATAGCTGTCAGTTAAGAATTGCTACTATACATATATACCTTTTTTAATTTTCATGTCTTGCCCTCCCCACTCACAACTCCCTACTTGTCCACAGGCTCACAATTCTCCACTGAAGTCAAAGCTGAAATTCAACCTGAAATCAATGCCCTCTGAGTTATATGACATGACAGAGAAATCTAAGCCTTTCTTGTACAAAAATGTATGATTACTTCATGATTTTTTAGCTATGATAGAAAAATGTTCCAATCTCAGAAACCCTGGAAAGGGGCAACCTTTGTGTCACAGCTTATTTGGTCACTGTGTGTTTATGCTGCAAAGGTTCAAATATGGGCCGAGAAATCAAAACAATCATACAAAGGATGTGATGGGAACCTACAACAGCAGGATAGCTAAGGCAAAGGACAATTTATTTGTTTTTATTTATTTATATATCATAAAGCAATAACACTGACTTGTATTGATCATATGCCAGTCTCAAATCATCAAATAATTTTCCTTTGAAAGCTGGCTTTTCTGTAATATAATGCATGCATGTTTCTGTGCCCTCCGAACAGCTTCCTGCAGTCTCAAATTCCTCTGTAAACTCTCACAGCTTTCCTTCTACAGTCCATTCTCCACCAGCCATTCATACTACTAATTATTATTATTGTTCTTATTGTTTTTATTTAACAGTTTTTCATTTTTTTAATTTACAGTCCATTAGAAGGCCATCAGGAAAATGACTAATGATGGGATGGCCCATCCTTGTTCATCTTTCACCATGATATTTTCATTAAAAATACATCATAGTGATCATTTATCAGAGAATCACAAAAACTTAGGGTTGGAACAGAGCTCAGGAGCTCAGGAGGTCATCTAGTCCAACCCCCTACTCAAAGCAGGACCATCCCAAACTGTATCATCCCAGCCAATGATCTGTCTACTCAGGCCTTAACAATTTGTAAGGATGGGACAGACATATTTACTTGTTTCACCTCCCTTCCCCTGTGCAATTTCAGGAGGGATCCTAATACATTCAGTTAAACATGACCAATGAGTGAGATTTTGATCTTGCTTACTCCCAGGTAAGTCAGGAGTGAGTCAACACCTATTGCTTTTTAAAGAACATACATATTCTTACACCAGTGATTCAAGAGTTACCTGTAAAGTTTAAACCACTGTCAGAGAGAAAAGAATTTGGCCACACGTACTGTATGACTTTCAATCTTCTCTCAACAACCTGAAAAACTGCACTTCTGTCCAAAAAGATTTTACCTAGCATTGCCACAAGTAAAATCTAAAATGACTATAACAGACAGAGAGCATAGAAAAATAATATTTGCCACTATTTTTCCAGTATTTTTACTTTGCGACAGCATATCGGCCTTGAGTCACTACTCAGTTATCCCACTCAGTTCAGAGTAACGCTGCTGATTTAAATGGAGTTACACCCATGTGCATTGGGAGCATCATGCTCGTGAATTTTGCTCTTTGTGAGTAGTCGTTTTCACTGTTTCTCCTAAAGTCACTTAGTCAGTTTCCCCTGTTGTTTGTACGGGCCTAGCGCGATGCAATAGGACAGAGAAGAACAGTTATGAAAAACAGGAAAATGTGATAGACCACAAAACTAGCGAAGAGAATCAGGGTCAAGTACCTTTCTAGTTCTTTTTTTATTTCATTTAACTAGATTTTAAGTTGATAAACAGCAACCCTTTAATATAGCATTTTGTTTCCTCCCAAAAATATCTAAGTAGGTAAATTTCAGTTACTTCCTTACAAATAAATCCTTCTCACCTTAATCATCAGCAGAGCAGGGAAATATGGTTTGGTCTATTTGTTTGCTTTGATAGGTTGGACTACTCAAAAAAACAAAAGACCGAAGTGCCACTGGGACCTCTGACATCAATTGAAATTCACAAAGGTGGAGGGTGTCTGGTTTTCCCAGAGGACAGCTGAACAAGACGTTAAAAAGAGTGTTGGAATGATGCCATATGGATACAGTGAAAATCAAATAAGGGAAAAAATGTTTTCATAATAAGCAAGTTTCTCACCTTTAGCTCTTTCTAAGATTACTATGCTTACTCTATTATGCCTTTGTAGGATACTCTGTAAACTGGCAAATAAATACTGTGACTATGTGTGCTGGAGCTCTTCGCGGATCCAGTTTGCATCTCCTCATACAAATACCTTCCCAAGGCACCACATCTATGCTGAAGCTACGCAGCAGCATATGTGCGGATAAGCGTGAGACTGTATGCACGTGCATAAGGATTAAGTGATATTTGCTAAATATTTTCCTTTTTCACCCAAGTTTTGCTGATTTCTGGCCCTGTGCTAATCAACTCTTTGCATCACTCTAACGCCCATTGTCTGACTGATTCCTTAACACAATTCATAATGCATAAGCATTACCAAGATTGTGGTTACCAGTTACACATCCATGCCGCCACAAGCTATGGCAAATGAACTCTTCCACTTCAATAACAGAAAATTGGTCAAGTAACAACTCTGATCCTTCCCTGAAAACTTCCCTGTCCCATAAAGGGACAATTCCGCATAATGTTTAGAAGCAGAAACTCATCCACCAGGACATTATAACATCTGACTCAGAAAACTGAACCAAGCAAAAGGTTTTTTTATTCTGAGGCTTAAAGTAACCAGTAAGAAATCTACGTCTAGAGACACAGATATAACCATGCTGGATCAGAGGCAAGAGTCATCTAATCCATAACAATAAGTATGGCAGTGGCCATCACCAAGGCAAGAATACCCACAACAGGTTGCTGCGGGATATTTTTCCCTCCACAAAGGTCTCATTCTGGTCTCTAACAGGCTTAAACTTTTCACCCTTCATTATGTCACTGAAGTTTCTACATCATCTCATTTTGAAATAGGTCCCCTCACAAAAGTAGTAAGTAGATTTACAGCTCACTGAAGACAGGAATAATAATAATGAGTTACAGAGTAATGCAGGCAGGCACCATGCAATCTTCCTCACCTGACATCAAGGTACCTTAGTCCTGATTTGTTCTTATCATGCTGGTCTATCTGGAAGCCCCAACATCCCTTATTTTGGACACATTGTGTGACATGCATTAAGAGAGATAAGGGTGAGATCACTGACATTGTTTTAGTTGTTTTTCTCCTTGTGACCAAAGTCAGGACCTCAAACTACGTCTCCAGAGGGAAAAGTCTTGTTCATTAAACCACCGCACCACTGAAGTCTCAAATCTCACAGGGTTTGGGACAGAGAGGTGTTTTTTTCGGCCCCCACCACCCCCACTGGATACACAGATTTGCAAAATATATTGATAAACACCTAATCAAATCATAGATCTGGATGCTTGTCTCAGAGCAAAGTGGATCAGGGGCAGCTCTACTGACAACAGAGGAAAATCAATGAGGATGACAAGAGAATCAGGTCTGGCATGATTTCTTCAGAGAAGCCTAAGAAAAAAATGCTCCTAGTACCCTGAATTTTTTATGGCAGCTTGATATTTGGTTTTCTTTCCTTCCTATGCAGCACTGTCTTAAGACGTTGTTTCCTCACTCTGATAAATTACCCCTGTTTCAACTACTGGATTGAAAAGCTACTCATGTTGGGATCAGGTGCCACAGTCAGCTTCCTAAAGAAAAGCTCAGCCAATTGCTGACTGGTTCCCACTGCTGTGTACCAGCTCAGTCCTGCTCAGACCACCTGTTTCAAACCTGTCTGATAACATGGGCAATCAAACTAGGTTTTTCCAGTGCCTGTTTCCTTTGCCCTGCATGGTGAGGCATCGCAATGGCTGTCTTGAGTCCTACAGTTAATATGGGTGCATGAGTCCATAATGGTACATTGTAAGTGAATGTCTCAGAGTAGACAGCAATAATAATTAGCTGTCATGATTTGAAAAAAGGATAATCCATACCATTGAGTTAACAATCACTCACACAACACACATGGATTTAACTAATCTTAATTTGAGAAAAATAACAATTCCAAATATATCAAATAGCCTATTTCATGGCAACCTGCAGCAGTGTTTATCTCTGGCTTCCAGCACATGCGAGTTATTTAGTTTCTCTCACTAGCAGTTTTACCATTCAAAAGCCTGAAATGAACATTCATGGAGCAGGGGTTGCAGTTAAATCCTGCATTTGACAGGGAGTCTTTTTTCATGATCCGCATCTAGTTCGAGTACATAATGTATGGAGCCCAGAACTGGTGGCCTGAACTGGATGGATGAGGAATTCAGATCAACTCCCCCCTTCTAGCACTATCTTTGGAGAAATTGACTCTGCTGTCTTAATGAGTCTCTGCTGTCATCTTCATTTTACCACTCTCTGGAAATGTTTGCTCCCTGGTCTATAGTTGTGAACTACAGACAGAAAACCATGGAACCTATCCAGGGAAGGTAAGGCTAGAAACAAAATGCCATTTGTTATTCAGACCTGTTCCAGTTTAACTAACTTTTACAAAATATAAGCATTAGTGATAGACAATTCCTGACTAATTCATTGGCCTTGCTTCATTTGCTGTGGACGGACCTGATAAGTCTGTTAGTACCAGTCATTCAGTATAACAGTGAGAATAGTCAGATAATTTAAAATAAACTTTGCCGAACCTACTGCCCATATTCAAGTTGTCTTTACAGACGCCATGTAAACATACCAATACATGTCTTACAAGGAGAGATAACTGCAAGAGAACTCTTTGATCAGCTTTGATCAGCTAAACTTGGTTTTGCAAGTTACACATTAGGGGAAGACTCTACACTTCAGCATCAGCAGGCCTCTAAACCTAACACTGATTGAGGAGATAAAGTTGCTTCCTCCGCTACTACAGTATAGAAATATCAGTTATGAATCTACAATGGACATATAGGCATACACTCATGTACATTAAGGTTCATCTGCCTGCCTTTAGCTACACACAATACAGAAGGCCACCAGTAATATGACCGAGAGCGATTAACTGAGCACCCAAAGGGGAGTCACTCCTGGCTTAACTGAGGACTGTAAAGTTTCAGAGAAAGGAAGAATAAAAATCCATGGGCATATTAAAGAAAGATGGACTTGGATAAATCAGGGTGTATTAAAGAAAAGAATTCAGGGGTTTGGCATATAAGGCCAGGAATCCAGCTAAAAATGTGCAATATGGAAGCTTATTAACCCTATCATTTGAAAAGAAGAGAGAAAAGAAAAGAAATGTTCACAACTACAGAATGAAGATCCTGAACTAGGATTAATATTCCATGAGACCCTATGCCACAACCGTCGACAGGAAACACCCACACACCCAAAAAGTAAAAGAGTTCTGTGGCTCAGCCTAGCTCAGTGCTTGACTTACCTTAGCTACACTCAGCCACGGGGAGCTGTAACGTTTTGCAGCTTAGTCACAACAGGAAGGCCACACAAATCATTTCGACTGAATAAGAAGGTCTACAAAAATAACACAAGATCAAGGAGAGTAGCTGAAACCTATTTGAGGGCAGCAGCAGTGGCAGCATATTTCAGGGAGCCGAAGTGGCGAGTGGGTGATTTCTGGTTTCCCTCTTCAAATATAAAGACTCAATTATCTTTGAACAGCTTGCTTTACACATGAATTGACACATTTATTTTACAATAAATAACTGAAAGTTATCTATGTTTCCTTTACTGTTAATCTACACAAAGAAATAATAAACAGAGCTTGTCTACAAAAATGCAACTACTGCAGTCCTCAGAATTCAATTAAGCTAAAATAATTAATGCTTCCAACATATTAAATTACTTTAGACATTTGAGCCACTGAAGTTTTTATTCTTTAATCTTTTTCTTTTTATTTAATAAAAAAGTTAGTTTCAAAGTGGGGGGGAGAGTTCCGAGAAAAAAAGGAGCATGATTTGCTGTTAAAATGTAATGGTCTCCTTTAGCTGACACAGCATGTAGAGTGTTTTGTGCCTTTGATTAAAATAACATTTTAAATGCTTTGAACAAACATATCTTGCCATACTTCTAAGGGATTATTTTACATATTTCTTGGTGGAATAAAGAAATTCATTCTTCCTGTCGCAGTTCAGAAAGGCTAAGAATATCTTTCGTCACATATAAAGTAAAAATACTGTAGGCTCTTGCATTATTACCAAAAAAAAGGGAGGGGGTGGTGGGGTGGGGGAAAGCTGCCTTAGAGATTAAGTTTCCCTTTTATGAAATCGTATTTAGTCTCTTTTTTTAACAAATCTAACAACAATGCTCTACAGCCTCTCACTGGGAAATACCTTTAATGTTAAATGCAGATTCTGATTTTCTTGGCTAATGCAGAAAGCCTTTCTATTGAAATATAAATAAGGGGCTTGGTATATCCCACTAAAGCCTTTCCAGTGAATGACTTCTGTGGGTTTTTCATGGCTACCCTCCATGGCTGTAATGTGAGGCTTTTATCCTACTATTGAAAACTATCCGCTCCTATTAAAAAAAATAGAAGGACACTGCACCTTTTTATCAAAGAGTTTGGTCCCTAATTGAGAAAGCATTATTATTGCAATATTTAATGGTTGTCCCTATCTGCATGCAGTGCTGAGAAAATTCCAATCAAATCATAAACCTTTTTAGTTTTTTAAATTCAAAATGTCTCATATACATTTTTATTTGATCTTCAGTTTTGTATGAGAGTAAGAGCTCCAGATTGGCTGTTCAATGCCTTTTCCAAATAGGAATGTTTTTCCCTCAACAGATCTTCAATGTGTTGATGCACTGCCTGCACGGAGTTTGGTCAAAATCAACTTGAAATAAGGCACCAGCTTTCAGGATAGGAAAGGCAATTGTTGTATTTAATTATGGATTGAATTTGGGTGTAGACTATTTTTGGATTAAACCTGGACACACATCTACAGAATAGGTCTTCAGAAACAATCCTGCTAAGCATTGGGCTCCCCCTTGATAGGTGCTGAAAGATGTGTCACACATACTAAACACTTTGCAGGTGTCTGCAGCTAGCAGAATCAAGTCCCGAATGCATGCTTTGAGCTGTCTCCTGTTCCTATTGAAATCAGTGACTGAATGATAAAGGGAGTGTGTCCTGGCCTTTTCACAAGGTATTTGAACATATGGAATCACATGAAATTGGTGGGAGAACTGATGTACTTACAAAGATATTATGGATGCTGCCACTGCTGATGCCCCAAAAGCTACCACCCTCACATACAGACTCACATGTCTGGCTTCTATAGCCAATTAAAAATTTGGGGAGCTGGGTCAAAGGTAGGCTCCAACTAACCACATTCCAATATTTTAAGTAGCTGCTACTCAAGATCTAGCCCAGGAAGCCAGTGAATTAAATAAGGAGATGAGATGTGTGTTTGTTACAGTGCCAACCTACAAAGCCTGGTTCTGTAGGTTGCTGATAGAGACGCTGGAGCTTGGAGGCTCACTGATTCAGTCCCTACTATCAGCCAAAATGGCAGCTGTCACATGGAAAAAGCTACATTACATTTGAGTGACGTATCTACTTCCTCTTAATAGAGGATTCCCACCTGGAACACCTGAGACCCAAAACAGTTCAAATCCTGGACAAGTCCTGACTCCTGTGACATCTGATAGCAGAGTTATATCAGGGACCTCCACTGACACAGTAAAGATCTCTCTAACGCTTGAATTAAAAAGCCAAACTCAGATCACGCACAGATGGGGGCCAGGGGTTACAAACTGCTCACTGCCAACGAAACCATCCCGGACCTGCGGATTTGATTCACTGCCGCCATTTCTACATTCTACATCAAAACGCTAAGAAACAAGGACTGCTTGCTTACAGTTTACAGTACTGGAGGGGCAAAGTAGACAAGATGACAAGTTTGACGCAAGTTACTGACATGCAGCATTACAGGAAACCCCAAAGTTATTATAGAGTGAGATTTTCCCTGCAACTATCATTAGCAAAGTGTCATTTAGTTATTGAGGAAAACTCAGGAGAATGGAAAGTACTGAGAAAAGGAAGATGCTTGTATACCTGATGCTAAGGAAAACCATTTTCATGCCATATATACTGCAGAAAATGTTTAAGAACAGGTCATCCAGGTGGATGCAATGCCCCTGTCAGTGAGATATGGGTGATCTGCCGAATAAGAGCTGGCTGCACATTTTGAAGCTGCCTTGGGGCAAGCTTTAAACTACACAACCAATTTCTACAAGATGTCCAAGCATTTCAGAAAAGAAAATGCCTATAATCTGCTCACCCAGGACAGCTCCCATGGGTGAACGTTCCATTCTCTGCTTTCAAAAGCCCCTGTTCAGACATGCATTTCAATGTCAGAGCTCCACTGCTCCCTATTTCTCAGTCTAAATCTATTCAAACCTAGGAGATACAGGACACAATTAAACACAGCCCTTTCAGTTGCTCACCTGGACTATGGGGCTGAAATTCACCCAAAACAGGCAGAGTCAGAAGCTCTTCTTCAAACCCCACGTTATCCCTCAGGGTCAAATTCTCCCGTTGAAGTCAATGAAATATCTGCCACTGACTTCAGTGGGATCGGGACTTGGCCTCTTCCACAAGGTTTACCAGGCTCCACCACTGGAATGAATTTACCAAACGTGCAGTATTCATTATCTTTCCTAGACTACCATCTGATAATGGACAATATGGAAATGGCCCCTCTGACCCTTAGTCAGTTGCTTTTGTGTGTGTGTGCAAACTACACCTGGGGCTACCCTGGAACAACTTCAAATGTAGAGGCTTTTTTCACTGCCAGCTGACCCTTCACCAAAAGGTATAACTGAATTCAAACTTGGTAAATATTACTGCTGCAGCTCTGGATAGTAGTGAGGTTCCTCCAGGCAGCTGGCTCCTATGAAGACCTGCTACTGAAGCCTTTGTTTCATAGCACTTTCTAGAGGGCTCTCTTTAAAAGATTACCTAGGCAGTTGATTGAGTGTAAAACATGCTGTACCTGCAATGTTCTCCTGCTTGGGGCAAATTCCTTTTGTAGGCGTGAGAAGACGGTCTTCTTCATCGGGTGTGACTTGGATCCCGATTTCCACTGGCTCTGACACTTTCCTGAGCTCGGAGCGTGATGAGGGGGGAGGGCTGCTCTTATCCAGGCTCTTTTCATAGCAGGCACCACCAGTGCCATTGCACTGTTTCTTCTTGTGCTCTATAAAAACCAAGATGTCTCCCAGGGGGAAGTTCATCTGACACTGTCCACAGGTTAACAAATCAGGGTCTGTCCCACCTGCGGCAATGCTGATGCCACCCGGCTCTGATATGGCCAGGCTCTCATCCTCATCGGTGATTGCCGTTTCCACATGGTCAGCCTCTGCTTTACATGGACAAGAAGAAAGAGGGGAAGGGGGAAGAGGAAAGAAAGAAATTGATTTGAATGTTCACAGAATCTGAACGATGCACCCTGAGCAGCTTAGCCAAAAAAAAAACCCTGATTGTATCTTTCTTTTCTTTTCCATTTCTTTCTTCCCTCCCCATAATAACTTCAATATATTTTGCAACCAAGTCTGTCTGAAACAAAATGATAGGCTGACCTGGCACAGCTTTCCTGACAGCTCCCTCTAACTGCTGCCAGCATTACAATAATACCAGCAAAAAGCCATTTTGCAATGTTCATTCCTCGACTTTCCTTCTGAAATGGTCATTTTTTGTCCCACCTTTTTATTCCTAACACGTGTCCCTGCAATCCAGCATGGGCCCCAGTTGCAATCTATTTACCCCCAAAACTGTTCCTTGATGTCAGTGGGGTTTTCTGGATGCCCTGAAAAATGCAGGATTGGGACCCCCACAGCACACACAAAAATTGCACTTAATTCATTTAATTACAAAGGCGGCAGAACTGTCAAATGGCAGCAAATTAGTATGCTATGGCAAAGTACTCACATGAGTAGAGTGAGCAAGATATGGCCTGTGACAGGGACTTTACAAAAGCATTTGCAGAGAGAGAGAGAAAAAGAAAGTGTCATTTATTTTGCAGGTAGAAATATGGGCTGGAATCTTCTGCTCATTACCCTAGTAACAAATGTCTGTATGGTTACTCTAGATAGTAAAAAAATCCTTATAAAGTTGATAGAGACTTGAAGCATATGGGTTCTATATCACTATCTGAAAAATCTTCAGACTCAGAAAACATTTCTTTATCAGATAACCCAAACCAGTTTCTAAAAAACATGTAATTTATAGATTCAAAACCTCTCTCTTAAGTGTTCTACATTTTAAATTAATGTTTTCAAGCTAATTAATACAGTATGAAATAATTGTAATTCACAATCCATTTCTAGGGCAAAACGGGTTTTTTGTTCTATGGCATAACTGACAAATTATACAAACCCTAGTCTTTACTCGGGCAAAATTTCCACTGACTTTTGCCTGAGGGGGTTTTGCCTAAGAAAAGACTATAGAACTTGCTCCAAACAATACACAGGAGCAAGCGGTATGTAAATAAGCAAGTTTAGAGACATCATAATCGAATCACAATTAGGAAACAGAAAATTTACCAATTTTCTGGAGAAGGGAAGACAGAGAAATGTCTCAAAGCAGTGGGCTGGGATAAATAGAAGCTCCTACTATAGAACTGAGTTCTCCACTCTCTGAAGTCTGTGGGAGTTTTGTACAACTATTTAGCAAACAACAGAAGAATATATCAAATAAAGGGCAGGGGCAGGGACTGAAACACAAATCCTGACTGAGAAGTTCCTGAATATTCTGTGCCTCAGTGAAGATAGCTTAGAGGATAATTCTCCCTCATCTGCATCTTACAAAATGAATCAACTGATTAGTAGTATATACATCAGCCATAGCACCTATGTAGCATGACCCTCTAACAGCCTACAATAGACGAAAAAACAAGACTATCGGAATTTAATGCTTTTTATATCAGCAATTAGAAGAACAGGACTGGGACGCCACATAAATGTATGAGCAAGAAACATCCTATTGGACAGAAGCTGGACACTGCAGGGCTTTGAATGTACTCCACTAACTTGTAACAAATAAATCTACAAAGGATACTATACGCTAAGCATAATACATGCGCTGAAAACCATTAATTGCTTTTTTCCCTTAATCAAAGTTTAAAAGGAGTTTGAAGACAATACTACGTAATTAATTTACCAATTTATTTTATGAAAAGATGCTGTGCCCTAGTGAAAATGTAATCATAACCCTGCACTGAACAGGGATTGCTGGGAAGAGAGTGAATTTCTGTGAACAGTGTGTCACAATGCAAAAGGTAATTATTTAGTGCTTCTGTTCCCTTTAATGATCTAACATTGAGCAATATTGTTTATATTGAAGAGAGCTTGCACCTTTAATTACCAATTACATATACATAATTTTAGAGCCAAAAGAAAAGGACTGTGAAAAGGGTCCCTTAGAAATGTGTGCACCATTTCTGGAAAGAATTCCTATTAAGTGGGAGCAGAGTGTCAAAATATTAAAACACACACACACACAAAAGGGAGATGGGACAAAGAGCTGGAAAAGACAACGAAAAAGCAAGAGTTGAATTAAACCAAGGATTACAGGAAAGGAAGGTGGCAGAAGAAGGAAAATACCTGTTCCCAGATTCCTATGATATGCTTGCTTAGTTTCCAGATTAACTGAGTCTCTCAAAATCCAAAGATCCAACTTTGGGATGTATAACCATAGCTAAAAAAGCACATGGTTCTAAACTTTATTATATTTTGATGGATATATTTTTTCCCCTGTTATTGTAGTTCTGACCATCAGAAAATGTAGTAAAGCTGCCGCATTTGAAAAAGGCCCTGACCATGCCTGTGTAAAAAACATGAGCAAGTTTGTAGCAGTTGAACTGTTCTAAATTCTGTCTTCTAATTTCTACTATTCATTTGAATACTAGTTAAGTCCAGATATGCCTATTCACTTATACATCCTCACACTTTCTTTCCAAGTATTCTGCAATGGCACTTTTTAAAATAACATCTGTTATTCTTTCACATTTTGGCAGTCTTCACATTGAAGAAAATCAGCTTTTAATTTTCTTGGTGCTCTAAGCCCTCACGATCAGTGATAACTGGGTTCCAAAGTATCAAAAGATTTCACTCTGCTGCATTTGAGTTTAGACTAATAAATTATCAAGCATGAAACCCATCTGATACCTTACAGTACAAAAGCTATATTTAAGACTGCTTATATGGGACATGGAAAATGGCCATAAAAGGAAAAAAAGGAAAAAAACTGAATATATCTTCAAATGTATTTTATCTGTGTCAATTTGCATATTCATTTTACGCAGTTGCAAAAGAAAAGGCTTCCCGTTTATGACTCAATTAAGCAACTAAAAATCTGCATTCCAATAACATTACCAAAGGCTTACATTTACAAAGGTAAGGCCAAAAAAGGCTGAAAGTCCACCCTTAACCTGCTGTTTTTCACTTGGATAATACAACAAGCAAGGTCCTCCAGTGTTTGAAGAGTCCTGCAATACCAATAGGGCATTTCAGACCCGAGACTCAATCCAAGCTCTGACTCTACAAGTGCTTGTGGGTTTAAATGAAACACTTCACATTATTTCAACTTAGCTCTGCGGTTTCACTTCTGTTGCTGAGCTGCTGTTTTTTCTGTGTGTTTTTCCTAATTATTATTTATTTAAAATAGAATTTTAAAACAAAGAAAAAGTAAAGTCATAAAAAGAGAGGAAAGAATTAAAAGTGCCTTTTCTCCTCACATGGAAAAGGACTAAAATAAAATTAGTTGCCTCCAGCCAATGTTCATGCCACAGTTCTTCAAGGTGTGCTAAGGTGTGCCCAGTACTCTCACAGTACCTCCAAGCCTTCCTCTCAGTGCTACAGCAATATTTGCCTACTGTGTACATAGAGATTCATGGCATAGCAATGGCATCAGAAGCGGATATCATCTAAAACCAATGTCACTCAACTGTTTTATGTTTTTAATGCATTTTGACAATTTATATTATTTCTCCTACAGTAAAGAAAGCATTATATTTCCTTGCTGGACTCCTGGCATTATCCCCAAGCACCATTCTATCATGACAGTCTTCATTAAAAATAAAGTGGGTTTTTCATCCCAAACTCTACATAAAGCCTCCGCCACAATATCATTACCACTACCGTTAGCATGGTGCCTCCTTAGGTATGTTGCACACATACAAACACGCATACACACACATGCACAATATTAAAAGTACTACAGATGCAACAGATCTGGATTTTCAAATGTCTGGATCTAATACACGGATGCCAAAATAACTCAAGCCAGAACAAATTGGGCCTGATCCACAGACCATGGAACTCAGCAGAAAGATCTCAAGCATCTTCCATGGCTGAGTACATCGCTTATTACATTTCTTTTTCTTAAACTAGTTTAGTTGTAGTGCAAGGCCAGAAGTAAAAAAAAAAATCTGAAAGTGATAAACCACCTTCCTTCAAATTATCCTGCTAATGGAGTCACATAAAGCATAAAGAAAGAGGAGAAAAAATTGGTCTTTGGCCAATGTTTGGGTGTCAGATCTCTTGTCCATGTTCATTTTCTACAGCCAATTTGCAAACCAATAAAAGCAGCGGTCGAGAGAACCACTGCCACAGCCTTAACTATAGAGGCGCTAGTGGGTGCCCCTATTGCCATGGGTACTGTGAGATTGGTTACCATGTAAATCTTTCACAGACCCAGATGAGCAAAGCACAGATTAACCAGATCTGACTGCGTTTTGTAATGATGAACTGATGAATCGTGCGGCATTTGCCAGCTGCACCCTATCTACAGGGAAATTCTACCTTCAAGGATATGGTGCACACTTTCCTTCTGACACCCCCTGTACATGGAGCTACCAGCACGCGTGCTGCTGCATAATCCATGTAATATTCACTGCACTCAAATGTGGGCATCTCTCCTGTGCTTTGAAACCAAACCCTTATCTTAAAATCTTACTTGTAAGAAGCACAGAAAAATGACTAGTTCTTTAGGGTGTTGTCCACAAAGCAGACATAAAATGGTGTCCCTTTAGCAACACCTGCATGTCACACTTACTGCAAAATCAACGCATTTAACGGAAACAGCTCAGATCGCATGCACTGTGGCTCGGTTATCAAAGTGATCAGTGTCACAATTTTACCTGCTTAAGCCTAATACTTTCAAAAAGCACAGGCTTCAACTCCTCGCTGTGCAAAAGTTGACCAATAACCTGCTTACAGTTTCTTTTAATCTTCCCAGATGTGAGCTGCAGGGATTTAGATACTGCATTATATCTAGATTGCACTGACATTACATTCAACAGCACAGGATGCTTTTTAGCTGACATCAATTTTTAATTTTTCTGATCCACACAATTGAAAATCAATTCCTCATGAAAAGAAATCTGAGGGTGGATTAGTAAAGAAAAAAAGGCAACAGGGCATAAAGCCCTATTGATGGAAAGACTCCAATTTTTTGTATTATTTCAAAGTGACTCTCACACTTGTGCAAAGTGTGTGATGACAGCCCAATACACAGAAATTCTCCACTTATCCACAGGACAGGAACAGTACAGCAGCAGCTGTCTAAGTATCCCCAAACTGCCAACCTCCCTCAACCTTGACCTGTAGGGACTATCTCTGGGCGGAGAAGATAGTTCAGGCTTTATGACCCGTTCAGTCAGCTGAAACTCTCTCACAAGCTTGCCCGTTTGTTCTAAATGTGGTTAAACAGAGTTTTTTGGTATGATGTGTACACTGTCCACTAGGTACTGGACAGAGACAACTGCTTTGTATAGCCCACTGAATAGCCTTCAGATGTTAATGACTTTCGATCACTATAGACAGCAAAGGAGTTGGGGGGGGACGCCAACAACCCATTTAGCTCTAATGCATTAGCAAACAGAACACACAGCTGTGAGTTTGAGGGCTCTTCTGCAACACAGTACGTCAAACACCTTTTGCAGAAATATACTGAACCTCTCAGAGAGCAGTTTAACCCTCGGTTGCACCTGAGACAGAACAAACATCTCTAGAACCACAGAAACTGGGGGGAAAATATCATGCTCTAAAAAAAAAGGGAATGGGAAAGAAATAATAATAATGTATATACTGAACAAAACAAAAGGCAGGCATATCCAAAGGTATACTTGGATTCTGGGCATTCATCAGATGTTATTTAATCAGAAGCTACGCATATACAACGCTGCAGAAAGGGATGATATATGTGTTCTTAAATAAGCTAGACATTCAAGAAAAAAATAAAGATTTATTGCTATTGAGAGCCTAAAATGCAAAGGTTCTAATACAGACTGCAAATGCTGTAAATCTTCACGGATAAAACAGGGATCGTGATGATGTGATATAAAAGCATTCTTTGTTCCCAAGTGAATAGATTGGTTTTATTTGAATGAAAGAAAAAAGATACCAGATACACAAAAAGGAGGGGGGAAAAGCTGCATTTTGGCATAATTTTTTAACTGGATTGGAAAAAAATCCCTGAGTTGCAAAAGCTTAGGCACAAAAAAATGAATGAATTAATTTCAAAGTATGATCAAATTAGGTATTTTGTTCCTAATGTCTATAATAAGCTTGAACTCTATTCTTTAAAAAAAATAGTTTCTGTGTTTCTGAATAGGTCATGAATCTCTGTTACTTGTATACAACTTTGTCGAGCCATTTTGTGACTTTCATTGAAGCATATTTTTTATAACGGTCAATGAATTTATGACTTATTCCAGTGGCTTAGTAAAAAGGGTCATAAAAAAGTTAAATAAACCAGTAATTTTCCCCTTTAACTTTGGATTTCCTTTTTATATTGTGCTGTCTAGTACTGAGCCACTGAAAAGTACCTTGGGCACATCCAGCACACACAAATTATCAGCTGCTTCCGAAAAAAAAATTGAATTTCTTGCATTGAGGCAACTACACAAAAGACTTGCATATGTCAAAAATACAGAACTAAGTCCCTGTGAATGCTGTACCATTAATCAAATCCCCGATCTGGTGTCACTTTTGCCAGTAAAATGATGATATTCTTCTAACCCCCCCTCCACTGGCGCGTGCCTGCAACGCGTGAAGTGTGTCCCTCTGCTTTAATTTGTTTTCGAATAGCCTGCTTTAGGCATTTTTTATATATTCCTTGGGAAAAGCTGATGCTTAAAGCTCTAGTGAGGGTATACAGTACAGACTAGGCAACAGCTTTTTTGGGAGGGAAGCTGTAAGCACATTTAACTGATGTTTAGAAGCTGTAACTTACTGTGAATGCAGAACTGCCTTTGAGGCTTGTAACCATGGGTGCAAAGGAACAGTGTGGAGCCTGCATAGCTACATTTTATGAAAGTAAATAAACATGAAAGAGGAAGGTCTTGTAGTAAGTACAGCTGAATGAATCATACATTTTATCAACACTGCACATTGTTATTGATGTCTTTTTCTCCCCCCTCATCCAAAAGATATGTAGAAATCTATCCGCATACAACGCCAACACGCACTTCGCAAGGGGCTTTTACACCAGTAGGAACTTCAGTATGTCTCACCCTCTAGCCCCCAACCACTGTTCATTTTTCCTCTCAGAGAAACCTAGAAAGACAGAATTCTAACGATAATTTCAGCTAGATGAGGTGCACACTACAAACCGGAGGGAACCACCTATCATGGGGCAGCAACCAGAAGAAGAAAACGATCTAGTGAGGAAGTGGTGTAGAGTGCTATTTTGGCGCAGTATGTCTCTTCAGTGAGACTTTTTAACATGCTTCAATCTCAGGGTGGGATCTACCTATTTAGTATATGCGAGTTGTTATTGTTTCTGTTAATAAAAGTTAACAGTTGAGAAATTTTAAAAAAGCTATTATCAGCAAAGTTTGAGGTATCGGGGAGGATGCGGAGAGGAAGGTTTTCCCATAGCTTGAGAACATTAGCATCATCGATGTTTAAGACACTGTACTCTTTACATTACAGGTCTGTCAAATGAGCTGGCTGCTGTCTCTAAGCTTCCAACTTGTTCAATTCAAATATTAAATGAAGTAGAGAAATCATCAGATAAATTGCTGTCCCTCTATACTCAAGAGTGAAGGTTTTTTCTACAGTTGATGACAGCCCTGATCTTTTGTCTGACCTAATTTATTTCTCTTTCAGGTTAGAATAAAAACACTCTTTCCTGTCATGGGATAACCTCCATCGACATATTCTGCCCTAAAATAAGAATATGCTATTGCTAACAACTCCATAACTTGATGAATTCCTTGGATTGGGTGAAGCAAACATTATATCCTGACATCCAGTGATCAAAGCTTGCTATGCTATGCCACTAAATTATATGTTTGGGCAAGAAAGCGTCCCACTAAAGTCCATTGACAATGTACAGGCAGACTAAATGGGAGAATGGACCAAACCCTGTATATTATAGCCCTAACACTTATTCAACAGAAAATTTTCCATGCTATAGGTGACACTTGCTTTAGGGAAATGCTTATTTTTATTTGTAGGAAATGCCAAGACATATGTCAAGGATCAAAAGTGATACCAGCTATTAAAAAAAACAGATACAATAAACTGCCATATACATGTAGCTTTCAGACATGTAAGCACATAAAATTGCATGTGCATGCACATTTTTATTGTACAAAACATTCTTTTGGAAACTCTATCTTGGTCTCTCTGTTTATATATACACTGGAGGCAGATAAATAGATGCATATGTATTTTTACAATGCACGCTAATTCACATACCTACGGCTATCATTAGCCTGATCACTATCTGACAACAACAAACTGAGAATTTAAAGATTATATGTTGACGATAAAAGGCATTGTTAAAAACTAATTTTAATTAAAGACTTCTGTCTGCAGGAGCCTGGTTAATCAGTCATGATTTGGCCAAAAATAGATTTATCTCCCTTGCAAATCCCTCTCATCCAGCACCATATAGATCTTTGCATGAAAATCAATACTACAACTTTACACTTAAAACATTTTGCAGCAACATAAACTGCCTCAGAGACAGCTATTATTTCCTAACCTATTGTATCCCATCTACCAGTACTATGGTATGATTTGAACTATAATCTACTATGATACAGGCTATGAGCTCCCCCTAGTTGTCAACACATGCCACTTGAAAGCAGTGGGCACAACCGAGACTTGCAATTCAACTAAATACCAGCAAAGTTTATTTTGAAAAGTATTTTATATCAACAAACAGTATACAGTGCAAGGCAAACTAGATTGGAAATCTGAAAGCGAAATAAATGCCTTCAAGAAGGCCTTTTTAAACTAAAAGATTTATGCTAAGAGCAAACTGAGAGGAGCAGAATAGGTGTCGATTGAAGTCAGTAATTGATATCTATAATTTGTACTATTTCACCTAGCACACACTCATCTAAGTCATAATTATTGTCAAATATGCTACAAGACAGCCCTTTGTTCAACAGAGCAAGATACATTTTGCACTAGACAAGGACTCAACAAACCATTACTATTAAATACAACCACACTGAAAAACTGTCGACTTGTGTTTGCTAAACGTTTAAATAAGCTTGACAAAATAGTCCCTTGTATTTGTCTACCAACAAAAAAACTTGAAATGATTTCTTAGCCATTTTACATCTATCTGAAACACCAAGCAAATCAAACAGAAAACAGTAAGCAATACAGACCCATAACCTACTACTACAGTATGTCAGTTTCTTTTAAAAACACAAATTTTTTTAGAAGCCTGGAAGCTTATGAAAACATAAAAGTTACGATTTTTTATCTCATGACTAAACTGTAAATATATTTAAATAAAATGGAACCCAGAGATTCAGAAAGAACAGATCTTGTTATTGTCCTATTTAAAAGCAAGATGCAGTGTCTTTTAAAAAACGTTAGGCTTCTGAATTCACAACTATGCAAGCATTTAGAAATTCGCAGCCATCTCCAAAAATCATTTCCTCTCTAAAACTTTAGCGGTATCTTGTATTCTTTGTGTATGATGCCAAATGAAATTGTTTCTCATGCTGATAAAAAAGATCATGAATTAAACCAAATCTACATCCATTTTAAGTGAAGTTTCCTGAACATAGAAGCAATCTGGAAAACCTTTACATGCTAAAAATTGCATTATTTTTTCTTACTTTGCATAAATATGCAGAGTAAATTATAATCTTCCTGGGGAACCTGTTGACCAATTACTGAAGAAATCCTGTTTTGGGAAACCCTGTGCTCTATCTGGAATTGTATGATTTTGCTATGTGCTTCTTCCATATTTTCTATCATCTTATTGATTTTGCTTATTTTGCATTATTCTGCATAACCAGTAGCACCAGGCTTTTAAGATGGATTCTCCTTTCACACTTCCGTCTATTCTAAAAATATACTATTAGATGAAGAACATATCGCTCAAGTTTTAAAAAAATGTAAAAGTGGCAAACCAGCAGTTTGAACCAAACCAACCTAATCTATCTTTGCATGAAGCATGTCCAAGGCTCGCCATAAACTCTTTTGCATAATACCTCTTTTTCCACTGTCTAAAAATGTAGCCAGCTCAAGTACTAAGTTTTCTTTCTCCATCTTCACAAACAACAGGTCCTGAGCTGCTCTTTTTCAATGTCTTTCCCCCTTTTGCACTCTCCCTGTAAAAATTATCGTACGCAGATGTATGCTGAATGTAGGGAGGAGCAGTAGGCCACTCAATTTTTGCAGTTTTAACTAAATTCCAACTTTAGAGAAAAAATATATATTGCAGTCTACTTGCTTTTTTGGTTTCACATTCAAGATCTAAATGTTTCTCTGAGCAGCAATAGCATGAAAACCAATAAACTCCACTGGAGCAGGGTCAGAAAACTTTTTTTTTTCTGTTTTTCCCTCTCCCCCCCCCCTTTTTTTTTTTTTTTTTGCCTGGCACAGGACTCCAAGTCATCCTGAAAGGCAATTCTCCTGACAGATGCCAAAAAGACAAAGCTAAACATCAAATGATACAGGTCTCAGAAGCCAATATCAAATTCATTCCTGGGTGTTATTTTTTTTCATGATACTCTGCAAACTCCTCCATTCACAGGACAGCTCTTTAATGATGAATTAAACCTTCCTGAAAACTGGTAGAACTACTCCTGTCTGGCAAAGCACCCCACTGAAAGTCTGCAGCTCAGTCGCGGTGGATGTGTGCTAAAATGCCTGTATTTCCTGCTCCCCTCCTCCCCCCTGACTACTCCCACCCCCTCTTTCAATTGATACCTTTATTTTTTTCTGCCACTGTTCAGTATGCATCCTGATTTCTCCGCCAGCTTCCTCAGGATGGAGAGATAGAGAAACACAAGAGGGGAGGGGGGAAATTGCATGCAGCTTTGCCTTCCATTCCTCCCCTCCAAACCCATTGTGCAGCAGCTCCTTGGACCCCCGAGTTCACTGTTCCTCTGCCTCATTATTTACTTCCGAGTAAGGCGATCAGGAAACGAGATCCAATGCAAGAACGAACCTACCTGGCTCCCCTCTCTCCCAAAAATGTTTCGCCCTTCTCAATACATTCAAATGTGTGCAACAAACACACACCCGCAAGCCCCTTTCCAAACCAAATCTCTTCTTGCAAACGAGACACGAAATTAGTGGGAGACATTGCCTTAGACGGTGCAGATGTTTTTTAAAAAATCAACCAAAAAAAAGGAAAACGCAATTTCCAAACCGGCTGGGTTTTCTTTTTCTAAAAAAAAATGCAGTTAACAAAGAGATTTGGGGGAAGTATCCACCTTTTTAACGGGGAGGCAAATCTGGTTACAAAA
Organism: Crocodylus porosus; assembly: GCF_001723895.1. Taxonomy (NCBI): domain Eukaryota; kingdom Metazoa; phylum Chordata; order Crocodylia; family Crocodylidae; genus Crocodylus; species Crocodylus porosus. The sequence continues at coordinate 95,413,932 of NW_017728947.1, forward strand.
TAGCACTGAATGAAAAAACACCGCCCCCCTCCCCCCCGAAAGGTGCCAAATGCATCTTCATTTGTGTTGCACCAGCTGATGGCTGGGGGGGGGTGGGGGGGAAGGGGGTAAAAAGGATAAAGTAACCAGAGAAGCAAAAATAAAATAAACAAAAAAGAAAAATGGAAATGGCAGAACCCGGACGCCACCCAAAATATCTAGCGGCAGGGAAAAAAAAAAGAAACAGAGAGATCACCATCACCATCCTCCTCCTCATCATCCTCTTTCCAACAAATTCTTACAAAACCCAGTTTTCTCCGCGGGAACAAAGGAGGAGAGATCGCAACCACCAAATGCTCCTGGCAGATGGCTTCTCTCCTCGCCTGTCCAGGGGAGGGAGGCTCGGGATATATTTATTTATTTATTTAAATTCTTTAAAATCGAACATAAATATTCGGATTCGCGGCGGCGCCGAGGCTCAGCCCCGCTCGCGCCGCGCGCCCGCTCCTCCGCCAACTTCGGCACCGCTCCGCCCGGCCCGGGGGGCTCTGCTCGGGCATCCCGCACTTGGGCTGGATTTGGTTTTGGCCCCCTCTTTACCTCTGAAGCTGAGGGGGCTGGG
>NW_017728947.1:95415727-95417324 GCF_001723895.1 Crocodylus porosus
TTTTTTTTTTTTTTTTTTTTTTTTTGCTCTCTCCTCCACCGCTCGCACTTCCAAATCTCTTCGTGAACTTAGGAGGCTTTGCACCGAGAGTGACACTTTTTTCGCTCTGTCTCTCTCTCGCTCTCTGTCTCCAGAGTGCTGGGCCAATGGGCAAGTGCACTTCTTCCAGCAGAAGGGCAAAAAAAAAAGAAGAAAAAAAGTCTTTAAAAAAAAAAAAGAGGAAAAAAAACACAAAAAAAAGTCGAGCTGGGGCTTGCCCACGCGCACCCCAGAAAAATGCCAAAAAAAAAAATTTTTTTTTTGTCAGAAATGGACCCTTGGCTGGGCTGTTTTGTTAAAGGGGCAGCAGGACTGTGTCTCCTCTTTCCCAGTTCAGGTAGCACTGCTTTGCCCTAGTGCTTTTGCATTGCCAGTGCCTCTGCACCACTTGGCACTCACTGCTCCCCTCGCCTGGCACTGGGACTGGAAGGAAGGAAGCCCCTAGTGCAGCTGGGCTGGTGCTGGCTATTACTATTATATATTGCAATGTGAAGATGGCGGAGTCCTGGTTCTCTGGGAGCGCTCTGTCTCTCTATGGCTGGGGCTGCCTCTGTACAATGGGATAAAATTCAAGTTCAAGTGCGGACGTGACGTTTAATCTGCACTAGAGACAAAAAAAAAAAAAAAGACCCAGAGAGTAGGAGCACTGGGGGCGACTAGCGGTGGCTTTTTAACATTGTACCCTGCAAGAGAACAAGCGGCGCACACACACACTCACTCACACGCGGAGACACGAACTACACATGCCTGCGCGGGAGCAGCGCCGGGCTTTGTGCGCTGCGGCTGCCCCGGCCCTCGGGAGCGCCCGCAGACCGGCGCCCGCGAGGGGCGACCGGCTCTGCTGCCTCGGCTCCCACAGCTGGGGCCAGGGGGGTCGCCACCCTGCGGGGGCTGGCTCCGGCCACGTGGGTTTGGGTCCCTTCCTGCCCCGCGCCCAGGCCCCATGAGGTGCGGGGGGACCCCGGCGGGAGGGCGCTCCTCCCGTGGCCCGTCTTTCTCCTGCCCCCCTGCAAGCTCCGAGGCTTCTGCTCCAGGCAGCGCGGCAGCCGCCGGGCATTTCTTCCCGACACTTTCCCAACAAGGCAGGAGCTGTGTGGGCTGGGGGGTCTCTCCCTCCGCGGCGCGCGGGGCTGCAGGGGCCCCGCTTCGCCCCCTCGCCTCCCCGAGCCGCGCGGGCGCCCCCGGGCGAGCGGGGGCAGCCGGGGCCGCGCAGCTGCCTGGGGGACGAGCCCCTGCTTGTACTTGCCACATCCTCCTCTTTCCCGCGCAGGTGAGCGCGCTCCTCGCTTCAGGACTCCTGGAGCCCAACTTTTGCTCCCTGCCCCGCTGCCCCGGCTTGCCTTGCCCCTCCTCCCGCGCTTTCAGCACCACGTCTGGACAGGGCGAGGGGCTGGGGGCTGGCAGGCAGCGGGAGCAAACCCGAGGGAGCGGCCGCCCCCGCGCGGGGGAAGGGGTCCCGCCCTCCTGCCACCTCCTCTCAGCCTGGCAGGAATGTGGGGGTGGCGGCGAGCGCCGGGGGGCGGGGGCGCATCGCGCTGCCCCGCGCAGACCTGGGCTG
>NW_017728947.1:95417424-95418959 GCF_001723895.1 Crocodylus porosus
CAGGGGCGGGCGCGGGGGAGGCACGTCCCCGCGGGGTCCCGGGGCTCACAAAGGCGGGCAGCCGCAGCTGGGCGGGGAGGCTGCGCTCCGCTCCGCTCCGCTCCGCGCGGCCATTGCCCGCAGGTTGGCGGGGGCGGGCAGCTGGGGCTGGGGCCGCAGGGAGGGGGAAGCTGCCGGCGGAAGAGCCCGCGGGGCCTGCCCCGGGGCCGGGGGAGACGGTGCCTCGGCATCTTCCTGCCGGGGGATCCTTTTCAAAGCCGCCCTCTCCTGCAGCTCCAGCCCGGGTTACCTCCAGCTCGAGAAGGCACCAGCCCCACCTGGTGTCAGCATGATGGATGCCACTGGGGTCAGCGGAGCCCTTCCCGGAATGCGGCTGGGAGGCTCCCACCGCCAGGCAACGAAATGGCCACACCACCCAAACCGGCACCGCCTTGCCCCGGGCCGCACGCTCGGGGCAGGTGTCCGTAGCCCCCTCCTCCCGCCGTCCTCCCCAGCCCCCTCCCCCTTGATTCCCTCTCTTGCCCGCTCCCCTCCCCTCCCTCGCACCCTGCCGGCCTTGGCGAGCGGCTCGCGTGTGCGCCACGTGTGTCTCGGCCCGCGCGGGAAGTCCTCGCCGGCCAGGGGAGCGGGGCCGGGGCAGAGTCCAGCCTGCCGCGCCCGCTCCCAGAGCGGGGCAGGACGTTCAGCGGCAACCGTATCAGGCGGCTTCCTGGCCATCCTCTGTTGATTCAGTCCTGCCTTAACAGTGGGCATCAAATCAAAGATAAGGGCACAGCAATGACTGACCACGCCGGCCTCCTTCGTCCCCTCCAGTGGCAGCGCCTGGGGGGACGCGGGCACTCCTCATGCCACAGCCCAGGGCTCTAACACGGGGGTCTTTTTTAAAGCCTCGCTCCCTCCTCCTGCTCCTAAAATGTATCCCAATAGGGGGAAAAAAATTCCAGAGTGATTTCTCAGTCTCCTCTTTCCTCCCCTGTCTGGCACTTGTGATCATTAGCACTGAAAGCTGTTAATGTCTTGTCTCACAGCTCCCCCTTTAGTCTCTTTGCTTTCCCTGTCTCGCGTTCAAAGACAGATCAATAGCAGGCTCTTTCTAACCTTGACCTATCCCTCGACCCCGCCTCCATCTGCAGCTGGCCCACTGTTTTGTTTTCTCACTCCGTCGATATCCAAGTCCCAATCGGTGACAGCAGACAAACAAGAGGGGCTTGCTGCTCCCAGGGGGCTCGCTGGCCTGGCTCTGCCCACCCCTCCCCCAGGCCGCCAGCCACAATAGCGCTCTGGCCGGAGCATTTCTGTCCCACTGATTATCGCACTGCTTTGTCCAAGTCCCCTTTCTCCCTCTCCCCTTCGCAGCACCCGCCTGCAAGAAAAGCGGGCCGTGCAACTTCCACCTTGCGATCAGATGAGAATGGCGAGCCTCACACGCACTCGCCGCCACCCTGCTTGGACACCTACCGAAACACACCTCCTGCCCCAAAGCCAGGAGAGGGTTCGTCGTCCTTCGAAGAACCCGGCTGAAAAGGACCGGGCGG
>NW_017728947.1:95419059-95469120 GCF_001723895.1 Crocodylus porosus
GGGAGGTAAATAATAATACGCAACAAAACCAAGAGCCATTCAAAAGGCGATCAGCTTTAAATTAGCAGCAATGCAAAAATGGGGTGCCAATTTGCTGATCACATTTTTTCCAACCTGGATTTTAACGAGTCAAAGTCTCACCCCAGTCTATGCTCCTTGCTATCAGGAACAAGGAGCTAATGCAGCGTTAAATATGCCATTTCATTCTATGTACAACAAGGCGCGCTGAATAAAGAGCAGATATTTTAGCTTCTGGGATTCTTTTTTTTTTCTTTCTGTTTTTTAATTATAAGATGTCTAAGTGCGGAAATTTGGCATGGCTAGTAATAGCAGGAACTTCGAGAGAGAGAGAGACAGAGAAACTCCCAATACTCTGGCAGGGTTGCAACCCTATACCACAGGACTGATCTGTCACCTGGCCCCATTTGGGCACATTTCCACCTTCCCCCCTTCTAGCCACAGAAGTTTTCAGGAAAATAAAGACTTCCGCCCCAGATCCTGCCTGTTGCGACTTTGGTTGCTGCGCAGTCTTTGCTCCAAAAGCTCGAGCTAAGTGAGAAGCAAGTAGGTCTGGAGAAGAGATGCAGGCGCGCGTGTGTGCGTGTGCGTGCGCGTGTGAGCAGCCTGGGCTCAGACCAGCCGGCTTGTTCCATATTCCTGGGGAATCTTTGCACGTTGTTTGTGGAAATCAGAATAAACACAGGGCACTGATCCGATCGCCTTACTTACCCGCTCCACCTTGCGAGGAGATACAGAAACACAGGATCTAACCAGATCATATTTACATACATATTAATAAAACTCCCGAGGTGGCAGTTCTGCCTTCGCATCCAGCGCAAGGATTTCTGTGAGTTCTCATAGCAGACCCATAAAAAAAAAGACAGAAAAAGAGGTCTTTGGGGCTTCCTGGAATATTTTTTTTCCTGCGATGATTTCATATAATTTCTCAAAATTACATAGTTAAGTAGCATCAAATTTCAGGGTGATATAATAACTCAAAATGTGTAAATTTTTTTCTTGCATCAAATCACTTAACTGCAGTAAACAGGGCTGCAAAACCTCAATCAGAGGAACTGTTTGGTGTGTTTCTTCAATTTATGGCGCACAACAAAATTGTTCTCGTTATCTGTTAAAATATATATAAATTGCACCATTTATTCCCCTAATTTCCTTCCTCCTGAACGTGGAAAACACAGGAATATTTCAACGTGCATGTCAGCTGAAGGCTAAAGAGGATAACGCCTAGCCTCCTGCCCCACTCCCAGCCCTATTCCCACACCGCATGGGATGCAAAGCCCCCTCTTATCTTTCTCTAGATTTGGTTTCTTTCCAGTCTGCTTCATTTTCTCTATCTGTTGCTGACGCTTTTCGGGACTGGCTTTGGAAAGTAATATTCCAGCAACCTTCCCCTCTACAACCTTAGCTCATTTGGACTCTTCTGCCTTGTCCAGCTGAGCTCCTCGCTTTCATCATCTTTCCAAATGTGAAAAGCACCCATTCAGTGACAGCCCAAATACGGGGGCCTGATCCTGCCCTCCCTCATGCCAGTTGCACAAAATCCCAACCAAAAAAATGCAAGCACAAAAGCACACATCAGCTGGGGAAACAGAAGGGCGTGCTGGGAGCGTGAGGCAGGCAGGCTCACTCACTGCCCCTCTGCAGGAGCTGGAAGAGAGGCGAGCGACGTAAGTTGCACTGCCCTGCTGAAGCCCCGGCTCCGGCTCCCTCGTTAGTCCTTCCCTGCGCTGAAGTCACTGCCAAAACTTCCACTGACGTCAGTGGCAGCAGGATAGGGCCCTATAACTTGGAAGCATCTCTTTCTAATCCTTTCCTTAGAGTCAGTTTTGTATTTTCCCTCCCGTCCTCCCCCCACCCCCTCTCCCCAACTACTTCCCAGGGAAAAAAGAAATCTGGGACGAGCTGCAGGGTGTGTGTGTGTGCCTATAGGGAGCACTCTTCATCAGCATCCAAGGAGAAGGGGAGTCCATGAGTCATGCCTGAAAAGCAGAGTGTGCAACTGGTGTTCCTTTGTGATCACCACTGAAACCAGCAAGGGAGACAGAGGTGGGCACAAGTTATTCACTGTTGGGGAAACTTTCTGAAATAGATCTGGGGCTGTTCTCTAATGAATTCACCGCAAGGGCTGTTTGTGCCTTTGGAAAATCCTGCCTAGAGCAGTAGTTCTCAGCTTTTCAGACTGGAGGCACCCCTGGATAGACTGGAGGAAACCCTGGATAAATTCAAGGCACCCATCTGAAAATGCCAGCTCTTCGTTTTCACTCTTTTTTTTACTACAGAAAAAGGGCAGTTTTTCTGTTGCAAAGAACTAAGACCACAACTATGGATTTCTATTTGAAATCTCTGGGTATAAACTGTGACTCATATTGCAAACCTAAAAGTGCTTAACATTGTGTGGTACCCCTGCTGCACCCCTGAAGGGTTTTCAAGCCATCCCAGGATGCTGTGGTACCCTGGTTGGGAATCACTGGCCTAGAAAGTGTCATCACTGCCTTGTGCCTTAAGCCAGGGCCCCACTGTGAGTTATGAGCTTGCGCTAATGCAACTGTACCAAAAGCTGAGCCCCACTTGGAGGGTGGGTGATATCTAATAGGCAGTAGTTTACATACATGTTCAGTGCTTTAAATCTGGAACTTTTTTCTATTTAGAGGGGCAGTAGAGACTCAGTTTTACATAAAGAATGAAAAAAAGATCTCCCCTCAGTTGTACACTGATAATCCTCAATATTTGAAGGATACAGGGATGCTCCTTTCCTCTGCTTTTTAATGTTACTCTCAATCAACTTCCCACCGTACATAATTTAATGGGATTTGAAATCTTTAATGGGGATTTGAAATCTTTGGGATTGTTTCAAGTAGCAAAGCCCCCTCAGATATGGATTGGCAATAAAATCCTTAGCTTGAACTCATGACAAAATCCTTTCAAGCCTGTCTCTCTCAGATCATGAAAATATGAATCTGGACATCACAAAAGAATTCATTTATCTTTGTTCCATTGTCTAAGATCCCCCTGCCTTGCAGTCTTTAAGTAGGGCAGATTTATGGTAACTCCTCTTTTTTTTTTAACTTGGACAACTCAACTCAAACTGGTAAATTCATCAGCCTCCAGATTCACTACAAGCATTTGCAGTTTCATTATTCCTATCAACAGTTACGGAATTTAGAAGTGAAGATGCCTGGCCTGGGAGTGATTATATATTGCACCCAAAGTGCACATTCTTATTTCTAAGGAAAGGAACAATGTATGAAGCACTTTAACATGGGGAATATAACTGTTTGTGTTTTTGGCAACTAATCACATCTCAGTAGAAAATAATCAAATAATGGTATTACCTTTGACAGCCAGAAGCCACACATTTTTCGTGATAAAAGGAAGTAGTTATAACTTAGGAAAAATAAGGGGCAGTGTTTGGGATTGGCTGTCATCATTTTTCACAAGGGACTGAATTTTCATCACCTTTTACTGCAGTATTCTACCTGCATAACTCCCCTGGCTTCAATGGGGTCTCTTCTGACTTCAGGATCAGGCCTAGAGCTTTTGTGGTTCTGGTTTTAGAGTGTCCCCACATGCATTGCTTCTGCCTCCCGCCTCTGATCTGCAGGTCAATGCCATAATGATAGATCAGTTGTTCCCCTCACCTCAGCTGACACTTTGAAATGTAATTTAGGATGATTAGGCAACCTCAGTGCCTGATGGACCAGAGGTATGATAATACCATGGTAAAAGGCCACAGTGATGCAAACCTTTTACAGAACAGTAACTGAAGTCTTTTCTGAGCCAAGTGTTCCACCTGGACCCCACTACAAATTATTGTTTTCAATTACCACCTGTGTACTCCTTCCCATGCAACTTATTGATGTAAAATTACAACAACACTGGTATAAATAAGTTATGCTGCGGTTGTAAAATGGAAGAAATTTTGTTGTAGCAATTATGTTCAGCAAGATGACAAAATAAATTTCCAGTGCTGTGCTTGCAGTAACCTGGGGAATTTAAACCTCATAATTTCCATTCATTTCAGATAATTTGGAGTAATTTCTATATGTAATAACTTTGTAATGAAAAACACAGCGGTACTGAAGTGATTTCAAGTCTCCTTTTTTTTTTCCTATGGTATACATGGCACAAAATAAATAATAAAAATAATTCCTTTTTGTATGTGTTGAGTAATTCTTTCAGCAAAATCATAAACTAATACCAGGACTAAATCTCTGTCCATGAAATGAAAAATAAATTGAGTTAAAGAAAGTGAAAAAGTATGAAAGACCTTCGATGTTTTATTGTGACTTTATTAAATTGTATCTTCTCTATGCTCTATTGTATCCCTAGGGGTTACTCTTCTAGGGAAGGGCATATAGATAGGTATATGTCCCTAGATCAAGAGAAGAGATGGTTGGAGCAAATACCTATGAAAATATTTAATTCAACACTTTAATTTTTAAAACAGAAACTGGAAATTTAAAAGAGAGAGAGAGGATGAAAGGGAGGTGCAAGTAAGTACAAGATAAAATAAATAAGTTGCTTTGGGGCATTGATTTTCATTAGTGTATTTGATGGTAAGTTACTTGGAGACTGTAAACATGTGCAATCATAGAGTATATTCCCCCACAAGGGAGTCCTATTTAATTAAAGACAAAAGAGACTACTGTATATTACAGAAGAGCAGGTTCTATGCCCTACCTATAGTCAGGGCACAAGACAATTATTACATAATAAACATGAACCCATCTGTGTTACTTTGTAGAAAATGCACAGTACTTTCCCTGGAAATAACAGTACTAATACATAATAACATTACTTTGCATTATATATCTTTTTCATCTCAAAGTGTTTTACAAATGCAGTTATACATTGAAATATTTTTTTTATGAGTGAGCAAAGTGAGGCAGAGAGGTGTTAAATAACCTGGGAAAGATCATATAACTAGCCTGTGAAAAAGTTAGGAAAAAACACATGACTGTTTAGGGCAAGTGCAAGTGCCCTGCTCACTGTAGCATTGTGGGTCCCCCCCCCCCCTTTTAAACCATTGCACTTGTATATGACATCTTGCATTGCTGTGTTACTGCCCAATATTATGCAATTAAGTTGTAGCTGTGCTATTCTGACACAATGAGGGATATTAAAAATGATTCAGGCAAGAACTTGGAATGTGTAAGCCAGCTTGTGCTTTAAATTTCAAACTGGGTGTGAAAGTGAATGGGAGCACCGTCAAGGATACAAGATGTCTCAAGTTCCATTAGGTTGTACATATATTGCACCCAAGACAGGTTTTTCCCTCAGCCTGTTTCTTTACCTTTGTTAGTACAGCAGCTGTCTTCGCACCTGTCCCAGTTTTTAGCCCTGAATGCCTTGGGCCCAAGGATATCCTTACACATACCGGACTCAAAGATTGCAGTCAGTTCCCTAGGCTCCACGGAAAACATTTTTCTTTTGAAAACCTTGAAGGGCATTTAGGTAACCAGAGAAATCAGGTCCGACTTTGGAAGAGACAGTAGTGAGTTAAAGAAGCAGGCAAGGATGAGTTTGGGGAACAGGAGAAATAGAAATAAAAGAAGTCTCGAGTCCAACTAATTGCTTCATGCAGGAAACTCTTGTTATTTTCAGGGACAAGAAGAGAAACAAATTAGGGGCTAGATGGGGGAGCAGAATATGGACTGACTAGGAGCATGTAAGGAAGAAGCGCCTCATTTTTTGGCAAGGAGCACATCGTGTGTGAGACTAGGAGGAAGGAACGTAACTGCAAGAAGTTCAGCTCCAGGCATGAGGCTGGAGCAATCTCAGACAGAGGAAAACTTCAAGATTCAGATTCTTAGGTACTTCTATGGCCCTCATGCTGGTGTGTAAACACCTCAAAATCCTGTAAAGATTTATCCTTATAATACCACCCTGACACAGGGAAATACTATGATACCCATGTTACCAATGAGGTACAAAAAGTTAAGACTTAGAATTCCTGTTAAAATCAATGGGAATTTGGTGCCTAAATACTGTACAAGAGCAGTAACTTGGATCTAGGCAACTTGCTTACAGCCACACAGGAAATCTCTGGAGCAGAGATTTGAACCCTGGTCTTACACGTTCCCACTTCACTAGATACAAAGGTTCAAGACCGTGCTCTTCAGCTGGCTTTTAGGAGAATTCCAATCTGGAAACACTTACAATGGGAAATATAAAGCTGGCAGGAGTCACTTCAGTGCAACAGCACACAGAAGTTGGCTCCAAGATTTTAAAAAGAAAAATTCCCATTGCTAGCCTCTGTGCTAAAGAAATCCAGGTGAAAACAGCATTCTAAAGCTGCAGGCATACAGAGGTCAGCAGCAGCATGTTGTAGCAGAGAGCTAAAAGATCAGATCCATTCATCAAAAGCTAGCCTATGAAAAGCACGCTCCCAGAATAGTACCTGCTTCTTGTCACGGAGTTTAGGGGCTGCCTTTGAATAGTGGGCTCAGTACATCTCTGTGATTTTTGTCCGATGCTGTTGCAGCTTCACTGGCCATGTCTACACGAGATGCTGACCTGTGCAGTACTTTATTACTGCTGTGTAGTGGTGTTGCGTGCTACAAAGCATGATGCAATACTGCACAGTCAGCATCACCAAAAAGCCATTTGTGGATGCTACTTCACTGTAACTCTGGTTACTGCACAGTCATTTAATACTTGTACTGTACAGTCAATGTCTCATGTAGATGCAGCCACTGAAAATAAGGGAGCCTGTGGTGCTGCAGTTGGCTATCACACTAAGTGCCATGGTTGGCTTTTTAAAAACTACTTTTAAACAATAATCTTTTTCCTTTTTTTAAGTTCTGTTCCAACTCCCCCAAAATTCAAGACCCACCCCTAAAATTACAGAAAAGCTACATATTCCTCATGTATATCTGCCACATAACATTTTTAAAAGAATAAATACTCAAAAGGAAAATAATAAATATCCTTGCAACTACACACCCTGGTCAATGATACACTCCCAAAAATGCTAATCTGAGTCAGACTAAACAATGCTCTACAATGACAGCCTCCTCTAGATACCTGCTATTAAGTGTCATTTTCAGCCGGTCCTGCAAACACTACATCTTTATAACCCCAGAAAGTGTTTTGATAGACACCTTTGATATATATATACATGGTATTACATTGACTAGCTCCCTTGTGGTAGACATTACAGATGGGACCTAGTACCACTTGGGTTTTATATTGACATGCCTAGTTAATGTTATCTGCCTTATTGTAAGAAAACATCTTTTTTAGTGGTGAGGGTAAAACTTTGCCCACAAGAACAGTCCCATGGTAGGATTAACTTGTGTATGTAAAATTATTCATGTTTGCAGAATCAGAGCCTTAGATTACAAACTTCTCAGTAAGTTTGGTTTTATGCATAGTGCTAAGCATACTGGTACTTGTCACATATGTGAATCTATGCAATAACAATACAGTAATGCAACCAAAAGCCCCATACACCTCCTCCCCTTGCCCCCAAATTAAATGCATGATGGAAAAACAGCAGTGGAGGTTCGTAAAACTGAATCTCCTTCTGCCTCCTCCTCCACCATTCTTTTCCTCCTCCTCTCCATGTGGCATCCTACTCTCCTGCTGCTTGCCTGCTACGCCTCTGCATCCACTCCAATGAGGCACCGTACGCTAGAAGCAGTAGCAGCAAAAACATGCTGTCAGTCCCTGCCTAATAATCCCCCATTCCTCAGGTCAAAATCAAGGCAAACTCTTTCTTCTCCCACTACTGTACCACTGATCATTACAGAACAAACTGGGCTACTGACGGCACTGATTCAACAGCTTCTTTTTTTTTAAGTGGTAGCAGCTCATAAAGCAGGCATCAGGCAGCTGGTAGATGGTCAATTCCAGAGATATGCTAGTGTCTGAATATGTATCTGACATGAAAACTTGCTGGTGCTACTGCCATGCTTGTTATTTACCTGGCTTTCTGAAACCATCTCAGGCAGGGTCTTGTGATAGAACGTGGAAGTATCATTCACCACAGCACTGATACACGGACAAGCTCCGTGCATCCTTCACAGCTCATTGGAGAGCTTAGCTACACTTTGCTGATACCATCTTTTCTCCCACTTTCTCTTGTAACTCTCTCCATTTTTCAACCATGGTGGCACAGGAAACTGCAGCAGCAGCCCTCTGACACCCAAGGTCTCCAGGGCTCCGATCCTATTGCCAGGAGGCATGAGGATTGGTATACCAAGATGACTGACTCACTTAAGGATGAAAAACACTCTAGGTCTCTAGGCCTAAACAGTATCAGTCTCATCAGACTCAGGGGAATAAAAGTCTAAGCAAGTGGCAGAATGACATATGAAAGTACCTGTTTGGAACAGGGAACCAACCCATGCCCCTGGGTGCAGACAGAAGTGACAATTTTCCCCTGATCTGACCACAAAAAGCAGTTTATAGCTGTGACCAAACACAAGTGCAAGGCTGTAAACAGCTTCAAAAATGGCCAGTTGGGTGAAAATCGGACCCCTCATTGCGTGAGGTATCAGATAATGATGTTACAAAATGTTGCCACTTTGTAATTTGTGTCTGCTGAGCTCCTAGCTTGTCATTGCTTTCAGAATGGGAAGGGAAAAGGGAGCAGAGGGAGTTCAGCCTGGAGGGGTTTCAGCCCCCACCAGCCGAGGATGGGGCATGTGTATTGCAGCCCCTCCTAAGGTGGGGGGGGTCTCCAATTGACCCATCCCAGCCTTCACCACCCACTGGGGAACCCCAAATATGAGCTCCCCTGGTTGCCTTTCCTCCCCTTCCATACTGAAAACAGCAAGCACTGGCAAAAAGCCTGGCTGTAGGCTCCTAGCCCACAGCTACATTTTCCTGTCCCCTGGACCAACAGTACACTTCTGTTTGGTCTGGAGTAACGTTGCAACTCAGAACACTGCAGAAATTGTTCTGAGTGACAGCTGGGAGTTGCACTTCTGTCTGCACCCCCTGTTACTAGGTGGGCCAAAGAATGTGGGAAACCTGGGGCCAGGAAAAACAGTCAGGAGTGGCTGTCCAGGTGGACCAAACCCAGGCCTCATAAGGCCAGTCAGCTAATGAAGCAATCAGCTGCACCTGGTTGCTGAATGCAACAGATCCAGTCACAAAGATGAGGCCTGCAAACAACATCAACCCCAAGGAGGGAGATTATTTTGTTTTATGAAGCCGCTGGCTTGTGTTTTTGTTTTGTTTGAACTTGAGACTAGAGGACTGAGTTGTGTCTGCAGGTGTGGAGGAGGCCATGGACAGGGGTGCTGTGGTGTGCCCCCCTGCTATAGGGGCCAGAAGTTGTCCCCAAGCCAAGGGACAGAGATGGCCATAGTGAGGCTGAATCCCCTCCATGAAGGGTGGCTGTCAAGAGAGGGCTGATACCTGGGAGCTGAGGGCTTGATCAGTGGACCCAGGCAGAGGGTCTGACCAGAAAGAAAAAGGGGGCCTAGACTGTAGTAGCTGAAGCCCTGACAAATCCTCAGAAACCTATCCTTGAAGGAGGGGGACTGAGGGGAGAGCAAAGGGCCCAGGTAGGGGACTGCTTTGGCTGAATGGACCAGGCTACCTGTAAGGCTGCTACTGACCCCAAGAACCCCCCTCCAACAATAGAAAACATCAAAGTCATGGCAGGAGAGAGACAGGAGACGAAGTGGGACTGGGAAAGAACAGACAAGCAGTGTGGACCCTTACAAGTCCTACATTGTGCCACAGCAGCCTCCCAAAGAGGAGGCGCACGTTTGCTCTTTCCCTTAACTTTTAAAAGGATACATTAAGTACTGCCCATATGACTAAAAACCAAACCCATGGCACTGTGTCAGTGTGACCAACCCTCATCACGTTATCAAGGGCCATGCAACATTTGGTGTTTTTCTTAAAGCTCTAGCTCCTGACATCTTAGTAGGCTCAGACTCTGTTTTAAAAAGAGCAAGTTTCTTGCCCTTTTACTTCCATAAGTAAAAGTGTGTAATACAATCCAAGTACACTCTCCATCTATTTAGAGAAAAAAAAATTACATGATATTTAAGGCAATCTCATGATTTTCAAGTGCTTGGGCTTAGTGATGCTTCTGTTTGCTCATTGGATAGATGATCTTTCAGGTTCTCCTTCAGAATGATACTAAAATAAATTAGCTCTCAGGCATGACAGCAGGAGACAGCTGTTTAAGGCTTTAGCTGACAAAGAACAGCCATGGCATTGAGGGGAAACTGGTGCCTGGTATTAGGCAGGTGCACAGTGAGGGTGTGAGGGCATAAAGGGCCTTCTGTGAAAGAGCCAGGCACAATAGCAGTCCCTGAACTATCCTAAGCAGGAGGACTGGTGCCTTCCCACTGCTGGTTCTAGCTTCCCTCAAAGGAGAGTATAATATGGGTGTGGTACATGACTGCCACTACTGGAAAGAGTTTCATGGTTTATTGCTAAGGCCTCATCACATGGCACAGGACGGGGTTACAAAAGGCTGCAGTTCTGTCAATAACAAGGGCTGGCATCCACTAGCTTCCTTGACTGCTGTTACAGTGTGGAGGCACAGAAAAGAAAATAGGACAGGGTATAGTCCAGCCCAGCCATGTCCTGTTCTCTTCCTCCTTTCCTCAGCAACTGTGCCAGCCAGCACTGATGCCAGGACAGAATTAATAGCCAGTTGTTGACAGACTGACATGCTTTGGCTTAACTTGAAGAAATCCTATAAAGAGAATTAATGCTGCATCAGCACAGGTACATTCCCATATGCTTGGTATTTTGATTTTTCTGACTAACATTGCGAAATAAGCTTCTCTGAGGAGGCCAAGTATGCAACCTTTTGGGACATTAGGGTCTATTTATTTTACATGCCCAAATGACAGTTTTGCAGTTATGTAACTGCCATTTTGGGCAGTTATGTGTAGCTTGTGATCCTACTCCCTATGATATGTGGATGCATAAGTGTCCACATAGCTACTGAGCATCAGACGGTATGTAGCTCCCTTTACCCAGGCAGGGTTTGAACCTGCATCTCTCCAGGTGAGAAAATATGAGTCATGAAATGGTACCCAGTAAAACCAGTGAGTAGTGAACATTGGAAGAGGAGGACTCACCCTATCTCAGTAAGGGGTTGGTGGCCTCCTGCTTTCTGGGCAAGTACCTTAACAATTCAGCTACTGGGAGCCCCAGATGAGAGGCTCCTCATACCCATTTTTGATGGGTTGCACTTTTGGGGCAGTTTACCACCTGAAACGTATACTGGTTTAAAAGGTTTGAATTGTTCTTGAGACTTGGGATCATTGTTATAGTTCTTTTCTGAAGTCTTTCCAGTTTGAATTTTATGAAGTTGTTTCAAACTGCACAAGTTCTGGTGACCAATCACAGTGATGTACACACTGAGAAAAAAGTCATACCAAAATAACCGTGAGGAAAACAGCCAGTCCGGCAGCCATGGTCCAGTAAGATTTGGAGGTGGTTTATTATTTATGAATGGGCACAATTTCTAATGACTCGGAACTATCAAATTGTGCTATAACTACATGACTGTATGATTTTACTGCTATCAGGTTTGTTCTGCTTTCCCCCTTTAGGTTCACATTCTGCATTTTTTTTAATTAGATGACTCTGAGGCAGAGACTCTGTACCAGATTTTTAAAGGTAGTTAAAGTGTCCAAATATGCTGTCAAGCAGTGGGATTTTCAAAAGCACCTGGACTTCTAATTCCCACTGAAATTAACTGGTTATTAAAGGGTCACTTGGTCCTTTTGGAAACCCTGCTATATGAGATGCACATTTAGCACACAACTACCTTTTAAAGCTTAGTCCCAATAGCCTAATAGCTAGAGCACAGGACCAGGACTCATAAGAACTGGATTATAGTCCTGACTCAGCTGCTGGGTGACCTTGAGAAAGTTACTTTGTCTCAGTTTCCCATCTGTAAAATAGGGATAATTATACTTCCTTTGCAAACTACTTTGAAATCTATTGATGAAAAGTGCTAGGAATCACTAGTAATAATCATCACCTTCAATCAGTTTAACATCCCCCACCCCACCCCCTTTCCTTCTTTTACATCCTAAATTAAATATTACTTACAATAGCAAAATGCACTTGACATCAGTACACAGGTAAGTGACTGACAACCAATGTATATAGTCTCTGGGGGAGAGATTTTCTTATAACTTGCTTTTACAATGCCTTCCCCAAGACAGCCCTGATTCCTGATTGATCTTCCTAGTCGTAACCAAAATACAAGCAATACACAGTGATTCAAAGAGTATTAAATAGCATATTTTTATAAACTATTTATGCATTTATGCATTACCTTGATTAATGTTTCATAAAATACCTACAATAAGATATACCCTTGAGGACATTGCTTAATTTACTTATGGTAAGTTTTGGAGTAAAAAGTACAACTAGGCCCCGTTTTGCACTTGATGCCTTCTGTACTTCAATACATTTATCACCGTGAATGTCAATCTTAAAATCTCTACTACAGCCCTCCTGTTATTTTTAAAGTAATTATTATATGTAGCTTTCACATGGGTCATCTGAGGGCTTTTTGCAAAGCAAAAGTCAATTAAGCAGTACATTGTATATGAGCAAAGATTTGTTACAGAGCTTTGCTACCAAAGGGCACACCTGATTCCTCTGAAATTTCAGAAGTGAGAAGAGTACAGTTATTGTATTAATGTTAATCTCTGTTTCATCAATATTTGAGGTATATGTGAATAGGAACATATATATATATATATATATATATATATGTATGTATGTATGTATGTATGTATATGCTGGTGCTGCACATTCAAGGAGACAGAGGGTGCATCTATACATACAATTAATGCACCTGAATTTTTCAGAAAAGTCAGGCTCATTGAAGTGCTCGCAGGTGTATATCTATACATGTGCCCCTGTCAGGAGCAAATTTGCTCCCAACAGGAGCAGTTCAGTCCAAGGATGCTCCTGCCCCACTTCCCTGTTCTGTCCCCTGCAGCAGCTGGGGGAGCTCCAGGGTCCCTCAGTCCCCCTGGGGAGCAGCCCCAGACTGGCCAGGACACAGGGGCCAGGCCTGGGCTCCAGGGAGTGGGAAGGAGCTGTCCAGGAGTAGGGGACAGCTCCAGGGAGCAGGAAGGGGGAATTGTCTGAGAACAGGAAATAGCTGTCCCTCCCACTAGGGGACAGATCCTCCAGCACAGAGCTTGGGATCACAGCCTAGTTCAGTGTCACTGGCTTGGGCCAATGCCTCATGCCCAAGCATAGATTAACATCTTGCTGGGGTCGTTTGACCACAGTATCCTTTCCTGCCATGGCAGGGGGTCGGACTAGATGATCTGCTCAGGTCCCTTCCGACCCTAGAAACTATGAAACTGTGAAACTATAGGGCTAAGAAATGCCAGAATGGGGGAGAGGAAGGAGGGAAGGGAAGCAGTGCCAGGAATTGGGGTGGGGGGAGATTGTGAGGGGGAAACAGTCCCCAGAACTGTTTCACACCCTGAGTCTAGCCCCGGTCCTGGCACTGATCAGCTCCAAGCTCCCCCCAGGCATGGGCAGAGAGCAGGAGCCAACTGGAGTGTGCACTGTGTGAGCAGCAGCAGGGCTGAGGGGACAGAGGAGCTCACTGTCCCCTCAGCCTTGCTCTGCTGCCCATGCAGCACATGCCCCAGTCAGCTCACACTCCCCACCCATGCCTGGGCAGAGCCAGGATCTGAGCAGAATGAGACCAGGGATAGAAAGCTCTCTCATCCCAACACTGTCCAACTCCCGTCTTCTGGGGGGAGGCAGGAGTTGAACAGCACCAGAGCCATGGACAGCTCCCTAGCCCCTGTGGCCCCCTGCTGCCTAGGCTGACTGGGAGCAAATTGCTCCTGGTCAGCGTCTACATGTGCACTACTGCACAGTAGGTAATGTGCTCTTAATCTAATACCTGTATTAACTGGTACCAGCAAATTGCACATTAGCCTAATTTTGTGTGCAGTAAAACCCACACCTGTGTAGACACTGACACTTTACTGAATATTAGATTACATGCAGTAAAGCATTTCATGTAGATGCACCCACAGAGGACCACACTCTTATCTCACTCTGGGGTAAATGGAATTATTCCAGATTAAGATTGGTGTAACTAGTTTTTAAATCCAACCCATAATCTAGAAAAAGCAATGTAAAATCATGTGGCTGCATGCCAGCCTGTTGGAATAGTAGGCAAACCACAAATTTAGCCATCTATGTAAAATATAGGCTAAGGGAATAACTTTTGATGATTATATAAATTAACTGTAAAAGGTCTACTGTGAAATATATAGTGCACTTTATAAAGCAATACCATAGAGTCGCTGGGCCTGATTCTCTATTACCTTGTACACTGATTTCAAATGGGGCAGAAAATGCTCCCCAGTCTGTATGCTAGTATAAAACACAAGCTTACATACACACTGGGCAGGAATTTTTGTGAGTACCTCATATGTACTGTGTCCCACTGTAAATTGGACTGCTGCCTTTTTCTATTGCTTCATATGGCTATTTGGTGTTTAGGATCGAACCTGTTCATGTGTCTTGTCCATTATTCATTCACTGGACTGTGGTAGACTCTACGAGCTCCATGAAAAGTAGAGCCTTGGTTCTCTGACCCAACAGATCTGTGCTAGGACTGTTCTACACCACACTGGTATATTGCAATGCCCCAACATTAGCATTAGAGTCTCTTCCTGCATGTTTAACCTTTGCCATGACTTTCTTAGCTGTCTTTAATTCCAATTCGGCCTTGTCCTGATTTGGAAGGAACTCAGGGGGAGATATCTGTTCAACTGCCGGCTTGTTGCTGAACCAGTTGAATTTATAGAGCACTGTAGCCTCTTGTCTGTGCACACAGCGCATCGGGCAGTAGCCTAACAAAGAGTAGGAAATGGGGACATGAGCCCCTGGTGCTGATTAAGGGAAATGAGTGTTGTAACGGAGGCTGTGGGGCTCTGGAATTGATGACGCTATGCTGCTACTCTGGCAGATATGGACTCTGATTGCACAGAACAGGAGAAGGAGCCAGTGGTTGATGGCAGGGGGCTCTAATGTTCTAGCAGCTCCAGGCTCTGAGGGATAGAGCCAGGAAGTAAAGGCAGGGGGCAGACCCCCTGCTGCCAGATTAGGGGTTTTATATCTTTGCTCAGCACAATATTCAGCAGCACCTGTGGAGGTAGCAGGAAAGAGGCTTAACTCCTTGACTTGGAGACACCTTCCCCTGTACCTGCTGGGATGCTAGAGCTCCCTTGGATTCTTCTCCCTCTCTGTGAAAACAGAACCTGGGACCTTAGAGCCTCCTTGCCTCCATCCTCTGGATCCTGGGCACTGGGTAACTGCCCAGGACACAAACCCAACCTGGTATGCATCTGGCCCCACCATGCTTTGCCCAGGGTACCAAAGCAGCTTGCTAAGCCTCTGGTGTCAGGTATGCTATACCTGAGCTTCAGTTTCCTGATCACAGCTCCTGCCTGAGTGTCCTCCAGCAAGACGAGCTCCAAGAAACTGAGTGCTAATCTACTGTGTCCAAGTAGCAAGTGTCATTAAAAGTAACAGATTCCTTTTGACCTTTTCCCAGCATCAAGATGGGATTTCATGAGGCTATGGAGGCTCCTTCTACTATCAGTTACTATACTTGCACGTCTCATGCTATTTTATGTATATTTTCAACTGGTCATGGATGCCCGATCAATAAGGAGACTTCTCAGCTTGTCATATTGTTATCCCCAGGTGTGTCATGTTGTTATCCCCAGGTGTGAAACATGTATTCATCTCATGGTGTCCTGTCTTACAGATACATCTGTCAGATTCATAAAGTTGAAGGGGACCTCAAAGGTCAACCTGAACTGCCCCCAGAAGAGATGTATTATTCTCTGTTCCTAAACTAAAAGATGGACATGACTAGCATAGCATCCAACTGCCTTTGACATCCCAAACTGAAAAAAACACATACCAATTCACTGCTGAGTTAACCAGGGATAGTATTTGGCACCAATCCAGATAAGTTCGAACTCGCACCTCTTGACCCATAGCAAGACGCTTTAGTTGCACTATTACCATGCCTCCCAGGACACCTATTCCCTGCAGTCTGCCCAGCCCTAGAATATGAATTGGTTTTACTGCTTATAGCACCCCAACCCGAACTGTGCTTTTTGGATAATCCGAAACTTTACCTTAAAGAAGTGAGGAGAGCATGTTGATAGAGTCTCTCTTCTGTTCCAGAGAGTCATGTACTCTGGGAGGTCTAGCTGCCATCAATAGAGACTTTCCAGGCAGTACCTTATCCTCACATCATAACCCGACCATCGCAATAAGATAATTTTAAACTCTCTGGCATGTTCAACTGGTAGTTTTTTTCATGATGCTCACTGAAGGCTTGTGATCAGATTGCACATACACCTTGTGGTCAGAGGTGAACAGATGGAACCACTCCAAGATGGACCAGAGAGCTCAGCCAGTCATTCCTGTTCTGTCTCAACCCAGTCCTTTTCTGTATCATTCAGGACTATAGTGATATAGGCTGTTGGCTTTGTATCAGTGCTGTTCCTGGGCTGCCTTCTGAAGCATCATATTGCAGCTCTGACTACTGTGCAGAGCTGCAGTACCTTGCATATGGCTCTCTCAAATGCCTGTTTTGGGTTTCTAACCATTCCCATATTGTATCATTACATGTTAAATGTTTCGCAGGTTCATAGACTCCTGAGAGGGATGCAGAGACACTTTAAAGATAGTTGCCATCCTTATACATTATAGATTACATAGAGTTTATAGACATTAGGGCTGGAAGGGACCTTGTAAGATCATCGGGTCCAGCCTAGTACCCAAGGGGCAGGAAATCAGCTGGGGTCAAAGGATCCCAGCAAGATAAGCATCCAAATGTTCCTTGAAAGTGTCCAGAATAGGTGCTTCCATCACCTCTGGAGGGGAATTAGTTCCAGGCCTTGGGGGTTCAGACAGTAAAGAAGTTTTTCTTTATGTCCAGCCTAAAACGGTCTTACAGGAGTTTGTAACCGTTGGACCTTGTCATCCCTTGGGGCGCTCTGGTGAACAGGTGTTCCCCCAGATCCTGATGCACGTCCCTTATGTACTTACAGGCTGCCACCAGGTCACCCCTGAGCCTGTGCTTCTCCAGGCCAAAGAGTCCCATGGCTCTCAGCCTCTCTTCATAAGGCCTGTTCTCTTGCCTTCTGATCATGCATGTGGCTCTCCTCTGGACTCTCTCAAGCTTCTCCACATCCTTCCTAAATTGTGGAGTCCAGAATTGGATTCAGTACTCCAGCTGCAGCCTCAACAAAGCCAAGTACAGTGGGAGGATGCTGGGCTTCCTGCACAACCTTTGGTCCAGGCATTTTCTTTAGGATTCTCAGTTTGATGGTGTCTGGCAACAGCCCCTCTGTATTCAACACATATCTAATGGAGGTCACCTCAATTTTCTTCAGCTTTCCTTTGTCTGCCTACAGCCTCACATTCCACTCTCAGCACCTACTTAGGAGCTGTCACAGCCTGGAAGCACAGTTGTGAATTTCCTCTTTCTTGACATTTCCTTCTCCATGAAAGGAATGTCATCAGCTACACTCTTGAGTAGGGACTCTGCTTTTTGGTTAAATGTATGCTGGAATACCATAGGGGCATTCATGACCATGGCTACTGGCCAGAAGGAGTGGTATAGGTTGTAAACGAGCCATCCAGCTGATTTCACTATGCTACCATGCACTCTCGACATCACAGGCAATGAACACTTTTGCCCTGAATAAATCAAGTAGTACATACTCAGCTGTTGGTTATGGGAATGAACCTGTTTTCAGTACTCTGTGGTTTTGGATCAGTGCAGGTCCACAGTTTACCTGAAGCTTTTCTCAAAACTGCTAGGCTACTGACCCATTTGGTACTAGTTTCAGTGGTATAATAACATCTCTTCTCTCCAGACTTGCCAGTTTTTTCTTCAAAGTTTCCATCAGGGCTAATGGACCTGTCTTCCAAGCTGCAAATGGAGGTTTGCCCTCTGGATGTCTGTCTCCTTGAAATATGCCCTTAAATTCTGTTAAAATACTGGATAGGGCCCACCTGTCTCATGTGGAGACCAATCTGGTGTTGTACTGAGATCAAATCTGTGGTCTGTTTTTAGTCTGCTGCCCAGCACTAGGAGGTAATCCTGTGTTAACTACTATAAACTCTAAGTTATATCATCTCTGGTTTCATGTCTTATCAACAGTCGACATTTGACCATTGGCCTCAGAATGGTTTTACTACACATCACCAGCACTTGGTCACATTTATGTACTCTAATATTGCTACTTATCTGTGTTGCTCAGATTATACTGCATCTGGGTTCATGATGCAGCTGGAACTGAACTCATCATTGATCTAAATGCATACTTGCAAATATGGCAGTTGAAAGGCTGGGAGCTTTATTCTAGGATGCATATGTGTTGAGGGCTTTTTATCTGCTAAGATTACACTGCAGATATTCTTTTCTGAGTCTTCAGTCACTGCCTGTACTTTGTTTTTTAATTCCAGGATAGCTGTGACATTGGGACACAAACTATTTCCCACACATCATCATTGCCTACAAGCTAAAAAAAATTCTGTCCTTTATACTGCTTTCGAAAGCACATACAATGGACTGTGATGCCTGCGTTACTGCTTGATCTGTCTGGCTCCAGGCTCCTTATGTATTTATTCTGCACTAATCACCATTAGTGTTTCAGTACTTTCCCTGCCCAGTTCAGCCTCCCTTGCTACTTGGAGGCTTTTCTCTAGGGTTAGAACTGTTTCTCTTAACAGTCTCCTATAAGTTGGAGTCATATGTCTCTGGTCTCTCTAATTAAGGAATCTTTTGATGTATCCACAGTTACAAGTGGATGGTGGATTTCTCACCCTGTAATATAAGTTTATATTGCCACCTCTTAGTTTCTTAGGTTTAGGTAAAAACCCAAATTAAAAAACAACCAACAGTTCCCCTCTACAACCTAATTCTGCTGGGGGTGGAGGATGGCACAATTCTGATCAAACACCTTTATCAGCTATTCCAGTTTTTCAGGCATTATGCTTGGCAATGGTACTTCACTCGTTTCTTGTCTTTTTATTCCCAAAGAGACAGTAAAAAATCTTGCGTTCATTTTCTCATCTCTATCTCCCTTGGTCAGCTCTGTACATAGATTCAGTCCTGGCTTCCACAGCTTTATGCTTGTTCAAGGATTTTTGTCTTAATATCCAGCATTGCTGGTGTTCTGAATCATTTTCTGCTGCTGGTTTACTCTGTTTATAAAATTACATTTCCCCTCCTTTCTGTGGCTCTCACTAGACTCACTGTTGCCATATATTTCATATACTGCATGCTGGGCAATAACATGGCAGGACTCCATCTATCCAAAATGAAACTTGTTCTTTATCAAGTGAACCTTCTGCAATACTGCTGCAACAGCAAGTAGCATGCAAACCACACCTATGCAAACTGGCACCCTTGTTCCTCCTCAACACTCTTCCCTCCTGCAACCTCTACTTCTCCTTCCAGGTTCCAGACAGCCAGACCCACACACAGTATAAATCAGAAGTTCTTGAGGCTGCTCAGATTGGATGATGGGGATGGACCAGGGACCAAGGAGCTGCAAGTAACTCGCTCTGTGTTTTCTTGCCATTCTTCAGCTACACTTAGAGACAGCTGGGCAGTGGGCACATTACTGATTCTGGGTCTATGCCTTCATCTTGACAGTAAAATCTGCCTGTATGAAATCTGTTTACTACAATGCTTGCCCTCTGGTTTTACCACTTGTCATTCCTTGGATACTGTTACTTCAGCTTCCATTTACATTGTCCCCTTTTACATACTTTGGGATCATGAACAGGGAAATTCCAAAAGTTTATGCTAAAGTGAAGGAGACTCAATCATTACCGTGAGACGAGTCACAACCAGCAGCTGCACTAATGGAAAAGCAATAGTGGTTAGACCCTAGAAAAGAGGGTTCTTGGGGAAAATGGCAGAGGCGCAGATTATCATTTTGCTTTGATTTCCTGAAAAGGGGGCAATGATTCCTCATTAGCTACAAAAGCATGAAGGCTTCTTAGAGTGCAGACACAACACAACAACAATGAAGTAATATGCCCTGGATTTTGCTGTACAGTAAAGCTACTTCCTAATCAACAAAGAACATATAGCCAGCTCTCTAACCATAGATACCTGAAATAGGCACTATTATTGATCGTGGTCAGCTACCCAAACATTAAATAGGCTATGTGAGTAGACATAACTGGAACATTTGGTGAAACTTCTACCTATACATAATTACGCCTTACTTTCTAAAGGGTAACTTTACCCCAAGCGGAGTGACTTAGATTAGTATAAGGTTGTGTTATGTGTCCATCTACATTTACATAGAGCTAACTGACTCCATAGTAGGTATGTCATGTGTCTATGTCCTTTGTACTCTGGGTCTGACTCTTCAGTTTATTGCACAGGTTTTATGTTGGTGCCATTTCACTCATTTCAGTACAGTTATACCCATATAAGACCAGCAACAGAGTAGAGAATTAGGCCATATACTTTTAAAAATAGATGAAAAAATAGATGAATAAAAAGCTTTGCTTCCCTGGTGTTAATGGAAAGCCTCTTTGTGTTTAATACTGCGGAGAAAATTTGTCCAAGAGCAATCCAACCAAATGTAAATATTGCCCCCTACTAGCACTGCCAAGATCAATGAGAAGCTGGATTATCTGCTTCATAAGTGCTAGCCATTTAAGTTAGATCAGTGCCAGGGGCTGGTTTCACGTATGCACCTGATTTTCCAGTACTTCTCTTTTATGATGTCTTTTTTACTTCTTTTTAGTAAACGTAGAGCTCATGAAAGGCATCAGAGTGAGAACTCTGGAAACTGAAATCCTTCTAGTTATCCCCTGACCAGCCACAATCCTATTCCATCATCAATGCCTGCAACTTTATTCTGAAGGGGGCTCTACTTTAAGTGGGAAGTTGTCCCACTTCATGTCCACTCAGATAATCCCCATTCTGGAAATACTAATGGAGTGAAGGCTTTGTGTCATTATACTGAAGATTTCATCGTTCCTTTCAACCCAAAGAAATAGGTTGCAGATGTCAAATTTTTATTACTGTAAATTAGTTCTATATTTGCATGGTAAATTGTTTTGTCTGCACTACTAAAAAGTGGGAATTCCACTCGATGACACACACATGTGTTGTTGTTCACTCCTCCAACATTTGTACAATCAACTTTCTTGTTTGTTCATCGCAAGAACATTCCCAGAAAGTGAAATTCTTGAACAGCAACTAAGAATGTATGTTGCATCCCAATCCAGCAATACAATTAAGCACGTGTTTAACATTAAGCAAAGGCATTGTCCCATTGACTTAAGTGCTCAGTTAGATTAAAGGCATAAATTTCTTGCCCAAGTTCTTTCTCTTTGCAAGATGATGAATCTTACACGGTTTCTCACTGTTTGATCCACGACACCAAACTAATTACTGGAAAATGAGGCTAAATACTGCAGTGACATAGGCTGTGCCTAGCTACTAAACTTACAGTACTACAGAGTGAATATCCTGCTTTCTAAACCAGAAGCAGTGTCACTGGAACTTTGTAGTGCTGGGGAAGGCTCATTTGCAAAGCTGAACGCCAGTGTCAGTTAGCCTACCATCATGTTAATTAATCTGCTTGAGTGCCGTATGGACCTGGCTATACTGCTTCTGGTGTAAAAGGCAGCCTGCCTGAAACAGCAGCTGCTATTCTTGAGCATATTAAACTTACTAGATTGGGGTGGTCAACCTATGGGCACTCTCTGTGTATCTCCCTTGGCAGACTGGGAGAGAACAGGCAGCACAGCAACAGATAAAGCACAGAGCAGAACACAGATCAGCATATTGAGCAAGGAGCACAGTTCAAGAAGCAGAAAGCAAAGCAGCAGATCATGCATGTCAGGGAGCAGAAAGTAGAGCAACCAATTGAGCAGGGAAAGAGGCTCACAGTAGGACTTGGAGAGGGTATAGAATTAAATTATGGGCCTGCCAAAAAGGTTGGTCCCCAATGATTTAGGTAGATAAGACACATTCCAGGCAATATCACTGACATATATTTGGGGGCTGGCACTACCAGGCACTAGGGCAGTGATGACTTCTGGTTACTGCTGGTTCAATCACGTGGCTGCCAGGACAACCACTTTTTTTTTTTGGTCCTCCCCACCACAAGTCAGTGCCTGGGGCAGTTGCCCAGTTATCCTGTCCTATTTATGCCACCATGGAGGAGAGAGGGGAAGATTATGTATGTATCAGATTTTGACCTTCATTTGTTAGAAAATTACAAGCTTAGCCCAGACAGCTCAGATTTTGTTACAGATATAGAAACATTTGGGACACTTTTGGGAGTGGGGTGGGTGGCAGCCACTTTAATTAA
Organism: Crocodylus porosus; assembly: GCF_001723895.1. Taxonomy (NCBI): domain Eukaryota; kingdom Metazoa; phylum Chordata; order Crocodylia; family Crocodylidae; genus Crocodylus; species Crocodylus porosus. Next base: position 95,441,442 of record NW_017728947.1, read on the forward strand.
AGCACCCACAGTGTCATGTGCATTCGGTGTCCCATGCTTCAAAATGGTGGCAGGGGCACTTGAACTAAAGCTCGTTGAACAAGCTTTAGTTCAAGCACCCCTGCCACCATTTGGAAGTGCAGGGACACTGAAATAGACATGGCATGGAGGCTGCTGGACTGCATTAATTAAAACGCTCCAGAAGACTTGATTAATCGAGTTTGCTCTGCCACATGTATAGGTGTCCCCAGTGCCTGCCATCTGCAGGGAAGACAAGTAATCAACCCAAGTAAAATGTTAATTCTCAGCCACTGTCTCTTCTAAGTGTAAACAGGTAATAACCATTTAAGTTAATCACTGCCCCACTAATACAAACTTGGCTATAATATAAACGTATGCCAAAAATACATTTATATTAAATACTATGATACATGCAAACATAGAAATGACAAAACTGAACACAGCTTCCCATCAATTACAAATGGACACTGGAATACCACAGGAGTGAACTGGATTTAGGAGAATATCTATGATTGCCACATGGTGAACCCCCAAGGAATTCAGCTTTGGTGTTAATCCATGGCAGATGCCATGCTGGGTCAGGTCACAGGTCATCTAGGCCAGGGATGGGCAATTATTTTGGGCAGAGAGCCGCTTACTGAGTTTTGGTAAGCCATCAAGGGCCAGGGCAGATAAATATTAATTTTCTAAATTTTTTAGGGGCCCCACAGGCTGGGTAGAATGGCCTGTCGGGCCGCATCCAGACCCTGGGCCACATTTTGCCCACCCCAATCCAGGCTGACATCCTGTACTTCAGTGGCAGACAGTGGATGCTAAGGGAAAAAAACATTTATGCAGGGCCTATCCAGACTGATCTGTCCCCTCCCCCTCTACAGCTTCCATCAGTAAAGGGATTACATAGGTAGGTAGCTAGATAGATGTCCAGCAAAGTGGGAAAGAACTGTTTGGGGATTATAGCTGGGCCTGACTGACCATTTCTAAGAGCCAAGTGTTATGTATATTTTTTACCCTACTAAGACAGGTTTTGACAAGCATGCATTTCTGCACAATTTCACAGCTGGAAACTTTGCAGATGCTCATTGAAAAAGACATGCATTCAGTGCTGGTTTACCAGAGACAACTTTTTGGGAAAGTCTATTCACATGTCTTTGAATTATGTAGATACCTTTTCTCCTTTTGGTCAGTTTACTTTGTGTTTTCCAACTTGGCCATAATTTGATATTCCAAGTCTCCATCCCCTACTCAAGCGGAAAGCCCGTTCCTGGGTTACTGGGGAGCCATCCTTCCATCCACCATGGGACAGCTGAATCCCATTGAGAATTTGCTAAGTATAATAACTAACAAATAGATCTTTTGCTAAGGTTGGTGTTCAGTATTTCCATTACAATGTGCATAAGGCTATTCATTAGGCATGTTTAATGGAGAATGGGAAGGAAAAGGTTGGGGTTTTTTTTCACTCTTTATTCTGATAATTGCAAATATACTGCAGACTTCTCCATTCAGCAGCACTGCAAGACAATCATGGCAAAATCCTAATGCACAGATAAAATGAGATCTCTTGGGTGACCACTACAGTATGTAGAAGTGGAGTGTCCTTTTAATATTTTGTCTGCACTGCGGTAAGCAAAACACTTCCAACTGTCCTTCATGTATATATTCAGAGTTTTGATATTTTTAATCTGCACTTTAAGACCATAAGATCACCTGAGACTCCCTAGTTCTTACAAGTATTGCAGAAATCCATTGTCAAACGCTTTCAAAATGTTCAGTCAGATATCTCATCTTTGGAGGCAGCTGAGCTTTCAGCAGCTCTGCATTACTACAGTTAGCTACAACTGCTATAATTTGTTGCAGACACCCTCTCCAAATAATTCTTGTCAAGGAATCATTATAGATTAGGCCACACTTAAAAGGTTAATTTATATACAACTGCTAGAGCTTGTATTGACCCTTCTTACACCAGTCTGGAGCACTGAAGGTTTTATTGCCTTGCTGTATAAACAAAAGTTCCAGATAACTGCATATCATTGACAAGATGCACTTAACTCTTTCTGTGACAGGGAAAGCACTCAAAAGGAGAAGCAGTTGGGAGGGAACAAATATGACATTACAAATCCCTCTCTCCTTAGTTTTAGGTCCCATCTCTGTTATCAAAGGCTACCATGGCATACAAGCTAGTTACAACTCAGTGGACATGTCTACACATGCCCTCAACTGCACGGTTGTTACTGCGCAGTCATTTAGCAAGTACTAAATAACTGCACAATAACCACCCTATTGCACAGTAGCTCAGTGCTACTGCGCAGTAGCATCCGTGTTATGGCTAGTGCCTGCAAGCGCTACATCACCGTAGTGACAAGCTATGTCTCTGTAGCTCGTTGCTATGGCGATGTAGTGTCTTGTGTAGACACACCCAGTAGTGTCTAACTTGGCCTACATGTGGCAAAAAAAGGATTCTCATGTTGGTAGTGCTATTTAGTAATATGGTTAAAACATGTCATGGCCATGTTGTATACACTGTATATACAGTAGGTATGCCTATACTGCCTCAGTGGTATTCCCACTTATACCCTACTCTTCTTGTGCCAAACCCAGATATGAAGCACTGATGTTACCCTGAAAGTTTTCTTCACTGTGGTTCTCAAACATTTTGGAAACAGAAATTTTAAGAGTGTCTGCAGGCAGCACCTCCAGGGCAGCATCACTGCCTCATTTCCAGGTTTAACACGAGAAGAGCAGGAATGGGTGGGTAAGATCAGGTTACTCAGCAGTACGGTAAGGAGAGGCGTGGAAGCAGCATAGACATAGCCACTATGGGTGCCTGTACACGAGCCAGGATGCTACTCTGACACACTGTAATTATGTGCTTTAACTACAGCACCCTCCCAGTTCGACAGCTCACCAAACCTCCCTCCTTCCAAAACTCAGTGGAGACCCTAGAATCACAAGGCAGTGACAGCACTGGGACAGAGCAGAAGCTGCCTGCAGAAGCAGCGCCCATTGCAGGGCCGTGCAAGCAGCAGATCATGGCTCTACCCCAGGGCCTGGCTACATGCTGCCACCACCCCAAGATCCTGGGGTCACCCTGCCCACCTGTCTCACTCCTGGATGCCACTTCCTTGCCCACCCATGGCCCCATCCCAGCCACCCAGCCAAGAGCCCTGCCTGCATGGATCCCACTCCCAGTGGTGGGTGTGGGGCAGATGGGCTGGGGCTGCTGGGAAGTGAGTCTGGCCACTGCTCACCTAGGGGTGGCAGGACCAAGGGACCTGCCATGGGCCATATAAAATCCCTCAGCAGACTGGATCAAGCCTACTGACCATATTTTACCCACCCCTGTGCTACAGGGTCTCACCTGTCCCAGGGTCTCAGAAACACCTGCTGCCCCTGCCATGTCCCTGCACACAGCTCCCATGGCTCTCCAAATTGGCTTCTAGTGCTAGGCAGTGCAAGGCTGCTCTTGCCATGTGCCAGCACACAGGTCCTACAGCCAGGCAGTGTGGGGTTCTCCAATTTGGCTCCTATGGCCAGAGTGCCAGGGTTTCTCCATGTGTAGCAAAGACTCTGGGAAAGGGGAGCATCATTCCAGCACCCCTTCTAATTAGGTGCCCAGGACTGGTGCCTCTCTCACATCTTCCCAATCTTTCTCCGTCTGCTGGCCTCCAACCCTGTAGTTACACTACTGGAGAATGAAGTACCTAAGAGTAAGATTCACAGACGTCAGCAGTTTGAACAGGGAACCAGCAGGGCATTCTCTCTGCCCCTCAGAAGTAGTTGGGTACTTCTCCCTCCTTGGGATTCATACCTGTGAACCTTGTCTTAGAGCTTGGCACCTAAAACTCAGCTCTTTCATAAGAGAAGATAGAGAGAGACCCCCTCGTACATACATATCCCCAGTAATCCAATGGCTAGGGCACTGACCTGATTTTCAAACTTTTACACTGCCTGATTTGGAACAAGGACTTGAGCCCAGGTCTGCTATATCTAAGAAGGGTGCTAACCACCAGGCCATGAGGTATTCTTGGGGGATGACTCTGTCTGCCTCTCCTGTTGGAATGGGTCAACTTCGTATACAAAATCAAATGTTCACTGGAGGAGAGATTGTAGTTTCCCTGCATATCCCTACAAGTAGGGCTTTAAACCCAAACTGGAAGATTGTTAAGCATCCTTGCCTGGAGCATTCTGTTGTAGTCTAGCAGACAGTCTATCTAGTGGACCTCAACTGGACCTCGACCACAGGGAACCTAGTAGCAAACTTCAGTAAATACCCTGAATTTTAACTGGCAGCCTTGAGGTGAAAGATGCCACAGCTCATTACTCTAGTCACAACAGAGTAAATGTCTTCTTTGTATTCTGTTATGGTAAAATACATGATGCTCATCAAAACAGAAAAAGCTACTGCTCGTTTACTTCCAAGGTAACCTAAAATTAAGCACTCAAATTTTCCTTTTACAAGCGCCTTAATCCAAAAGCAAAATAAAATCATTAGCCCTTTTTAGAACTGCTGCACATTCACTAGACTCAAGTTTGGAAGTGAGCAGGAATTTCAGATGTTTCCTATCAAGGGCTAGGTTATGAACTGCTTGGTGTTCTTGGTGTTACCGATGAGTAGCAACTTTATTGGCATCCCATTCACTAGTACTTCCACAGGACTACTCAGATGAGGAACGTATTCCTCATGTCAGCAAAGGATTCAAAAACTGACTCTTAGGAAGGTTTTAAAACTTTTAAACATGGTCATTTATAAAAATTGGAGGACTTGGTAAGCTTTATGGTGATTTTCACTTCTGCATTACTAATTCAAATATTAGCTTGTTTAAGACCTGTCCACTTCTGATGGCTATATGCAACAAACCTGCAGAGATCTTAGGAGATATCCATCTACACTGATACGTAGGGTCAAAATAGAACTCACCCTCATCCAACCCAAGTCATACAAGTTGCCCTTTTCCATCTGTACACTGTATCTTGTAGTCCCCACAAAAGCTGTCTACACTCGATTCTCATTTCTTGAGCACAGCAGTAAGATGTGTCCTAGGTTCTTTGTGGAACACTTCCAGAATTTGGCCTGAAAACAGCTTCTTTCCTTCTGTAGGTGTCATGCTTTTTCTGCAGTAGACAGAGAAAGTGGGATATAGAAGGGTCAAGAATGAGAAGGCTGTTGGCCAACTTCCTATGAAGGTAACTTCCAAACACAATATTGAAAGGGAATATTGAAGAAGTGAATCCTACCCATGCTAGCAGGTAAACAGAGGTGGAATTAACCTCACATTCAGTGGGCACATCTACATGAGACAATTACTGCACATTAGCCTAATAACACTGCACAGTAGCATGGTGGTTAAAAACTGTGCTAATAGCCTACTGTGCAGTGTTATTAGGTTAATGCACAGTAAGCATCACAATAACCATGTCCTGGTGCACCTGCACAGTAACTGTAGTTACTGCACATTTAGCTAGTACTTTATTAAGCAAGGACTAAACTAAATGCACAGTATCTAAGGCACATTAATGAACATGTCGATGTGCCCAGTGGGTGCACCTACACAAAACACTTTACTCAAATTAATAATTAAATAATTAGAGCAAATTACTGTGCAGGAAGTGTCACTGTCTACATGTGCAAACACTTACTGCATAGTAATTTGCTCTAACTGTGAGTAAATTTGCTACCTGTAAATAGAAGTAGCAAATTTACTTGGGAGTAATTAGGGCAGTATGATATGTGTAGACAGCCAACTGGGAGTAAATCTGCTCCTGGTCAGCCGGGCGGCTGGGGGCACAAGATTGCTCCCTGCCCCCAGATGCTGCCTGCTGCTGGGGTGGGCTCCATCACCATCATAAAGCTCCCCTTGGCTGCTGCAGGGGGTAGAGAGGTGCAGGGTGAGCAGGAGGAGCAGACTGCTGCCATAAGCAGTAAGTCTACTCACGTTTCCCCACATGTGTAGATACCTGCCCAGGGTGGGTTTACTCTAAATTAAAATAGACCAGGGGCTGTCAACCAGGGTATGGATACCCCTTGGGTACTTGTACTGGTCCTAGAGGGTACGCACGGGCAGGTGAGGACAGAGTGCTGCTGCCTCCCAGGAGCAGAAGCTGGGCGGGGGCAGGGTGAGTGCAGCGGTGCCCCTGTGTGGAATGGAGAAGCTTACACATGGTGGCCACCACCGCCACACATCAGCCTAGTGAGCTTCCCTGCCCCATAGCGGGGTGCTGCTGCCCTTTCCCCAGCCCGGTGAGCTTCCCTGCCCCAGCCCTGCTCCTGGGAGGTGGCAGCGCTTCATCCCCACCCGCCTGCAGTCCCCTCCTCCCTGTTCTGTGTCCGACTGTGTGCCCCTCCCCCCCATTTGGCATTTGGCTGCATGCTCCCCCCACCTCCCACTCAGCATTCAGCCACACGCTCCCCTCTTCCCTTCCCAGCTACGCCCCCTGCTCAGCATTTGGCCACGTGCTAATTCCCCCCGCCTCCGCTCAGGGTCCAGCCACTGTGGGTACTTAGATTAAAAAAGGTTGAAAACCCCTGCTCTAGAGTAAACCCACCCCAAAGCATTTGTACATGTAGATGCACCCTGTAGTTCAGTAGAGCTTCCAGGGAATGCTGCTTGGGACTTAGCTAAGGAGTTTTCAGTGTAGATGGCTGGTGTTGGTGACTCTAACTATCAGCATAAATATAGACAGAGGCATTGTCTACATTGGAACCTAGCCTGGTTTCAGGAACCTGTCCATGTGGCTGAAATGGTTCAAACTCTAATGAAGACAGGCAAATCTATGATATGCCTCTGCACAGCTCACCATGAATTTAAATGTAGGTAAGCTGCCCCAATACAATTCAAAGTCCGGGCTGACTACACTAGGAGGTGATAGTCTTCCAGTAGCTCTGCTGGCCACCAATGGCCACAATCACTAGTGGTGACAGGGCTTTTGTCTTCTACACAGAAACCCATGGCATATAATGCTAGTAGCTCCAGCAGAGAGGTAAAAGCCTGAGTGGAAATCTTCCCTCCTACCCTTCAGTGCTACCTTTCAAAATTAAGGGTGGTGTCTGGGTGTTTTTCTGCCACAGTCTATGCAGCACCTTTCTTTGTGTATTAAGATAGGACTCCAGCCTAAAGGTATGGCAGAGACAATATATCCACTTAAAAAGCTTCTCTAGGAGAAGGAAATTTTTCATTCTGCAGTAAAGAACTGGGCGTGTATATTGAAACTCCGAGTCATTTCTTAAGTCCACTCCAATACCAAACCATTTATATTCTAATGGGCAGAGAAACAGTTGGGCAATGCTGCTGCACTAAAGCCCATACTACTGATAAAAGGGAAAGGCAAGGGCATGAGCTTGTCATGACTGAGGGAGAAATGACTGTCCCTACTTTGATATTAATAAAGGGGTTAAGGTTTTAATTCACACCCTTGTCACTTTTGCTGCTGCAGGATGTTAAATAAAACTGGATACAGATTCCTTGCAAGTATAATTATGGGTCAAAAGTCACAATGCCAGACACATTTATTGTCCGTTATCTCAGTAATCTTTAACCTTCTATAGCCAAAGATCTCAAATGAGAAATAGAAAACAAACAAGGGTTGGGCATTAACACATAATGACTCAACTGAACTTGAGCTTGGTTAAGCTGGTTATTTTCAATTCTTTTGTTTTTTAATGACCCTCTGAGCCTCTGGAAATTTGTGAAGCAAGCTGAACATTGTACATTTCTTGTCCTGTATACCTGGACACAACAGACATTTATTCAATCCTAATTGCATTCAGGAAGAACCCATAGGAGCATCTGTAAAAGCTGCTCAGGCTCTGTCACTATCAAGTTCATGGGTCTGGTCCATAAAACAAACATGCGATTGTGGGACATCTTTACATGTTGCATAAGAGTCAGGTTTGAGTTTAAGATACTCATTAAGTCTCTGCATAATTTCCCACCTCTTTGCCATAAGGAGAGAGCTAGGAAGCAGGGAACTAGTGTGTTTGCTGAACACGCATGCCAGCTGGCATTAAGTACACTAAGGCACACAAGGTATGTCCAGCGTAAGTTTATTCACTTAACGACGACAATGGTACGTCAAGGGTCACGCTGTATACCACTGGTAGAAGTAGAAATGTACACCGTTCAAGCGAGCACAGTGAATCCTTGTGCTTAAAACACAAGGGACCAAATCCAGATTGGTCTGGGAGGTGCTTAAGTAGGATTGAGGCAGAATTTATGTGCTTAATTTCCAGACAGTGAACCACAATGACTCTGTTCTGATATCCACAGAATTTAGTAGGTATCTAAATTAAGTCAGCGCCTCCATTCTGGACCACAAGTTCCCAGGTCCTAGACTTAGGTTAAACACCTAAATGCCTACTCCAAGACTTGTGCTGGAAAAGTACCTAAACTCTGCTTCATCTCTCCAGAGATCTAATCTTTTTGTCTCCTCTGAGCATGCCTAACTCTCACCAGTTGCTCTGAGTTCAGCACAAACCACATCATCCACACACACTTTCATTCAAAAACACAGCTGGTAGCAGTGCTGCTGCCACCCAGCCTTTGCACGAGATTCCATGAGGTTACAGCACTCACCCAGGAGATGAGAAGTCTGGGTTCCAGGCCCCCATCAGACTCAGTGGATTCAAAACCACATCACTTACCTCCCAGGGGTTGCCACACCCACCAGGCTGGGGAATATCCTAAGAGCATTCACAATCCCTCCTCTTGAACCTGGGTTACTGAGCAGAAAGGAATGCAACAGGCATGGGGCCAGAAGGAGAAAAAGCAAGACCCTGGGAGCCTGGCTCTAGCCCAGTGAAGAGGGGACTACCTTGGATTATCTATGCATTGTACACTAGATGGTCATTAGTTAAAATTAGAAATAAGTGGCAGCAGAGACCAGAACTCTGGATTTTCCCCTGCCAGGGGCGTAGCCGCTTTACTGGGTTACAGAGTCCAGCTCCCTCTTCTGGTCCTTCTAGTTCAACCCTTTTATTCTTGGCTGCAGGAGTAGGCCAGCTTTTTCCAACCGGAGGGAGTACTGACCCAGCTACTGGAGAACTTAGTAATTAGGGCACTCTCTTAGGAAATGGGTGAAGGGAGGGAGAGTGCATTTGTGTCCCAAGGCTGAAGAAAGTCTAAAGTCCAGTTCTCCCATTTCCCAAGAGAGTGCTCTTAACACTAGGCTACTGTGCAAAAGGTGGATGGCACCACCACTAGTCAGAGAGGGATCTATCATTAGAAGAGGGATCAGGTGCAAGTGAATGGAGACACAAAAGCTCTGGAGAGGGGCAGGAGTTCAGACAGACTTTTATGCTTACTGTCTCCTTTAAGCACCAACAAGTTTTTTAACTCACCCTTTGGAGGTGCCTCACCCTTCCCACTGACTATACAAGGATATTGCATGCCTAACCCTGTCCATTTCACTCTTCTGGCCAGGTGCCCCATTTTTAGATGTGACATACTGATTGGAAGCAACTACTTGATCGATCTTGATTTGGATATGGCTCTAGATGGGGAGGGAGGAGGTCTGGGTTCTAGCCCGAAGAGTGACTTCCTGACCCTAAGAAAGCAGGGTAGACTTGAACCTTGGAGACTAACCGAATTAGAGATGCTTACTGAAGTAAACCCAGTTTAGTTAGTTTGTATGGTGCAAATCTATCCTGTGTTTTACCCCATTTCAGACTAGCATGGCTACCTACCTCTCTCTCTTCCTGATCCAAAGCCAGTGAACTACTCCGCTAAGATCTGCAAAGTGATGAGAGATCTCTGAGTGGAAGGCACTGAGAGTGCAAAGCATGATTGCTACAAATTTCAATTTTCCCAGAACATCATTAAGCAAAGTGACAAAAAGCAGTTATGTGAAACACCTTGGTTTCATTTCACAGGGATTCACATGATTCAAGATCTGCAAGAAATTACCACCCCCACCTTTTGGTTTGCATTTTCAGACTCAAAGAGACCCAGTTTGGGCCCTGACTCAACATGAAAAGAAATGAGATTACTCAGGTACTTCACATGAGGTGCTTAAAAACTTCAGTGAATTGGTCCCCTCGTTGAAATTTTTTCAGACTGGCATTTTTTTTTCTTGACTTGATCATCAAGTTTCACCTGTGTTTGTTCACACCATGAAGAATAATTATTTCTGTAGGGTTTTAAGCCAAATTGGTGTACAGGCCCAGAACCTAAATGCTGTGGAAATAGCTCTTCAGAAATCCAGATTGGTGAATAGGTAGGCAGGCAGATTTCTTCGCAGGACTGGAAATCTTAATGAGCTTTTGACAAATGTAGTTTGAGTTTCAAGTTTGTACTGAAACCTGATGCCAGGCAAGTTCCTCACGCTTGGGGCTTGGCTGTGAACGTTTTGCACAATAAAAAGGCTCCATCCTGCTGTGCTGCACTCTGTGGGCAGTACATTTGTCACTGTGCAGAATGGAGAGAGAAACAGAGATCAAACACAGCCCAGGAAGATGGGCCCAGCAGCATCTGAGAATCAAGGTGTCCCTTAAATTTTTTGTATTTCGCTGCTGCTGTTAAATATTTTTTCCTGAGAAGGGTAGGAGTCCATGGCCCTACATTATACACTATGTTACCAATATTTATTCCATCTTCTCTGCCCTTTGACTACCCTCCTTTCCATGTCACATGCTCCAGTGCCATTGCAGAAGCATGTTAGGCATTTATACACATGCTCCGGAAGTGTGGGTGGGGGGGGTCCTTTAATTAAAGTGGCTCAGAGGGCCACTTTAATTAAAGTGCCTGGAGCGCTTCGTGTATCAGTGTCCCTGCACTTCAAAATGGTGGTAGGGCACTTTATCTAAATGGCAGCGATGTGTTGAATGAGCTAGAGACAAAGTGCCCTCACTGCCATTTTGAAGCACAGGAAGGCTGATGCACGAGACGCAGGAGGCTGCTGGAGCACACGCTCCAGCAGACTCACTTAATCGAGTCTGCTCCGACACACTGGAATTACAGCGTATCAGGGCAGCCTCCCTGCTCATGTATAGGTACCTTTGTAATCCAGGTTCCTGTCAGGATCTGCCCATTTATCTCAGAAAGAGGCAGATCCAGAAACCCACTTCCAAAACCAAGTCTGTGCTGCAGGAAAGAAATGACTGGGATTCGTTCCTGCTGCCCTGCCCGTGCACTGGGATCTGCAGACAGTCAGAAGATTCACCTGCAAATTCTCCTGAGCGTAGAAGTGTGCCATTAGCCAAGAAGTTCACTCATACACAACATATCTTTCTTTATGTCATATTGTACTTGTACATAGTCAGAATAGTGCCAGGCACGTCTTATACTCACATTATGCTTAATTCATACACTCAGCATTTGGCATTGTTTTTAAGTCTATCATTATCTTTGTTCATATTGACATCAAAAGCCTTCTTTCAAGGGTATATCTATGAGCCCAGCAGAGTTTCTCTATCAATCAATCAAGGCAGTGAGCAATCAATCAACTTAAAAGTATTTGAAGCTGCTAAGTACAGTGAAAGCATGTGTCAAGAAAATACCTGGGTTATAATTAAGACTAGGTATTATTCTACTTTCTCTGACTTGTTCTGGGCTTCTTAGAGCCTAGAGATGCACTTTGTCATTAACATGTCAATAAAGCAATATGAATGAGGCTGGAGGGAAATATCCCAGTCCAGTGCCACAGTGTTAGCCATCATCTCTGGTGAATTTGTTACTGAGGTATACAATTTCAGCTGTTGCTGATCAAAGAAATATCATATACAATAAACTTTCTTCTATTTATGCAAGTGACTGGATGGCCCATTGAGAATGACTGAATTTTGTGAATTAACAAGTGAACACCCACAGTGATGAGGATATTATGCCACAAAAACTAATGGGCCATCAGATATCAGTTATATTGGTGTAAATCTACCCGAGACAATGGGGTTATGTTAGATTTATACTAATACAATTATGATCAGAATCTGGACCACTTTTCCTATGTATTTTGATGGCTGTCATTCAGTTTTAATTTTAAAATACTAATTCAATTTTAGTATTTCTGTTAACAGTTCATACAGAAGTTTAAATGTTCTGAAGTATATTTTGCCAAAGCAGTGAAAATTTAATAATAGAGTGACTTACTACAACATTGCTGCTCTTCAATCTTTGGTGAGAAGTGAAGTGATACTGCTGCTTTTTGTGTGAAATTTTGGGACTTGTAGATTAGCACACTGTAGTATGAAACAGTTCCTCTGCAGGAACACGAGTAATACATGAAAATTCCTTTTTATGTCTGGTATCCCTGGTGAACATAAAAATTACATGTTCATTTCTTCACAATAATATTTGTGAAACATAATTAAGAAATCTCAAGTATGTCAAAATATATGGTTGAGATTAAAGGATCTAATTTGCAAATTGTTCCAACTGTATTTTCCTTTTCTAGCCATTTCTCCACAGTAACGATGACAAAGAAAAAAAGCAAGAGGAGATGAGGAATAAAAGCTTCGATTATTGTACAACATGGCTAAGCAGAATGTTTGTGCTCAGTAAATAATGATTCTTATGCGGTTGCATAACAAGGATAACTTTAAGGAAGAACTGCTCTGTACATGAGATTTAGGGATTGCTTAATGCATGAATGAGCTGCTGCCATCTTCTGACTTTTCTGAGATCTGCAAATTAAGAAGACAATTTCTACTGCAATCAGGTGCCCTGGGGAAAATACTTTCAGTGTTGCTTCTTGGTGGCCTAGAGGATTTTTTTTAAATCTAATTACTAAAGATGCTGTAATTCTTCTATTGACTCTTAAAAGCACACAAATAATAGTTCTAAACATGATTCATAAAGAACTATAGTGGAAACATATGGAAGCAGATAGATGTTTGCTGTCTGGAAAAATGTTCTCTCACAAATTAGGGACTTAATTCTCTTCTAGATACCATTGGGACAGCCCCGTGGAAAATCCTGGGACATTACAGCCATGTTTGGCTCCCCAGGGATAACTAGCAGCGACACACCTTGTGCCACTGCTAGCTGTCCCCGGGGAACACCTGCCATGTACCCTCTGGTAGGCAGCAGGGTACCCTGGTCCTGGGGGCCTCCTGGGGCTGCAGCAGCAGCGATCCTGCTGCTGGGAGCCTGGCTGGCAGCTGGAGTGTTGCTCTGTCCAGCCAGGCTCTGGTTCTGAGCAGTGCACACAGCCCACCCATGTGCCACTCTGCTTTTTTTTTGCACAGGTCTTTTGACCCCTGGATATCCTGGAGTCAAAAAATCCCCCCACACTGCTCCACTGCAGCATGGGGAACAGCTGAATGTACAGTATGTGGTGCCTCCAACATATCTACATGGCTGTGCTCATCTGGGCATGACCTACATATGTATAAAAGGACAAAAAATTGTCTCTTAAAATCAGAAGTAGTAATGACTTTGTGATAGCAAAGAAGAAAAGGTTCCAAGTGAGGGATTTTATTTTACTCATTTGGAAAAAAAACCTTAGAGTGGAAGAGCCTGGAATCTCCACAGTGTTTGAAATACATTAAATACATTTTTTTTCCTGTGGGCCCACATCCTTGTAACAAGCCAAGCCTAAATCCCAGTTCTGAGCTTCCCAGCCTTTGGGACATTTGCAATTCAGAGCTGAATTGTGTAGTGTAAGTCCATCTCCAGACTCTAAATGACAGTTATTTACACTGGAAGGCTATAAATGGGGTTGAATCTAAAACTTGGAATATATCAATATGCAGTCCTATCTATCTATCTATCCATTGTTTCATCTAGGGTCTTATATAAACACCCACTATTATAAATTCAAGTTTTTTAATCAGTTTGATCAATCTTGGTTAAAAAAATAGAGATATACATTAGTTGAAGTGATCTATAGCACATGCATAGTGTATTGGTTATTTACCAGTTTCTTTGACCATTTGTGCAGTCCCTGCCTGGGCAAAATTGATATGGGAGTTTTGCCTAAAGGAAGGCTGGGGACTGAGGCCTGACTGGTTATCTTGAGGTTCCAGCTGGAGTTGTGAAGCTGAATCTAGGACACTGGCTCCGAAACTAGAGGTCACAGCACTTATGAGTACCTGACAGTAATGCAATTTCAGAAAAGGGTCTTGTAAACAGAAGTAGGGTTGTGAGCCTGGAAGTGCACCCCCACCCTCCCCCCACCCCATGGAGAAGTTGGGCAGCTGCTAATCTAGGAAAACTGTGGCCTACAGAGCCAACCTTCCAAGGAGCACAGGTCTACATTTTTGACTGTTTAGCACCCACAACTGAGGCCAAGTTTTTCAACCCTACTCAGCATACATTCCCTCCCATTTAAACACTTCCAGCTAGATTTTCACAAGGTCTCCATACCCAACATACTGAGCAATTCAGAAAGTCTGGCAACATATGCTGGTACTTAAAGTGGGGCTGAACTAATTGGGCTACCCAAGCCCTTCTGAAAATCCTGGCTGTAGAGCCCATTATAGGAATGCTATAATGTCTGATCAAGTGAACTCCCTGACCAGATGAAGCAAATAGGAGTATCAATGGGGCCTAACATGGCACCCATGTCACAGTGTAGGACTGGAAAATAGTGAAATATGGCAAATTCAGTTGAGAGACTTATTTTAGGTCCAAAGGAAACTGGACTTCCCTGTGACCCTAAAGAATAAAAGCAAAGAGCCAAATTATGGCATGCCTTGTCTGTCCATACTAGGGTCGAAGGCACTTTCTTCACCCCTTACACCTGCTATTTAAACAGCCGGCAACAGCACAGGGATAAAATAGCCTCCAATGGGAAAGTGATATCCACCCTGCTCTGTGAAAGCTGGTGTGTCAGGACTAGGAAGTGTGTGGAAAGAGTCTTAGCTCTTTTCCCCTTCCTTCAAGTGCCATACTAGTATACCTGGGCACAGGGGGAAATACACTGTACTAGATATAAATCTGGCAAAGGTTGGGAAAACCACGAGGCAGATTTTAAGGCTGCTCCCACAGCTGCACAATGTGTTGTCCCTCACCAAGTATGTGGTATGCGTGGGCAAACCACTCCCTCCAGACTACCTACAGTAATTGTGGCCTCTCTAAGGCCACACCTAACCCATCACGCTATTTAGCTGCTACAATGCCCTTAACCCATCTGCTTGTGCTGTAAATGAGCAGAGACCTACTCCCTATGCCTTTATTCAGGTAGTTAAAAGCCCCCCAAGGCACAGCGACCCTCTCTCACCCTGACAACCTACAAAATCATGCCTACACAGTATTTACAGCTCCACTGTGCCAATCCTGCTGCCAGTTGTTATACTGCCAACACACTTCCCTTCTATTGCCTGTGGAGGGCCATGAGACAAGAAAGCTTCTGCCTGTGTGCTGAACTGGTGTTGGCTTGTGTAGCATATTAGCATCCAAAAGCCAGCTGTGCACTGTTCCATCTCTGAAATCTCTAGCCAGTGAATAAAACAAGTGAAAAGTGGGTATAGCTTTACAAGCTTCTTTTATGTAATCACCTCAGGCTGCACAGGTGTGCTGGGAGCTGTTTGAATCTTAGATATATTCTGCACATGGATAAATGACGTGGAGGTATTTAATCTCTGAAGCACCCAAAAAGGAGAAAGACAGAAGAGACCACATACGGACAGGCTGAAGGTCTGCTTCAAAAGGAACCTATCCTCAAAGATGGTCGACGTGCTAGTCATGAGATCTGAAACCAGATGCTGACCACATGTGGTAACCAAAGATACCATGGCACTGTTCCCAGGAGTACGGTTAGCCCTGGTATTCTGCCTAAATTCCAGCATAGCCAATGCTGTTCTACATATCTCAATTCTCCCTGTGTTTTCCAAATGTATACCGTATTTTCTACTTCCTGTCCTACACTGTTGCGTAGAATTACTGAACAGACTGTCAAACTCCTGCCATGTTGCACCCCAGAGATGCCTGAACATATCTTCTTGGCCTCGCCATATGAAGTGGTCCTCCCATCAAAATACTAGGATGAGCTGGAGGCAGGCATTTTCGCTATTTTGTAAGTTTTGTTCCCACAAATCCCCAAGAGAGTTTTTATATTATTAGGGACTGTGCTGCTGAAACAGAAAAGAAATGATATTTGCATATGTTACATCTTGTTTTTCTATCTTGCATCATCGATCTGAAGATCTAATTCTCAGTTTGGCATCTTCCCTCTTACTGCACACTGTTGCCCTTGTCTCCAAGATATCAGAAAACAGCTTCTTGCTTGATGAAGAAAGTTTTGTTTCCTTAGACCCTCCTTGGAAATTTAACCAAGGAGTCTATCTCTGCTGATAATTCCTTCATTTACTCAGTAATAAAGAAAAGAGAAACCCACGTGTCTTAGAAGAAAAGTAAATTTAAAGGTATTGAGTTCTACACAGCAAATATTTTGTATAAGTTATTTTGAAGTATGTGCATTACATTAGTAAGAAACTACTTACTCAAAAAATGGCAAAACTTTCAGCGATTTACAAGTTAAAGGGCTTCCTTAATGTAGAAATAAAGGCAGCTGCACAACTGTTTTTTTACAGCAATCTACCTACTATTACTATAGTACTCGACCACTTCACAGTCTTCAGTGTCAGTATTTGTACAATACCCTTATGAGGTAGAGACTTAGTCCCACTTACAAATAAGGTTAAATGCCCATTCAGTGGCCACACAGGAAGCTTGTAGCAGAGCACAAAGTTGACCGTAGGTAACCCAAGCTCCACACTAACAACCTAACCACTGGCCCACTCATCAACTCTTGCAAACTACCTTATCTTTCTGATCAGCCCCTGGCCACGTCCTCTCAAACACCGAAACTCCAGACCAGCAGACATGAGGCAGCCCCTAGAAGCAGGCTATTTGAAGTTGTTTATGAATATTTAAAAGTGAAACACCAAGTAAAGCAACGATTGGAGGAAAAACTTCCAAAGAAACGGTGGTGATGCTGGTTCAGAAAATGGTAATTCAGCAGCTGTCCCTCTTCCCTGTAATTAATTTCTGTAGTATAGTGCTGAAGACTGCTGTGGTGTAGGAAATCCTGCCTTTGAAATGGGAGATAAAACTCAGCTTTCGCTAGTCCTGGTCATTAAAGGATTCTCATGGCACTGTTTGGGAGGTGAGGGGTGTTATGCTGGTAGCTTGTTCAGTCTTCTGGGCCAAATTCATTCACCAGCTGCTCCCACTGGTTGAGGAACAGAGAGGAGAACTGCCAGAGCTGACTCATTTTGCATAAACTATTTACCTGAAACTCCAAGTTGTTATAATGGAAGAGAAGTTCTCTCTCTTACGATCTGATGAAGAGCAAGAAGACACTGAAGGCACTCTCTCATGGGCATAAGCTCGATATGCAGAATTCCTCTGATGCTTTGAAATCACCCTAAGTGAATACAAACTCAGAACTGGTTTGGAAGAATTGAACTGAAAGCAGTTAAACTGGTCTTATTTGTATGGACAGACTCGTGAGAAGATGATACGCAGGGAAGCAAGGCAGTTACATTCTCTTGCAGTCTCTCTAAGTTTCCATTAAATAAAGCTGAAGGCGTTACAGCTGTGTTAGGCAGCAGAGCCACAGAACAGAATTAGGCAGTGCCACCCCTACTAGAGATAGACCTGCCTGCATGCACTCAAAAACTGTGGTCTTGCCTTGCCCAATAACACTAAACCGTGGGTGGGGTTTAATGGACAGGGCTGGGGGAAGTTACATGGGAAAAGGGACACTTGCCAGTTGGACATTCACACTGCCAGGTGGGGAACTGAGTTAACCGACTGCAGCCAGTTATCTTGGGTGTGTTTTATTTATCATTTATTGAAAGTGGGGTGGTTATCACTGCCTGTTAAATTTAAGTGCCTGACCTTTCTAATTACAGCACTGTTTGCAGTTGCTTCTAATTTTGCCAAACTAAACAAGTGGGCTGAAATTCCCATGTGGAGAGGAGTGCCTGTCTGGAGTTGGATTTCTGCATCCAGCCATTCTGAGAAAGGGAGGTTGAGAGCAAACTCGTGGCTATGTCCCTGGTAAACATTTTAGAAACCTTTGCTTGAGAAGCTCCAGCACCTCCCATATTCAGACCAGGGACCTGATGTTTGGGTGGGGGGAGGTAGTTTTTGTGTCAGGTACTTGCCTTCTACCACTTGGAGTGACTTTTGCTGGCCCTCTAGAAATCTTTGCCAAAATCTGGCCAAGTCAAAAGGCTTTGGAAAATGGAAGTTTCCATAGACTCAGTGGAGATGTCCTAGATTTTAACAGATGAATTCCTTGAATGAATTTCATTTATACTGAGCACCCTAGAGTGCAAGGCAAAGTAGGACTTTTCCTGCAGTTGCAGTCAGGGGCTCTGTGAGTGGGCCTAAGCTACAGCATCTGAACTGAGAGTGGAAAGAGAGCGTCCGTCCCCCCCAAATTCCCAAATGGAGTCCTGTGGCAACAATCGCATTTGATCATGTGATTAAGGACTTTCATAACCTGTGCGTGCAAGAGGAGATGGGGGTGTTAAGACTGCACAGGAAATGCTAGGTCTGGCTACTCTTAACTTGTGTGTGCTTGACTTGGAAACACAATCCAAGTTAAAAAAAATATTAAGGTTGCAGTATGATAGAGCCATATGGTTGCTGTGTTTTCCCAGGTTAATCCTGGCCTCTCTTTTCCTTAGCAAAATTGTTCTTGTTTCATGTGCAGGCTTGCGTAATACAAAGACAGTGCTCATGAAAAGGGAAGTGTTGCTTTTTAAGGCCACCCGAAGGAGGCATCTACTAGTGCTAGAAATTCTGCATGAGGACTTGAGCCACTAGTTTGGTAGTTTTCAGAGAGACTCAGTTATTTGGACCCAGCCCTAGTTGCTGCTGATAGTGTCTGACAGGACAGCTATATGAATATACACAGGAACTCCTCTGGGAAAATGCAGTCTCTCTCCATGGGATTCTCTTGTAGGGAGAAGACGGGTAGCTCACACTGCAACATACCTACAAGTCTGAGGATCAGACTGCTATGGAAAGCAGATATTCCTGGCCCTACTCCCAAATCTGATCCACAGAGCACCAAAATTATCACAAAGATGAAAGGCAGGGAAAAGCAGGATGTCACTCGGACTCAAAACCTCCTGTCTTCAGCAAACATAATTCAGTGATTTTGCAGGTTTCCTGACATCTTACTAAACTCACTGGGGTTTTTAAGATGTGATCTGGCCTGTAGTCTCTAAGGGCCAGCTGAAGTATGAATTTACAAGGGTCTGCTACTCCTCTACTGAGTGCCTGTGCACATAGGAAGGGCCAGCATTTTTAAGAGGTGGGGGCAGGAGCAGTGCCCAGTGCTGCAGAGAGGACTGCACCCTCACTGCCAGCCAAGTAGGAGAGATGTACCCACAATCAACACTGTCCTGGCCACTTCTCTCTCTCTCCAGCTGAGGCTGCAGGGAACTGGGGTTGGCTGAGGACAGCAGCAGGCAGGTTCCTACTCCTGGGCTGGCAGGAAACACCTGGAGGATTATACAGGAAAGCTGTCTGCTGCTGCTGCTGCCTGAGCTCCCTGTACAGCCCAGCTGGAGCAAGACAGGAACAGCTCTGGAGCTGCCCTGTGCCCGTGGCAGCAGGAGAGGGAGGAACAAGAGGGGAGAGGATTAAAAGAAAAAAGTCATTGACTGCTGCTCCCACAACGTAGTCCAAAAGAAGGGTGTGACTGAACCCGTACACCCCCTCTGGACCCACCCCTACCTGTACACGTGCTTTTCTCCTGCAGTGCGCACCAGGTAGCTTACTTCTCAATGAAACGTGGATCAACTATCTTAAGGGGTAAGAGCATGTACAAGCAGTTCTCGTGAGGTAGCTGACTGCGCTCTCAGTTCACACTCCACCTTGCCTCACAGTAACCTGTGTGTGCTAATGTGCTTCCTCCAGGGTGAATGTTGTTACCACAATGTAAGGATATTACACATTCCTGCTGAGCCCTCTAACACGTCTGTGGACCACTTCATGTGCTTCTGTTCAATGCTTCTTCATTTTAGTGATACTTAGGATGCCATTATGTTTGGGCATGTTAATTTTTAATACCTTCCTCTTCCTCCACAAGGCATTCCAGAGTTGATAACTTTTTCTCTAACTCCCCTACTCTAAACTGTGGTTGTGTTAAGATGTATGGCATTTCATTTGTATCCTCAGATCAGAATGTAGCAATCAGCACTCTCCTTATGGGACTTGCACTGAGTACCGTGCAGCAGAGACAGACCAGAGTTTCATTTTTAATGAATGGGGGTGTGCCTATAATTTGATTCAGATGTTAGATGCTGATCGAGGTACAGAGAAAGTATGTTCTTTCCAGTGCAGAAGTACTTAGCTAGAGTTAGCTTGAACCCACAGGATGCAACATTGACTTCAGAAGCATTTAAAGTAGTATTTTTTTCTTGCCTATGAAATCTAAAGGAATTTAGGTTTTGCCAGAGCCTATTTTCCATGAGTGTGAATAGGACCTTTTCCTTCCCTTCTTTCTCGAGTTCACAAACCTTTCATTTCACCTTGCAAATGGCTTTTGAAGTCACTACCTGTGTGGAGATATAATTGTGCAGTACAACTATATGCAGCCCACCCATGCAGAGTTACTGCACTGCATTTAGGGACTGATCCAGAGTCCACTGAAGACAATAGTTCTTCCGCTGTCCTCATCACCATAATCAGAGCCTCTTCCAGGACCACAGTCTGTGATCCTAAGGACATAAGTAAAATCTGCATCATTCTTTCTCTCAGTCTCAGTGTGTTGGGGGGGAGGTTGTTTGGGGTTCTTTATGTTGAGCATGTGTATTTGAAATTGTATGTGTTGTTCTAAAGTTATGTCTTAGAAGAAAGGATTGAGGAGATGCGCCTTGCACTTGGAGCAGAAGGGGCTAGAGTGTGTAGTGATTTATAGTGGCCCTGGTCTCTGAGTAAGTTCATCCTACAAACTTGTTCTGGCTCCTTAGAAAAACTTCCTCTAGCACAGACAAGCTTTACCCTTATGATAGAAAGAGCCATTGTGCCTGAGGCATGGGGCTGTCAGCTATGGTCTTTATCCTAGAGATTTAGGAGATATTTTAGATATTCGTGGCTGAGGCTTTTGACTCCCCTGACAAAGAAGAACTGAAATCTTGAATATGATTCACTATTCTATAGGAAAGGAGTGGAATACAAGTCTGGCATGTTGCTAAAGAAGTGGGCAGCAGGGTGCTATAATGACTTCCTCTGACTCTGGTATGGGCAAACATGCTGAGTATTGTAAAGTATTCCCAAGAATAGGAAGAGGCTGCAAGCATCAGGGATAGCAGCTCAAAGCCATCAGACTAACCTCCAGTTTTGTGGTTTTGACTCAGCGGTGGATAAGCTTAGGCAATCCTATGGGTGCTTAGCAGTTCCCCGCAACTGGTTGTGAAAAAAGCAATAGGACTGGAATGGTTACAGTATTTATGCACAAGGGAAATAATTAAGGGATAATTTTTCTTTTTACATGTTATGTGAGAATGATTCCACCCCCTCATTTTCCTGTGAACTACGGAAACAGTCACTGTAAGTGAAAGCAGTGTGTGCTTTTTTTCTAAAGCTGTCTAATGTTTTCCCTTGCTTAAAACCAAAGGAAAGCAATTGCATCTATGATTTCCACATAAATATTTCTGGCTGATATAAAGGCATTATAACCTCTCCAGAGATGAACTGTCAGGTTCCCTTCCAGTAGTTTCTTTCAGTGGACATGGGCTCCAGACAGGAAGAGTGAGCATAGATTTCAGAAGCTGTGAAGTTCCATCCTGGGCCCAAGATAACATAACTACCAGCCTAAAACCTCAACCAAAACACCAACTGCATTGAACAAGTGCACCATAGCTAAAATAGAAAATTCAGTCATCTCCCCCACCCTTTTCTCAGCCATTGAGGCCAAAATTAACCAGGGCCATAACCTTAACACACTGTTGACTCGGATCTCTCTCTAGGTTCTGTCATCCAGGCAACGTGCAACTCTTGCCCAACCCAATATGAGGGACTGCAAATTGGACTGAAAATATCTTGAGAACAAGCTATCTGGCATTTTCTCTATTCTGTCTGCAGAGCATTTAAGATAGGGCCTTTCTGTCAATTCGCACAGCTAAAACATCTCTCTTCCAGTGCCTCATCAATTGCTCAGCACCCTTTTGTCTGCCTTGATAAATGCAATCTACACTAATGTCCATACAGAGATGCTGCTGCCAAGCTCCTTTGCCTGGAAGCCACAGTTTAACCCCACTCTGTGTCTCTCTCCACTGGCTCTCCCTTCTTGATAAAACAGCACATGGAAACTTCTTGACTTCACTTGCAGAGTCCTTCACTACTTACCCCCACACTACCTACTATCTCTTGTGCGCTACCAGGAAGTTGATTCACACCTTAATTCAGAATATGACACCTGCCTCCATCACTTTTTAAGAAGCATTTTCATCAACAGTTTGATGCTACACCTCACACTTTGGAGAACCTCTCTCTAATTATCTGCAAAGGTACTTCACTAGCATCCTTCACATAGAAACTTAATATTTCCTACACCTGCAAAAATATGACTTTTGGGTTGCTGATCTGTTGAGACTACTGCCTATCGTATGAACCCATACTGTCTTGCTTTTGACTTGTGTTTCTCTGTCTGTTCCTATCTGCTTACACCTGATACATGGATTGTAACCTCTTCAAGTCAGGGCCAACCAGCCACAGAAGCAGTAGGGCTGCAACCAAGTCTCAGCTCTGCTTCAAAATCATGTGAGAAACTGCTGTTGTTTCTATATTGCTGGTAGGGAAAATGCAAAAAATGCCAGATAAACTGAAAGTATCCTGAGAACAAGCTAATTTGCAGGTCTTTATATTGGGTTGGGAAGTCAATAGCTGAGCATCTGAAATTAATCTCCAACATGGATTAGCATTAGAGAGATTTTGCCATACTTAGGCAGCAGAGGCAAGGATGTTGCTCTCATGGCTTAAGCAGTCTCCCCCACCTTTAGCAGAGAAGATGAACCTGTCAGGGGCTAGTTTGCCTTAAGGTATCCCTTGGCAGTTATTTGCTAAACCTGTTACCATTGACCTACTAACAAGGCCTCCAATTCCTGATTATTGTCATACAGGAAATATAAACTAGTCTTAAGAACCTGGAAAAGATGATGTATATATTTGTGAAGAGCCAGTCACACCGATATGTGATGGTTTGCACACACTATTATAATGTTGCTATGAAAACACTTTGCCCGTTATTCCTCCAGAATATGAACCCTATTTTTTTGCCAAATCTCACAGACAGCGAAGGGTTGGGCTTTCTAAATTAGAGAGGAATTTGCAAAGAAATATATTAGAAGATTTTACAGCCAACGAGTGGCTCCTAAAGACTCATGCTTTAAAAGAAAAAAATATTGTTTAATGGTGCCAAAATTCATTCATTCCTGCAAAGCCTCAGATTTTCATGCTGCACCACATCCATTCTCAAATGTCAAATTCCATGCACACAGCCCAACTCTGCTTTTATATGATGAACGCTGCAAACCAATGCTCCTTAATATAGTTGCAGCCCTGTGATAGGATTATTTCCCTTGTGAAAAAGCAGTATATTAAGTCCATTAAAGGATACCTGAAGTATGCTAGGTGAACAATGATTTTTGTAAGGCTGATGAAAAAATGATGTCTCAGTGTGCTGACTTGGAACCTTTTCCTAACACTTGACAGTTTACAGTTCAGAAATATCTGGTAAAAGTCCATTGGAACAAAGTCTGCTCTCAGCAACATAGGCTGGAGCAATTTTATTCTATACAACAAAGTTACCCTGGACTTACTCCACCATCTAATGTGATGCAGAATGTCCAATGGAGTAATATCAGAGAGTAAATACAGTTCTTGAGTATATAATGGCCTATGGCAAAAACAGCACACCATTGCAAACATATTCTTCAAGATGGAGTCTTCTTATGCTCAGCTGTACCTCATAGAGCTCCATTTGCAACTCTCATAAAGAAAAGGCTTGGTCTCAAGCCAACTGGAAGCCTGCATAGAATACTAATATTTAATATTTTTTATGAAAACTTACAAATGAAGTCTGTATCACTACTTTTAGACATGATGAGAAACAATGGATAGTGCTGAAACACATAGCACTAGCTTCTGAACCAGACATAACACACCTATGTTAGCTCTGGGCATGTCTACACATGCAATTAATGCAAATGAATAAACTCCGGCAGAATTTGAGCCAGAGTAAACTGACATCCTGATGTCACTGTCTACATGTGAATCCTGACGTCGCTGTCTACACGTGAATCTAGTTTTTACAGTAACACTGCAAACTTTCCAGTAAGCTCTGCCTCTCTTACTCACATGGCTGCACTACTTCTGGTTCAGGAGTTAGCCTTCACAGAGTGAGCACGCGGGGGAAGATTTCTCAGTTGGTATGAATTGTCATAGCCTCATTTCCTCTAGTTTTTACAAAACATAAGAGCACTGTAAGGATATAAGACAAACACCTACATGTACTATTCTGCAGAGGAAGCAGTTTTGCTTTTACTCTTCTCTGCAAAACTTGTCCATTGTTCTCTTGTTTTAATTTAATTTCAATCTAATTTGTAATCACCTAATTTGCATGTTCCCATGCTTTACTAATGGGACAACATCACAGACCAATTCAAGTCTGCCATGTTCCTGAGTCATTCATGACACTTGTTCAACACTAGCAACTGCATTTTGGCAGCTTTCACAGGTACTTTCATTGATGTATATAAAAGTTACTTTAGGATTTCTCATGGATGTAGGATTATCAGGTCTGCTTTCTTTTCCTGGATGCCCTTATCCTAGGCTTTTCTTTTAATTCTGAGGAGTTTACATCTCTTGACTCATTAAGAGTTGGATCTTCTGTGCTTGTCCCTGATTAGGTATCATGGCCGCATTTCATCAGAGTACGATGCTGCTAAAGTGATGTATTGCACTAGCGCATCATCATTCAGCCATCACAATAATGATGCATTAGTGTAATATGCCTTCAGGATGGAGATGTACTGATGATGTATTCTAAAAAAAATGGAGTCCCAGAGAAAAGAAACAGTCTGGGGCCTATTCAGTCTGAACGTAGGCCACCAGGCAGCATATGGTATGAAGCTGATTTTGGCATTGTGGTAAGAATGATGGCTTTACACCATTCACTCTGACCCTCATGCTTTTTCATTTTAATCTTTCACTTTTACCCTCCCCGCTTGCTTCCTTTCTCCTCCACTGGCTTTTTTTTTTTTTTTTGACTCTTTGTTCCTTTTTCTCCTCTTCATCCCTTTTTTTTAAGTGGTGACTCTCATGGCCACTGGCTTTATTCATATATTCTCATCTCTCATGGTCTGACCTTGTGTCATGCTGTATAACTTAATATTATCCCACTAGAAACTTTTTTCCCCCCTCTGAGTGAGATAATATTAAGGTGACCTGTAAGAGCAATAGATAAAAATCTTCAGGCCATCTAGGCAGTGACATTAAAAATCATCACAACCCTTAAGTGATGGGGGGAGAAATCTTAAGGGATCCTTCTTGGCAATGGCAACAAATGTGGAAGGAGAAGCGTTCACCCCTGGGATTTCTTATAGCCTTCAGCTTCAGGAAGATGAGAAGTGTTTTAACCCATTCACGCAGCTAACAATATTAAAAAAGCAAAGAACACTCAATCAAACACAGCTTGTCATCACTCATTTGGTAAAAAGTTACCTTTCTAATAAACATTTCAACTAATAAAGACTACAAAAGTAATTATGCTGTTAGCTCTCTAGCCACTAATACCCAGACATTTATTCCAAAAACCTCTTCTGCAGGGTTTAGACATAGACAACTGAATGATGGAAAGATATTATACCAAGACCAAACATAAATAAAATTGGCTTCAGTCTTGTCTGGAATTCAGGCTATACATGGAACTCAAATAATGCCCTCCGTCTAGTACTAACATGTTGTTAGCATCTAACTCGAGAAGGCAAAATAGATGAATTCTAGGAATTTGATCTTCAGCGTGTTAGAATGTCAGAATATTTTTAAATGGCTAAGGATTTTTGAACAAACATTAACTGTGAAAAATGGTGGCGGGGGTTTGCATTTGTGTTTACAGTTTTTATTATTGAAGTAGCCTATTACTATGTTCATTTATTGGTAGTAATATTTATCATCATTGCCATAGTGTCTATGTTTCAGTCAGGGACTGAAACACCACTGCGTAAGGCTTGGTACATACCCTCATAATGAAAACATATCCCTGACTCTGAGATGCTTATTTAATATACAGTGAAGGATGATATTTTTCCTTTTGGTTTAAAGTGAGCTTAACTCTTGTGAAAAATGCCAGGGCTTATAAACCAGAAGATTTATATCCTCTTTATTCACAGAATATGTGCATCTTGGCCATATAAATGTACCTCCACAGTGAGCTGGTTGGAACACGTGAAGGTTCAAGAAGTTAGTTGATTTTTCACGTCTGTTAAACCTTTGGCCTCTCTCCTGTGATGGGTTTTTTCACAATGTTGACCTGTGTAGAAACTGGGTTTTAGTCAGCAATGCATTTTACATAAGCAACAATGGTCAGTGCAGAGGCAAACAGGGTTAGAAAGCAGTGACCTACAATTTAAAATATTCCCTCCAATGGGCATGCCTTTAATGCGCCTTTGCTACTGCACATTAAGTTTAGTACTTCTAATATGAGGTACCATATAAATGTGCAGTAGCTGGTGGTAGTACACAGTAGCAACAACACATGGTCTTATCTTGATGCTTAATGTGCAGTAGGCTAATTCTGATGCACATTAGTGCATTAGCACAGGTTTGGCCATGATGTGCTAATGCACAGTAAACTAATTCTACCGCGCATAAAGTCTCTCATGTAGATGCACCCACTGGTTCTCAGACTAAGACCCATAGGTTACCCTGGAGGCATTGCTAGTGGTGCCTGGGACCAGAAAAGGTCAGAAAAAAAGCTACAAGATTAGAAAAACAACCTTATGCATGCTGAGTTTATTAAATCTCTAAATCTAGTTTATTCATAAGGAAATTAAGAAGTGACTTCATCACAATCCATAACTAACTAGATTGAAAGACAGTTTCTGAGAGTAGAAAGGGTTTTTTTAGTGTTATTTTTTTTAATCTAACAGATAAATTCATACAGAGATTCAGTGGCTGGAATCTGAATTCAGACACTTCAGCCTAGACATAAGGTGCCAAATTTTGTAACATAACCACTGGGACAACCTACCAAAGGATGTGCTGGAGCCTCCATCACCTAGAGTCCTTTATATCAAGAGAAGCTGTGCCTGAAGAGAGAAGCTGTAGCTCAAACAGAAGTTATGGCTTTGATGCAAGCATTGCTAGGTGAAATTCTATGGCTTATGAAGGCAGGAGAAAAGCCAGTCAATGAGCTGTGTCTGTTATGAAGCTGACCTCACAGTAAATGATGAAATGATCTGTAGTGAAATGATGATAATTACACAGGGTCTGGGGGCACAGGTGGTATTGTCTTCGATCCTCCCAGTCTCGGGTGTGGGCTGAGGAGGAAGAGGAGGACCCAGGTAGTTAACCAAAGGCTGCAGCTCTGGTGTCATCGGGAAGGCTTTGGCTTCCATGACCACAGCCAACTCTTTGGCAAGAGAGGCAGCGAGCTGCTGGGAAGAGATGGCCTCCACCTCTCTCCCCTGGGGAGGAGGCTCTTCTCAGCCAGACTGGCTGACCTGCTCCACCAGGCTTTAAATTAAGCCCGCTGGGGAACGGGGGGACTACCGCCACTGCTG
>NW_017728947.1:95469860-95496480 GCF_001723895.1 Crocodylus porosus
AGGGACCATGACCCCAGAGAGAGGGGAGTTCAAGAAGAGTGGCTGCTCCTCAAGGGAGCGATCCTCAATGCACAAGCTATTTCTATTCCATCTCAGAGGGAAGTCAGCAAGAGAGCACAGCAGTCCCTCTGGCTCTCCAGGGATCTAGCGGATCTCCTGAGGCTAAAAAGAAAGGCCTCCAAAGGATGGAGGATGCGATTCACCTCCAAGGAGGATTATTCTGCACTGGTCCAGTCCTGCAGGGACCAAACCAGGCAAGTCAAGGCTGCAACTGAACTCCAACTAGGTTCAAGCATCAAGGACAATAAAAAGTCCTTTTTTAGATATGTGGGGAACCGGAGGAAAAGCAAGTGCAACATTGGACCCCTGCTGAACCAGATGGGACAACTGACACCCAGGAAAAAGCCAACCTATTAAATGGGTACTTTGCATTGGTCTTTCATCAGTCCCATAGGATACCCATGCCCACTATGGGACAGGGAGATCCAGGTGAGGGGGATCCCCTGCCCTCCATAAATGCTGACCTCGTGAAGGAATACCTTGAGAGGCTGGATACCTTCAAGTCAGCCGGCCCTGACAATCTATAACCCAGGGTACTCAAGGAGCTGGCGAGCGTCATAGCCCAGCGTCTAGTACTGATCTTTGAAAACTCCTAGCACTCTGGTATAGTGCCTGAAGACTGGAAGAAGGCCAATGTGGTGCCTATCTTCAAGAAAGGGAGGAAAGTGGATCTGGCCAACTATAGGCCCATCAGCCTGACTTCTATTCTGGGGAAGGTCCTGGAAAACTTTTTATTAAAGAGGCCATCCTTATTGGACTGGCCAACACCAACATCCTAAGGGATAGCCAGCACGGGTTTGTTGCGTGTAGGTCTTGCTTGACCAATCTCATCTCCTTCTACGACCAGGTGACTTATCACCTGAACAAGGGACAAGAGATTGATGTCATATATCTTGATTTCAAAAAAGCCTTCGATCTGGTATCCCACAATCACCTTTTGGCAAAACTGGCCAGTTGCAGCCTTGGATCCACCACGATCCGCTGGCTGGGAAATTGGCTCCGTGGTCAGACCCAGAGGGTAGTAATTGATGGAAGTCACTCATCATGATGCCCTGTGACCAGTGGGGTCCCCCCATGGCTCTGTCCTTGGACGCAAATTGTTTAACATCTTCATTAATGATGTGGACATTGAAGTCAGAAGTGGATTGGACAAGTTCGCCGATGACACCAAACTTTGGGGAAAAGCATCCACACCAGAAGACAGGCGGGCAATCCAGGCTGACCTGGACAGGCTCAGCAAATGGGTGGACAAGAACCTGATGGTGTTTAACATCGAAAAATGCAAGGTTCTCCACCTTGGGAGGAAAAACCTGCAGCACCCTTATAGGCTTGGCAGTGCTACTCTGGCTAGCACTATGGAAGAAAGAGACTTGGTGAAAAAGCTCAGGCTCAGGGGCGATCTGGCGGCTACATACAAGTTTATCTGGGTGACCACCAGTATCTGGGGGAACGTTTGTTCACCAGAGCGCCCCAAGGGATGACGAGGTCAAATGGTTATAAACTACTACAAGACCATTTCAGGCTGGACATAAGGAAGAATTTCTTTACTGTCCGAGCCCCCAACATCTGGAACAGCCTGTCCTCAGAGGTGGTTCAAGCAGCTATGTTGAACACCTTCAAGAATAAATTGGATGCTTATCTTGCTTATCTTGCCTATGACCCCAGCTGACTTCCTGCCCCTGGGGCAGTGGGCTGGACTCAATGATCTTTCGAGGTCCCTTCCAGCCCTAATGTCTATGAAATCTATGAAAGTCTAGGATTAAATTACATGTGCATAATGGTCCCTAGAAACCTTAAATTCTAGGCTGCCCAGCCCCACTTAGAAACACAGTAACTGGAGGCAGAAAAGATCTGTACTACAGTGTTCTCTACACCCATCTTCCAGATGAGGAAACTGAGGCACAGATTTTTTTTTCCCCAAATACAAAGGCAATCCGCAGGAAACACCAGTCTCTTCAATCCCAGTCTCCAAAATGTTAAACACAGAATCATCTTTCCCTTAATTAAGCTGGCTTTGCCCAGAAGCACTTCTAAATGTATTTCTGCAGCAATGATATGATATGATCAAATGTTAACAAGATGTAAAATAGTGTTTCCCAAACTTTTAATACCAGGGGTACACTTTTTTCCAAATTAAAATTGGCAGCACACCTCACTCACAGGTCTGCAGATCAGATCTGGCCTGTGTGGCCTCATCCCGCTGCATGGAGCCACCAGAGCTGGGGTTCCACGCAGCCCATTTTTCATGGCACACTTCCCCCACTCTTGTGGCATACCAGTATGCCATGGCACACCCTTTGGGAACTGCCGATATCAGGGTTTCCATGAGCAAGCCAGTAGCCCAGCACCTGGAGGTTTGCATGAGAGATCTAGTTATGACTGTCAGAAACTCCGTGGTTGCCATTAGGAAAGATGGTCCTTTGCTGTGGTTTCCGCTGTCCATACAAACGTCTCCTCAGAAAAAAGAGAACAGAAAGCTAATGGATTATTTAGCCTTAATGACCAATGCCACCCTCTCCTGTCCTTGTTCTCTCAGTACCCTGAAGAGCAACGGATGTGCTTCTAGTGGAAATAAATCAGGACCAACAGCACATCAAGAAAGCTAAGGGGGAAAAGGATGTTTCAGTTGCCAAGTCTGATCATCTACATTTTATTGTGCAGGAGTGTCATAATGAGGAAGAGTATGTATAGAAATTAGAGACAGGAAAAGGTTATCAGGTCATTGTGTCCCTCCCCCTCGCAATGAGTGAGTTTCTGAAAGAAATACAGTACTAATGTGGTGCAAAAGAAAAGAAGAAAAAGCAGGAATCAAGTGAAAGAAGTTCTAAAACCATTAGCAGTTGGTGTAGGTAATACAAGTTAATAAGTACCATTAAGCTAGATGCAGCCATTAATTGGCCATTTAGATTTTTGTGTGTGCATGTGTGTGTGTCAAGTTATTAATGCCAGGCAGGTTCTAATATTTCCTGGCTGTGTCCACAGTAAAAGTCAGAAAGACTCCTCTTTCAATAGGATAATGAGGCAGTTAATGGAGGATCTAGCTATTTGATCTTTATTTTTAATGCATTTAAATAGAATAGCTATAATATGATGACTGCATTGGGTAACCAGGAAAAAAAAAAGAAAAAAAGAAAAAAAAGACATTTTTAATAGGGAAAAGGGTTGGAAATATTTCTCTTCAAAGTTCATGCTATGCTTAAGAATGGCAGGAAACATGGAAGAGAGAATGTATCACAAGAAATTCTGTTTTTTGGGAACTTCTTTCAAAATACAGACCCCAGTTAACAATGTTATAATTAACAGAATAATTGCTTTCCATTATGGATTGTTTATGAGTTAGGATTGTTGGTTGTGGTCTATGTTGGCCCATGATCTATAGTAAAGATTGGTGGGTTAACTTTTAATCAGACAGTTATGGGGTTGCAACAGGTTGGCAACAGACTTGGCGTATGGGAGAGGAAGAGTGCAGATTTGTGGGGTGAACTTGGGCACATTCTTCCCCTGAGCTCTATGGAAGCGGTGTATACTCTATGTCAATGAGAGTATTCTCATGGACAAATCCAGTAGCCTGAATTTCTTCTGTTAAAAGAGAGAAAATTCTGAGTTTAGTAGTAAGTTGGTTCTAAATATGGTCTGTGCCTGTTGGCTACATGGTCAATATTTTATTTGTAACCATAGAAACTAACAGTGTTTCACTCTGTCTGTACTTGAACCAGTTCTGCCCACTGTTTGCAGCAAGGAGAGAATCTCACTGCGTAACTTGGTGGGTTGCTCCACATGCTGCCAAGCACACTGCCTTAAAGGCCATCCAAGATTGTATGCCTGCCTGCTGGGGTTGTTTGACCACAGTACTCTTTCCTGCCATGGCAGGGGGTCGGACTTGATGACCTGCTCAGGTCCCTTCCAACCCTACCCACTATGAAACTATGAAACCTGTGTGCTGCTGGCCTCTAAATAGTCTGCCCGGTCAAAATTATTTCTTTAGTGTACTGATCCAAACAGGTTAGGCAGCATGGTTGATGTCAACATATAAGCCCAGTTCACTGTGGTGGAAAGGCATAAAAGCTATCACGTGGATGCGGCATTTGATGAAACTTGGTGAGTAATTCACAAGATGATTACAAAAATACTTTCACTTTTTGTGTGGTCAGTGCTAGAGAGAGAGAGCGTGTGTGTAAGACACAGAGGGAGAGGGGGAGAGAGAGAGGAGCCTGTCTCAGAAACAGAATATTACTAACACAGTTAAAGAAATAATTGCACGATAAGGGAATTGTTGCGTCCTGTGCACATTATGTTTCTTGGTGAGTCTGACCTGCCTGTTGACCATCAATCACAAAGAGGTTTCCAATCCTGTATAGGTTCTATTTAACACATTTTCCCCCTGAATTTGAATATATGTGTTTATTTGGCACAATCATTCTAAGGTCTTTAAACTCATAAATATTTAAAAGCTAAGCACTCCTCTGTTCCACTTGCCAATCCAGCTTCAGTTCCTCTGGCCATTTTCTCCTCTTCCCCCCTCCCCCCTCCCTTAACCCCTTCTCATAAAAGATACATTTCTACAGCCTGATGAAGTAGTCTCAGGATCCTTGCTCAGAAGCAGGTTGACTTGGCTGGGCTGTCCAGCAAAGGCAGTGCTAGAAGCTGGAGTTTCTAAAGGAGAAGATGCAATTGCTGGCCATATATTTCTTGCAAAACCATTTGGTGCACATAATACGCAGCCTAGAATGAGGAGGAGGGAGCTGGGTCATAAGGCCTCTTCCTGGATTTTCTCTAGGTTCAAGTAAGGATAAGGAGCCCCAAATCTCCAATTTCAGAGAGAAGAGCCTCTATAATATGGTAAACGCCTATAAAAAGAGTGGTCGATGCCAGCCTATTCATTCCAACAGGCATTTAGTTCTACCAAGGCTTTTTGGTTTGGTATTGCAAAATTATGCTCCAATATTTTCCCCTGAGCAATACTATACTTTCCACCTTCCTGGAAAGGGTTAATGAGAAGCCTTTTTTCATGCCCCGACTTTGTCTTTCCCCCTTCTATATTCTTCCTTCCCTTGCTGAATCCATTTGCAAATGATATCACTTGTCTGCATATTGTCACTCGCTGCCTGCCCACCCATTTATCAAGTGTCTGCAGCTCAGAGCAGACTTGCCCTGTCCTCCCTGCTCCATTGTTTTTTTGACCCAGGGGAAGGTGTGTGTGTGAAGGGGGGAGGGGAAGAGGGGTCTCTCCCACAGCAACATGTACCATGTTCATGGGCAGAGACAGGGTGGGGCAGGGAGAGAATGCAGCTGGGAAGACACAATTATACCAGGAGACTGACAGCTTCCCCCCTCCCCCTCTGGCATTGACAGATGACCTTGCAGGGACAGCAGCCCTGGGCCTCCCCACAGACATTAGCTGATATAATGGGCTAGACTGGACATGCCATACTGAGAATGCAGGAGCTAGGTAATTCCCCCCCTGCTCCGCAAAAATAAGCTCCACCACTTACTTCACAATAGGTTTCCCATCAAACTCATAAACTTGTTTCTCAGTAACCCTACAGCAAAATGAATGTAGAGGCTGAACACAACATTTACCAAGTCCTAATGAATAACATAATTATCACTTTATGCAAATGAAACCTCATTTGCATCCGTGAATATTTAACTATTAAAAACAACACTTTGATCTTGAATAAAAATATGTATATCACATAATCATAGCCTTATGGAACTTGCAGTCTCTCTGTTTTTTTTCTTTACCATATAGTTTTGCTACACTTGGGTTTGCTGTTTGAACTTTCTCAG
Source organism: Crocodylus porosus (assembly GCF_001723895.1). Classification (NCBI taxonomy): domain Eukaryota; kingdom Metazoa; phylum Chordata; order Crocodylia; family Crocodylidae; genus Crocodylus; species Crocodylus porosus. The sequence continues at coordinate 95,475,711 of NW_017728947.1, forward strand.
TAGGGACTCCATCATGGAGCTTCTTCCCTGAGGATGTCCACTGGGTCTCTGTGTGGCTGTTGTCGAGATGGGTGCAAGAAGCTTTCCTATTCAGGTCATTTCTTCTTTGATCCAGGTAATCTTTCTTCAGTCTACCTGCTTCTCCTTGTTCGTGTCCCTTTTGTTGGCAGAGTGCATGCCAGCCCCTCCGGTGCCCAACTTCGCAGAGTTTTATATCATTTTGTGCAGTGTTCCCAATACTGCTCAGAGACGGGCGCTTTATAAATTAATTACCAAATAAAGAACAAAAATCCAACTTCACTGCATATTTAAATCAAGGCACAATGATGTCTATTCCTCTACTGAGCAGGAAATCAGGCTGTGACTGAGGTGACATACCCCTTCAGCAAGAGGTACATTTCCACATCAAAAGCTTTGAGGCAGGTTCACCAGAACATGCTGGCTCCACTTTGGGCCAGATTTCTCACTGGATATGGAGCTAATCACCTAAATACCTATAAAAATCCCCTTTCGTTGGGGATCTGGTACTGCCAAGCAGTTCAGGTGTACTGGTAAATCCTTCCCCATGTCGTGAAATTGAATTCTAGATGATCAAACATTGGAGGGTATCATCGCCTATTTTCACAGATTTCTTTTCTCTATTCCAGCAGCCAGCAACCTTTCAGAGCTGTGGGTCAGAAACCTGGCACAGGTCCAAGGGCAGCTGGTGTTTTGACTTGGCCACTGCCACTGCTGTTTTTCCCTGCTCCTCAGCTGTGGTAGGGCTGCAGATCCCTGCTGCCTGGTCCCAGCACAGCTTCTTGCCATCCAGCCCTGGCTTGGACATGGGCAAAGCGCTCCACCCACCATGCCACCAGAATGCTGCCAAAGACCCTTAGCTCGGTGGGCTGGATCTAGTGGCTCTGCAGGCCATACATTGCTGGCCCCTGCTCAATTCTCTATCCCATGTTATGCATCACTCACAATAAAAATTAAGTTTAGAGAAATTACATTCATAAACGCACAATTTCTGATCTATTTTGCTTGCAACACTGTAAGTTAATAAATCAAATAAACTAATAGTAAACACCATGCAACTAAAAATCTAAATCCTCCCACCCCCAAGGATGCATTAAGACATCAGTTCAGCAAAGTGCTTAAACATGTGCTTAGCTTCTAAGCTGTGGAGCAGTCCCATTGACCTCAGTAGGGTTATTTTAGCGCTTACAGCAGGGGCGGACTATTATTTCAGGCAGAGGGCCACTTACTGAGTTTTGGCAAGCCATTGAGGGCCACGTGACAGGCATCCAGGGGCAGATAACTCTTAATTTTCTAAAATTTTAGGAGCCCTGCGGGCTGGATAGAATGGCCTGGTGGGCCAGGTCTGGCCCACGGGCCGCATTTTGCCCACCCCTGGCTTAAAGTATATTCTCACAGAACTTTGCTGAAGTGTAGGGTCACTCCAATAATAAAAGTTACTGTGAATATCCTATTGTAGGTGGGGAGTTTCTGAGAGGCTGAGACCTCCATTTTTCAATTTGACTGTTTAGTAGTCAACATGCAACTCTTTGGCTAGCACCTAAATATAAATGCAGTGATTCTTAGAAGTGCTAAATTCTCACATGCTCACGGTCACTATTTACAATAGGCATTCTAGGCATCTGGGACCTCTGGGAGGAGGTCACTTTTATTCAGGGTCCTAAAAGTGGATTTAGGTACCTACCTTTAGATGCCAAGTCTTTCTAATTACTTTGATTAGAAATTCCTCAGGATAAAAGGACTTTAGGCACTTAAATCCAAAACTTAGATGTTCAGAACTTTGAAGGCAGCTGCCCCATAATGCTGGTTATATATAAATGCCCAATTCCCTTTAAAAGGCAAGGCATCATTTCATCAGCATTTCCTCTAGCTAAATTTGGCTGCCCCTATTGCTGACTTCTGGAGATCTCATTCCTGTGCATTGCATAGGGACAAAGCCTGTACCTCCATTCATTGTACAGGCAGCCTAGGTACCTAACTCAGGGCTACAGTTTTCACTGAGGATTGCAAATCTATCCGTGGATCTAGTATTAGTCATCTTCTACCAATGTCTATCATACATCACATCCAGCACTCCACAAATCAGCTACTTTCAGAGCACTACTGTCAGTGATCTGGGGCATGGGTCAAGGTATTGCCACCACAGAAAACAATAGGGCAGCTAGAAGTCCTGTGATTGGGGTAAGATCCCATATAGTATGTGTACTTGCAAGAGAGCAAGCTGAACAAAACACCTGATCCTGAACCATCTGAAATCTTACAAGGAGATAAGTCAGAGACAGTCATCCACAACTAAAAGGTGCAAATTTGTAAATGGTGCTACATTGTCCTTTCCTATCTAAACAGCAAACCTCTTTCCTTTGTTTCCAACTATGACATAAAACAAACCCAAAATTCTTCAATTAACTGAGGCACAACTACACCTGTATTGTTCCTTCCCTTTCTGTCCTTCATGTAGTTTTAGCTATTAGAATTAATATAACTTGTCTCAAGATTCCCTGATATTTGAATATTTATAAAATATTTAGTGTATTTCCTACACTGCATGTAATGTGGTATGTTCAGCCATCGATTCAAACACAAAGGATTAAAAAACATCCTAAGATCCTAATCTTTTCAACTGTAGAATTTTATTTGATATCTAGTGAAGGAAGATGATTTACCTTAAATAAGTGGTTGTCTCCTAATATGTATAACTGTGTTTAAGCCATTGTCCCTTCAACTCAGTGATGCACAAGAGCTAAAATCGCACAGTTCAACTCTGACGGAGTGTGCAGCAAATACCACAACGATACTAGAGCAATTTCTGCCTTTTTTAATAGAGCAGCCAAAATCATTAAACATATTTTGAGTGGGTGACTATCCTGGCTACCTGCATAACACGATACTTGTATCCTTGGTGCATTTCTAGGCAGAATCACTTTGTTAGGACACCTCCAGATTTAGGTTTGATAACAGTCCCCTGGGAGTGAAGCAGGAGATGACACATTGAAATTTATGCATGAACATATTGATTCAAAAATATATAGCAAACAAGGAAAATGAGTGCAGTGAATAGAAAGTATGTTTAATGCTGACACCCATTTTTTAAAATATTATGAAACAATGAGGCCCAGATGTTACAGTTGTAGGAATGTTAAAAATTTCATAATTTATTCTCCAGACAAGAGAAGCCAAGGAAGGTCAGGCCAAACATACTTGGGTTTCATGCAGAGCAGAAACTGTTCAGACATTTTTTAAAAATGTTCAGTATCCATTACCAATTGATGTCAGAGATCCTCTTATATATGGACCATTTAATGTTTTTACTTCAAGGTGGAAAAATATCCATAGCAAAGTATCAACACATGTATTTAGACGGAAAGTTGGAACTACATGTATAGAGGATAGGGATTTTATTTTGACATGCTAATAATGCTAAATTGAAGTTGTATTCTGCTGCTTTCTATTCTCATTGTAGGGGCATTATATTTTAACAATTGCATGTTTTTTGTGTTGTGCAAAAAAAGCTTTTGGAGCCTTTTCCTTCAAGAAGGTACACAAAGCAAGTTAGGAAGCAAGGTAGTTCTTTGTGACAATTCTGTTTCTGTACAATGAATGGACACCAGATTCTGTTTTCTGGAACATAATAGAAGCAAACTCCAGGAAGCAGGTTCCTTGTTCAAAAATCCAAGCCTGCTTTTCCAGCCTGACCTGTGCCCCAAGGAGCTCTCTCTCTGCTCTGACACAGGGCAATGGTCATAACTGCTCACATTTTTTGCAGTTTTTTCTTTTCTAAAAAAAAATACTAAAAGAATAATAACAACCAAGATTGGCTCTGCTTCCTGTATCTTTATCATATGAAGCAAAAAGCACTGCATGCAAAGATTCTTGTTTCGGTATTACCTTACTTCAGTGAGACAGGCCAGATCTGTTCACAGCATCTGATGCAGTGAGATCAGGTTCATGAAAGCTTATGCTATACATCGCTGATTTAGTTAGTCTATAAGGTGCAAATCTACCCTGACTTACAGCTGATTAATCATCAGCTACTATTGGCTGTACTCAGAATATGTCTGCTAGTATAAAAAGAAATTCTTTTAGTCCTTTTTCATAGCTTTAGTTTCTCCACCCCCCTCCCCAAGATGTCCAGATTTATACAGAGGAATTAAGCTTTCCTGCTATCTACTTGTGTTAGAAACCCATGAAAGCAAGGTGTGGTTGATAATAGTTAAGAGATTATTGGTGAGAAAATGCCACAGTACACTGGTTTGGGATTGTGCTGGAAATAAGCAGTTTTGTGTTTTACCCTTGTAGGAAGGAATCCTGGCATATATTCAGTTAAAGAAATGTAACCTGCTAGAGGCTTTGGAATAGAGCTGATTGCATTTTGGTATTGGTGAATTTCACAATCTATTTGATAGCTTTATTAACACACTTAAATGTGAAATCTCATTGTTACAGAAAGCGGGAAAGAAATTTAACTTAGTGTTTGGGAAGTGATTTTTAAACATAGTGGGAGAAATTACTGTATTTAATGTCAAAATCTTGACAATTACTACTGAACAAATAGCTGCTTGCAAGAAGAATAAACTCTAAACTAAGGCTTTTAATTGATACTTCAGCAAAGGAGACATTTTTATGGAACAGAAATCCCGAAACAGACTTTTACCACTTTTGTCAATTAACCAACAATAAAGGTTACAATCAGCACCGGGAAAGCCTACAGCATTATTCCTGTTGGCCTCATCTTTTTGATTAAAGATAGAAGAGTTAACCTGCTGACCCTCAGAACAGGAACCAAAAGAGGCAAAACTCTTGTGAGCTTCCTTACACTGTCTACTGGATTCAGGAAAGAGTGCAGAAATGTCATTGAAGTCATTAATTGGTTTATGATATACAGCTTGAGGATGAGTGATGCAGAACATGGTGTCATACTAAATGGAAAGTGCCAAAAGCTGCAACCACCTTTTGCAAGAAGTGGACCTGACCTTCCCAGGCAGCAAATGGAAAAATTCCCATGAAAGATTAGACACAAAGAACATTTGCATGTCTGTTTCTCTGTTGGCTGTTGTGCCTGCACCTGAGATACAAGTATGTAAGGAATGCTTATGCTAAACTTTGGATCAATCATAAGTATCACATCACTGGAGAAATTCTTCTTTTTTTTTTTTTTAAAAGCAGGAGCAATTGATTCTTAAGCCTTTCACATGAGTCATGCTAGCATTTTGGGGAGGGGGCAGGGAATCCAGGTAAAGGGCACTGACAATTGGCTAAGTCCTGTAACTTTCATTTAGTTGAATAATGGGACGAACCCTTTCCTGGAAACTGTATTTTCCTGTGTACTCTGCATCCTGGAATAAAATATGCATTTTGTTTTTGAAAAGCAAAATGAAGAAAAAAAGATAATTCTTTGAGTCTCTGAGTTGCAGCAGCCAGGGAGCCAAGCCTGCTTATTCTGCTCCCTGTGGATCACATGGAGATTTTTCTTTACTTTTGTCTGGTGCAGCAGAACAAGGAGTGTGTTGTATGTAACAAAATGTCACAAATATTACCAGCTCCCTTCCAGGCTGAGATGCGTTAGCCTTATATTAATATGGTAAGGCTCCAATTCTACAACAGGAATTACAAAATAGTTCTCTTTGTCAGGTGGCATCTTCTGCATCACACCAGCCTAAGGCAGGGAGAGTTTAATTGGGCTGAGAACCTGACCAATTGCTACTTACATTTTCCTCTTTTCTGCTGAAAATGCAAAAGCTATCAACTCCCCGCCCCCTTTAGTCTTGGTGCATTAAAAAAAAACTTTTTAAATACCTTTTCTTTTTCCCTTGTGGGAAAAGTTAAAAGGTGACAGAAAGTGTAGTGTTTTGGTTTTTTTTTTTTTACACACAGAAACAAATCTGTTTTTTGGGGGGGAAATACTGATTTTTTTCCCAGAATAAAACTAAACTTTGAGGAAAGCTTCAGACAAAATTAAAAAAACATTAATCCTTTAAAATTCTTCTAGAAATACTCTTATCTTTTCATAAGAAATTTTAACCAAGAGCAAAACTAGGTAGCTGCGGTCCGTGCTTAGCAAGCTTTCTGTTGCTGAAAGCTCTGGTCTCTACCACTGGTCATACCACCCCCCCAGGTAATGAGCTCTCTGCCTCACCACTCCCCACTTTCAAAAGCTTAGATCTGCTCCTGGCCATAGCCCTCGTAACTGAAAAGCGGTTTGATTTATAACCTTCTTGGTCTAAAAGGAAGTGTGAGAGTTTAACATCTCCCTTCACCTATTAACACTGACTCTTCCTCTAAATCATCACACTTAGAAGAAAGAACCAGTAAAACTCAACTGTGCAGAGACCTCAAGCATTTAATTTTAGTCAAAAGGGCAACATATTGCCAAAGGTCTAAGGAGAACTGTACCATTGCATCTTGAGATGTGATCAGTTGTATTACTTTGTTTCCATGCACCAGCCAGAAGTATGGATTTCCCTGAGGATTAATGTCCTTACACTGCAATAAAAAGAGGACCAGTGTGCTGCAATATCTAACACACAGGTTACCTCTTACCTATTGAAATCCTCAGCCCTGAGGTAGGTGATTAGGTTTCCTATACTACTTATGAAGACAATAAGCTACTTAAGAACAATTCACAGGTGCTCACATGCAGCACAGCTGACTGCCTGCCAACACCAGCCAATAAGAAATGCTAAGGAGAGGAGTAGGACCTAACTCCCACCCCTCCAGTTTTGTCAAGTGCCCAGCTCTGGGCTGGAATTCCCACCCACAAAACCTCCTCTGGAAATGGAAGATACATACAATGTAGCTTATACACACCTTATTTTACTCTGTTAACCAGTGGGTAGATTGCCTACCTTGTAGATGGAGAACTGCTTTAATTTCCCAACTCTGCTTGATTTGGAACAGAGGTCTCTTACATCTGAAGACCTCCCTGGTCCTCAAGCCTAACTCTAATTCAAAGAGTAGAATAGTCTCTTGAAATGTGGAAGACTTGGATCTAAATTTCTATTCTAAATTAAATGTGGAGAGAGGGCACTTGAAGGATGGGCAAACAGGTCACATAGCAGGATGGGCAAACAGGTTGCCCAGCCATCAGATGAGTAAATGACTGGATATTTGGTAAAATGGGTATGGACCAAATGTTAGCCAGCTCCAAAAACTCTTACCACCATCTACACTTTGCTTGAAGGCCAATGCACAAGATATGTTCTTTACAGTTGAATTGGGGTTTTGCTGATCTACACAGTGCCTAGAAGTTACAGAGGCACTGAAATTAGCTCTTAGGCATCTAAGTCCCTATGTGGAGCCAGCAGGGGAAGGTCAATGTGAATGTTGCAACTCAGGGCAGTCCCAAGAAGGCTTCCCCCAGCTTGTTTGAGCAGAATGATGCTTTGACTGAAGTTCCTGTGGGTCTCACACCCACACAGGAAATCTAGCTGGAGCACTACTATGCCTACAGAAGCCCAACAATGTGGATCATTAGGTTGAGACAGGAACAGAATGAATGTTTGTGTTCGCTGCTTCACAATATGTAACAGCAACTGAGAAGCACTTTGCCAAGGAAAAGAAAGACTGGCTGTTCCTCCACCCACCTGCCATGGTAATGGGAAGTATTAGAATCCTTCTTCATTAGGAAAAAATGTGTGGACATGAAAACACAGTGGGAGGATGAAACTTCAGACATCCTCCAGTACTACAGATGCCCTGATGATAAGAAAAGGTTGGAGAAGGAGAGAAGCCTGCCTACAAAGCCTGCTGCTACAAGAGTCCTTCAAGGAAAGAGACTATCAGGAGGATGGCTTATAACAGCATTAGAACAGACCTTGCGCATGCACAATGCCATCTAGGACTTCAGTTCAGCATTTCTTATTCACTAATCAGAAGGGGCCTGGAAGGATAGTAGGACGGTTTCATCAAGTACCAAAAAAGCACATAATGGGGTTCCCACTGGGTGCAGTTAGATCAGAAGCCCAAGAGATTCTTCTGATTCATTCATTACTATCATTATTTATTTATTTATTTACTTATTTATTTGCAATTACTGTGGAACAGGGAGTCTCCTTGTGTTTGGAGTTCAACAAATACGATTCAAAAATTAAATTAAATCCAACAGGAGACTGAATAAATAAGTACACTGGTCTTCTCCAGTGTGTGGTGTCATACCCAAAGGTCAACTGGGAAATGAAGATCAGTATATTAGACATCACAGATCCCATGGCCAAAAGAAATAAGGTAGGTTTCTGCTTTGGTTTGCTCGTTTTCATTTCAGTATGGCCAGAGAGTTTTTTACTTACTGGACTTGCATTTCACTTCCGTTTCTCTTTCCAGCCAGGCATTGGAGGACCATTGGCATGAAAAAAAGAATGTATATAGATAGCAATTTTTTATGTGAACCCTCAAGTAAATGTTCAGTTCCAGTTTGATTCAAATTTTGGTTGACAGTTTGCAACTGCCAGAGGCAGAAGCCAATAGAATTTATAAGCCAATTGAATTCAGATTGGCTTACCCTTAATATTGATACTTTAAATATGAATATGCTTATTTTTATGTCTCTATATATGTATTTGTATAGTACAGAAAAATCTATGTTGCCTTTTTAAGTGGTGGTGGGGTTCACAGTACTAAATTGCCTAGGGCAGTGGTTTTCAACCTTTTTTCATTTACAGAACCCTAAAAAAATTTTGAATGGAGGCACAGATCCCTTTGAATCGTAAATGTGGGTATTTACGTACTTTTGACTGATCATAGTCATCTTTTGCAGACCTCCAGGGGTCCATGGACCACAGGTTGAAAACCACTGAGCTACAGAGACCCCAAGTGACATCATGGCCGCTTGTGTTGGGCACTGGATAAATACACAGTGGGCTCGTCTATGTGAGATGTTTCAAGTACAGTAGACTAATTCTAGTCTGTAGCAGGCAAAACCTGTGCTAATGTGCAGGAGATTTAGTCTACTGAGTATTAACATCACAAAAAGATTGTTCATTTGCACTGATTGTAATAGCGCCGATTACAGTGCATTAAGTTAGTACTAGTCATTACAGGTACTGAACTTAACGTGCCGTAATTACAGCACATTAATAAACATGTAGACGCACCCACAGGGCGCACCTACATGAGACATTTATTGCAGAGTAGACTAATTAGCTCTGCAGTAAACATCTTATGTCTGTGTGTGCAGGGCTATTAGGCTGGAGTAAACATAAATTCTGCAGCAAGGTAGTAAATACAAGTACTATCCTGCTGCAGAGTTTTTTTACATTGCAGCAGTGCATGAGTTTATTGCTTCAAATTAATTGCAAGTGTAGACGCGCCCGGTGAAAATCGGTCCCTCCTGCAAAGAGTTTATAATATGGACAGGAAAGGCAGCTAAAGGGTAGGAGAAATTAAAAACGATGTGCAAGATTTGCACCTGGGGAACTGGGGCACAGACAATTTAAGCAACTTGCCTAGGGTTGCCCAGGCAGTCTGTGGCACAGCAGGGACTGATTTCAGATCTGAGGCCAGTTCAGTACCTTCCCCACCAGCCTGTCCTTCCTCACTGATCAAGTGTATCAGATGAGCATCCTCTATATTGTACACCTCCGTGGCAGTGAATATTACTTTGCTCTTTCTGGCCTCACCCACAGAGAATTAGACATGTTTGATAAGGTGCTAAAACAGACTTTAAATACCTCCTTTGTTCTCATGTCAGTTGTTCAATATATGAACATCCAAGGGGTCTGACCCCTGGCACAAGTACTGAGATGCAAAACTGCTAATAGACAAGATAAATCATTATGAAAACCTTGACCCAATTTGTACCACACTGGAAATGGGAGGATGGGCAGCTGGACATGTAGTGCTAATTAAGGTAATCTGGATGGGCTGGTGAGGGAAGCTCATCAACAGTGTCAAAAACAAGATGTCCAACAATAAATTAATGCTTTATGATGTTGATCTGCAGATGGAAGGTGTGTATGGGCCCTGCTTGCATAGTGAAAGCAGGCTGGAAGCTATCAGAAATCATTATGTAAAAGGGATTATTTCAACTGACTCTACAGATTCCTCATCCTGAATAAATCCAAGTGCATCAGAAACTCATATACACAGATGTCCAGAGAAAGGCTCAAGGCCAGATCTTCAGCTACTGCTTCATTGACTACTCTGATTTATATCACTGAAGGATCTGGCCCTTAGTTCCTTAAGAGCAGGTGTCACAAATCCTTTTTAAGGCATGATAGAGGGCTGCTATGTGAAAAAGGAAAGTTGACAGAGGAAGTGATAGGCGTGACAGGAGCATTTGAGACTCCTTAAGCTAATCATTAAGGCCAAGGATCAAGACAGCATGTGGTTACATGCAACCTCAGGATAACTCCAACAATCTTGTCAAGAGGGGGAAGAAAGGCAGGGGAAAACTGCTGAAGAAATGAACAGCTGAAAGGTGAGACTGATGTGACAAGATGGGCAATTCCCGAGGAATAAGAAGCAGGTAGGAATATATGCTAATATTATCTAAAAGACATGTAGAAAGCATTCAGCAGCTTCAAAAAGTTCTGGAACTGGAATACCTTAGAAAGGAACTGAGAGGTTTGAAGAGACACATATACTATGACTAGGAAAGCACTGGCTGGAATAATAACTAAGGGTGAAAACACAGAAGTCAGAGGAGCAAAATGCCCTTTGATTTGATTGGGGCAAAGAACTCAGTCCAAGCATCTGGTCATTTGAAAGGTACATCTTTCTTCACAGCAACTCCAAGTCTTGTGAGAGGTAGATCATTATGTCACCAAATGCTCTGGTATCTCTCCTGTTGCCAGGGATCTGAGAGTCCCAAGAGCTCCAAAATACCAAGCTCATTGCTGATGAATATATAGCACATAGGGTAAATCTACCTCATACAATTTGATGCTGTCTAAAGGAGTTCTTGTGGATAGTGGAAACAGTATAGCTCTGTCAGTACAGAGCTCTGAATAGGCTAATGTACTGTGCTAACATATCTCTCCCGCTTCCATGTATTTCTTCAAGGTGCTACACTGTACAGTATAGATGTACCCAGAGATTTGTTAAGACCCCAGATATTTCAAGAGCTTGAATGAGGGTGGTCTGAGCCCATCAGATGGATAATTCAAAATGTACTTGAAGCAGGCTAATCTTTTATTCCGCAGTTGGTTTATTTTCTAATTTTTTTAATTGAAGTTCAGCTCCAATATCCTGTGCTGAACAATCCTCAATTGGCGGGAAGAAGACACTAAGAAACCTCATTAGGTCTCTTTCCTTTCTAACATTTATTATTCTAGTCAGCAGTCCAGCCCCAACTCTCAGCAGAACAAAGGTATCTCAAGGATTGCTGCTTTTTCTCCATAGTTGTGGTGTTTCCATCCACAAAGACCAGAGCATCTACTGTCCTTCAAAAATATTTAATTTAGATTACAGAAAAACAACAACAACAAAGGAGAAAAATATAATTTGTCATTACCAAAAGACAGACTGGGTGGTAGCAAGTGAGACCAAAATGGCTCCTGTCTCTGCAGAATTCGTTCATGTTTAAAGAGTTCTTGGAATACTGAAACCTTTCAGGCTGTTCATGCTACACTTGTAGCTTTGATTAGAGAGGATGAAGCTGCTCCCATTATTAAATATTCATACAGATGCTTATAGTTATTTAGTTGTGCCTTATTGGAACTTGCAAATGACCAAAACTAGGTAAGGAGCAGAGGGAAAATGGCATGTGTCTTTGTATTTGGGATTAAGACTGATATCCACACAAGCAGTCACTTGGCCTACAATCATTTGACAGTGGTAAGGCAGCTGGTGTGCTGAGAGCACTGCCCATCATCCTGACCAATACTGTCTCATTGCTTCCCTGTTCTCCCCCATCTGCCTATATCCATCTGTTGTCTTTTGGTTTATTCTTAATTTGTAAACAATTTGGTATAGGGACAGTCTTGTTCTGTTTCAACAGCATCTAGTACAACAGGGATATTGGCTGAGGCTCACAGTTGCATTTGCAGTGCTTATGCTGATACACCTGGTGTAACTGCAGTGAAGTCCATGGGGTTTACACTGCAGCGACTCAGCTCAGAAGACCTAGGTTAGGTTACAGAGGCATCATTCGACTTGGATTTTAGTGCTCCTCATTCAGATTGAGATGCTCTCTCCAGAGACCTTGTGTAAGTAGAGCCATTGGTTCTTCCAGCCTGAGTGGAAGTCTCTCACAGTCAGAAAGCTATTGATCTGTGCGATTTGACATAATGGTAAAGATTTTATATGCTGATCTATGAGCCTGCTGTTGTGTTATATAAATGAGCATATAAATGGCCTTTTCCTTTCAGCATGGGTATAGTTATTCTTTAATTACATTTGAGATGGCAGAAGATTTAGGAACCAAAAAAAAAGGCAGTGCATGTCTTTGTAAAGCAGATACCATATTTGCTTGAATAGATGACCCTAATTAAAAGATAGCCCCCAATAACTAGATTCTATATATTGAAAATGTATAAATGTGTTATAATTTTCCAGGTATAGAATCAAATTATTGAAGGTTTGCCTTGAATTTGTCTCCCTCACACAGCTATAGAAGGGAAAATAAATCTGGGGGGGGGTCAGGTAGCCCTTTGCTTTCTGCTTTCTCTCAACTTCTTTCCTTGGAGCCCTTTCCCCTTCTCCCTACTGTCAGATCCTGCTCTCTATCTGAAAACAATAACCTTAACATTTCACATGGATATAGCAATTTGCATATAGTACACATACACTTATCCAAAATGGGTGCACGTTACCTTTCGTTGAAACTGCTGCAAGTTTTAGCACAGGTACTACATAAACACACTTTTAAGCAGCACTTTGGCACCTACCTATATGAAGTACAAACTGAGCATTTGAATACACAGTACTTCTGGGAGCAATAAACTCTAGAACAATAAGCTCTGGAGTGTATTCATGCACAGCATGTTGAGCCAGGTCAGAGCAGCCCTGACTAGCAGGGAGACCAGGGGGTCAGCCTGCCAGCCCAGAGTTGCTCCCCCTGACTCAGCATGTTGTGGTGGGGCTGGCTGGGGCACACTAGGCAACAGGCAGCCCCCACACTGAAGCACCCTTGTGCCCCAGCCAGCGCCTACACATGTGCTGCTGTGGAATTTTTTACTCCACAGCACAACAGTACTTGTATTTACAAGTCTTATACTTGTAAATATAAGTACTATCCTGCTGAAGAGTAAATTAGTTTACTCCAGCCTAATAGGGGCACACATATAGATGCACAACATTTACTGCACAGCTAATTAATCAGCTACATGGTAAACATTTTGTATAGCTATACTATGCATGATATTAGCCCAAAACTAAAGGCTTATGATTTACCATATAGTTCATTGGGATAGAACCCACCAAAGTCAACAATATTTCAAGCTATGGTGACCCCACAGCTCAGCACCGATCAGTACGTGCATGTACTGCAGATACCCCCACAAAGGACCCATGTGCTAATTAGCCCCCACTCATGACTGTAACCAGGTGTTCTTGCCACAAGTCCTGGGATGCTCCAAAAAATTATATGGAAGTGAGGCAAAAATGTATATGCAGGGAAACCTGGTTCAGCTTCAGTTCATGGGTTACACTAATCAGCACCAGGCTGAGAGGGGAGCTAACAGAGGGATTCTGGGTGAACTTTATGCAATGTTATAGCTCACCATGACTTGAAAGAGGGACTGCGCTTAATGGGGACTACTGTATGTCTTATTCAGATGGGCTACGTTAATTTATCCTTCAGATCAAGCATAGTGGCTTCTTAACCTGGCAGGGGAAATACCATGTATCTGTGTGCATGAAGGCCATTTTCCTGAACCGCCCCATGGGAGAACTGCTCTTCTGGCATGGTTCAATACCCACCAAGGTGTAGCGGCTTTAAGCCCAGTTTATGGAAATGAGAGTTTCCTCCCTTGCTTGCTCCGAGGGCCTTATGGCTAAGGGCAGGCAAAACTCCGGGGCATCTGAACCCCAAGCCTCCAAACTTGGGCCTGCAAGTAGGATGCCCGCCAAAGGATTTGGAAACATCTGAAGCCCCAGGTGTGGGTGGAGGATGTTTGCCGGTTGTTGGGTCACTTATGGTTCTGGACCCTTGTGTTTGGAAGCCGTTTTGGCTAATTTGGCCTTGGATACAGAATGGTAGGTTTACATCAACATGTTTTCTCACTGTGGGCCCTGTTTTTTACAGTCATGCTCAGTATTGGCTGCATATAAACAGCTTCATAGTTGGTTTTCATTACTAAGCACATGTTGCTTTCAGCATCAGTTTAATGATAGACAATGTATTTAGGAAGATTTAATTGTATGTGATTATAAGATGAAGGACTTTTTCCCCATGCCAATTGTGGGGAAAAAATCTTGTATTTCAGTAAATATAGTAATTGTAGAGATGCATTTTACCTTCCCCCAGTCCCTGCTGCCACCATCACAACACACACGCACACAGTGAAATACTATACAGATACATTCACCTTGAGATTATTATTGACTATTTGATAGGATCAGATAGCCTAAATTAAAAACTCTCCGAAGAAAAGAGTTTGCATATTTCCGTCAGGCAGGGATCTATTACTCATGCTCGACCATCTGTTATTTAATGAGAATATGACAAGCTGATTGTTATTTTTTTTAACATGGCAAATTGAAAAATGTGACTTTTTGATCTATATTTTAATTACACCCCCTCTGACTTTCTCTCACTTGCACTTTCCTAGTAATACATATTGGAAGGGTAAATAAAGCTGTGACTTTCTCTGCTAGCCCTGTCTCTCAGATGGGTATTTTGTGCCTTTACATTTTCCTAGTTTACCTGCCTGCTATGAACTGAGGAGGTTTAAGACAAAGTCCCTTTTTTTCAGCTCAAGAGGCAGGGCAAGACTCATGGTGAAAGATGTGCATTCCTGCCTCTCTCTGCAGTTCTCAGTCTTCTGCATTTCTTATCACTTCAGTTCTATTGTACCTCTGTGTTTTCAGCATAAATCAGGAGGACGGGAAACGTATCTGATGTTATCTGATTGGTTTATACGTTTGATTAACTACTGAAAACATGATGCAAACATTGCCTGCATATTCACCAGAAAAAAAATACATGGAAAGAAAGGGGAAAAAATCAGTGGCCCAAGCCTTTGAAATCCAGATTTCAGTCAAATTGACCTCATAGTCAGTTCATGGCGAGTTGCTGCTTGTTTAGATGGGCTTTGTGCCTGCAAGATGCAGTTAAATCTGACTGTAGATGACAGTATTACTTTAAAGTGACTGGACCCAATCACGTGACATGTTTTTGTCCAAGTTCCACTATCATGTGACAATCTACAGTAGATTTATGAAATTAAGCACAGATGGCTACTTTGTTTTTGTTCTTTGAACTGACAGCTGCTGGTGTAAAAATAAATTTCATATAAGTCAGACTTTGGGATATTTTTTCTGTTAAATAATCTTTAAGGGTCCCCCCCGCCCCCCGCTTTAATGTTTCATTGATCTCTCCTCCCCTCCGCTTCTCAGCCCCCCCAAGTCTTTTGCATATTCACAGGGCACAAGATAATGGAGCCTTCCCCAGGCTGCCCTGACAGTGACCTCTGTCCTGATTCGGAGGCACAAAACCTTCTCTAGGGGTGAGTGGAGATCCACACTCCATGGATGCTGAGTCCTCGTTGCCAAGCAGACAGTGAGTGACAATGGAGCCAAACTGTGTCAGCCTTGTGCGTCTCTGGTCTATGTGATGGGCTGAAACAGGGCCGTCAAACCCATTTCCCATAGGAAATGGGTCTGGCTCATTGTGCTAAAAGAGGTGGAAAACCAGGGATTTCTTCACCATATTAGCCTTAGGGAGAAGGGGTTTTAACCCCAAAGGAACCAGTTTCCTGAAAGCTGAATGCACTGACAAAGGGGAGTATTACTGTTAATATAATTGTTAATACTCCAAACAGCAGAGAAAATGAGAGGACGTCATTCCAGGTAAGAAACAAATGGCAGGGTCATGAAAGGGAAGATGCCAATTTTTAAGAAAGCAATGTTTAAGGCTTAGCCAAAGGCTTCCTCTTTCTTCACAATTCTCTGCGGAGCACTTTAAAGTATTCTGTGTTTGTATCGCTTAAAGTGCAGCTATTTTAGGTCAGTGTAAATAAGTCATGTGTGCCGTCAGCCTTGTACAATGCTTTCTGCTGCTTAATAATACATGTGCTTGTCCATTATAGGGGCTACATGTGTATGTGTTGGGAGGAAGAGGCAGTCATGCAAAGATACCGTCTTTGGGATAGCTGCCTAATGCGTTAGGGGGAGGGCATACGGTATAGACTCTCAATGACCTTAAGAAGGGCAGAGGCTAAACCTATCTCTGATCACAGCACCTCATGAATAATTCATCAGGAATTATGCCATATATAGAGACAGGCATCACTGCTTTCTTCCCCAGCCGTGTCTGACAGCCCAGTGCAGTTACCTTATAATATTTTCTCCTCTTTTTCTTCTTTTTTTTGTATCTATCTTTGTCTTTTTGGTTTTTAATTAGCCAGATTAGAGTTCTGCCATGTCAGTCAATCGCAGCAAATCAGAAATTCAGGAAGCTGGGTTTTTTTGGAGATGGGGTAGCAAGAGAGGTATAATCTCAGGCAACTGATCAAGGAGCTTAGCAGAGCACTGGGTGCTATTCAGATGAAGGATTTGATGGGACGTGTGGCAGGCAGAGCCCCTGAGCCTCCACAGAGCTCCACTAGGCACTGAAGTCCGCCCCCGTGTATCACACCATGAGAGTAAGGCCTAACTCTGGAAACCCAGCCCTCAGTCCTGATGCCACTGAAGTCAGTAAACTCTCAGGGATTTCAGTGGGAGGAGGATGTGGAGCCACTGAAACAATTCAAATAAAAGAAAATCAAAATGAACTCACAGCCCTACTGTGATGTTTGCAGCCACTGCTTTTGTGCATTTTAACCCTTTCCCAGACTCATTGCCTTATCTTGTCTATTTGTATTGAACTCTTCAGTTAAGAGATTCCCTCTCATATGTCTGTATAGGGATTAGCGCAATTGGCAACCTGTTCTCAGTGGGCATCTAATAAAAATATCTGGCATCTAGACTGCAGAGGCATAGTTCAGCAATCTGAACACTGGACAGGGAGCCAGGAATGCCTACAGTGTGCTCGTTTGTTCAGTTATGCAGTGAGAATTGAATGTACAGCAGATGGGAAAGACTGAGTAGGTGAGTTAGAAGTAGGTTCTGAGACTTTGGCCTTGGTTAAGTCACTTAATCTCTCAGCCCCAGGCTTCAACGGGGTCCTGTAAAGGTGCATCTGTTAAGATACTTGTGAAATATTCCATATTGTGTGGCCATGATTTTGTTCCCAGCAAAATCAGCAGCTTTTCCGTAACTCCAACAGAAAGATTAGGCACAGGAAGAGCCAAGTATTATAGCAGAAGAGATCAGTCTCCCAGTGCCAGACGAGTGAAGGTCTTGGAATCAACAGGAGGCAGGTGCATGTGTACCTTTACACATCTGAGGGCTTTTGTTTTGTTTTGTTTTGTTTTTAACAAAACCCTATTCATGTTGTTCGGTTTATTGCTTGCAATATATGACAAAGAATGAATCCCACCTATAATTGCATTTTAGCTGATCTTCTCACGCAGATGAAACGGAGCAAAATATATGAGAAATGAATAATTAAAGAGTAATTTAGTAAAAGAAAACGATGAAAAGAAAAAAAACTGAAATAAGTTTAAAATGATGGACTATTTTTCCTCCTTCAACCGTTACAAATCTGATGCTTTTGACAGAACAATAAGCACATGCCTACATATTTTGAATTCTAAAAAGAGGTTTAAAAATAAGAATTTTAATAGAAAACAAAGGCATTTTAGTTAATAAGGAAGCATTAATATGGAAAAATTGTAATAGTGCTGCCTGTGCATATGTGGGAGTAGGGAGACTGTAAGAACAAGTGGTGGCTTGATGCCTAGGTTTATCAAAGCCCAGTGGGGCAGGATCACCTCTTTGTCTTTGCTGCGCTCAAAGTCACCATTCCCTCCTGTTCCTTCCAGAGCTGTGAAAATGTCAAGAGAGAAACTCCTCCTCCTCGAGCACAGCTGAAGAGACATGAGAGTCCATGATCCAGGCAAATGCCACGGTATATCTTCATAATACCTATAATCCTGATGGAATACACCTGCACAGGTAACTTGAGTTCTGCTCCCAGGAGATCCGTTTCATGGTTGGCCAATGTGACCTGATTACAGAACTAGTATCATTGGCTCTAACCCACAATTAGTGTGCATAGCCCTTGTGGGTGCATGGGAGGTCTTGCATGTGTGCAAAGGGATGAGAGGGCTAATGAGAAGGACAGGATTTTTCCCTGCTATTACCCCCTTGCCTCTGCAGCAGTTGCCAGTCATATTTCTGTCCCCGAGAGCTGCAAAACTCACATACAGACCACCCCAAAAGCAATAGGGAAGAACTGCCTTCCCCAGAGCCCTTCCCTGTAAAGTGACCAACTTTGGAAGAACAAAATCTTGGACATGGCCTGGGATACTCCACGTGGTCTACACCAGTTCCAGCTGAGGTTTGTGCAGACACTTCAATGCAGACCCATGGTCTGGCCAGTTCTCCATCCTAGACTGTAGCAGGGCACTAAGGTGCCTGCTACTCTGAGAGCAGATATAAGAAACCAGGTGCAGGTTGCCAGGACAACCGGTTAATGAAGGAAGTGGCTGCACCTGCACCTGGTCAGCTGACTGGAAGGGGCAGGGCCTGGTTCCTATATAAATCCCAGGCCTGAAGCCAGGAGGGGAGTTTCCTGCCAGCAGCCATGGAGGAAGGAGCTCTCCCAGAGCAAGCAGAGGCTTGTCTGCAGGTAGAGCTCTGAAACTGGGGGGAGGATGGAGCACTGCTGATGTGGCTGGAATAATGTTATAGCTGGGTAGCTAGGGTTTATGCTATAGCTCAGGGGCTTGTGTTTTGTTTGCTGCCCTCACCGGAGGCTTGGGTGAGACCATCAGGGGCTGGAGGAGGCCTCATAGGGGATCCATGGCAGCATGGGAACCCCAGCCCCAGAGAGGGGGCAGCGATTTCTGAGCGCCCGTGAGGCGCAATGCAAGATAGGGCTGCGGAGTTCCCGTGAAGCGCAGTGCGAGACTGAAGAATGTCGGTACCATCTGCAAGACTTGGGGTGTGGTAAAGAGGTGGGTGGAGCCACACATAGCCCATAAGGCTGGGGTGCACCAAAATGCCCACTACAGAATGGGGCTAGTGTACAGCAGGAAACCGTGTCCAAGAGGACGGAAAGGCAGCCTCCTTATTATATATTTAACATCAAAGATGTAGTGGGTGAGAATTGAGGATGCCCTTCAGGCAGCTTGGCACGGTAAAGGGGCCTTAAGGGAGATCATGACGACCCCTAGGATGCCATCCTGTTACATAGACAACAAACACCGTGACCACCCAGCACCTTCTCTGCTCCTCCAAGGGGGAGGGTGCAGGAACAGCAGCCAGAGGTATACTAGTGCTGAAGAAAAGATCACTTCCACTTCTGCTGTCCCATGTAGAGTGACCATGTATCCCTAGTTTCAAAATGGGGCGTTCCACTTTCTGGCATATTCGGTCTCAGGTAAGTATGCTGGAGAACAGGGGTCAGGGGTGCAGAGTGACTGTGCATGTGTAGTGAAATGGTCCCTAATCAGTGGTTAAGGATACAGACTGCACACTGGCTTTCAAACCGCTAAACCATCACGGATGCCAAATGCCTCATACTCAAAACCTTCACTGTCCGAGCACCACATTCTGAACAATAAAATTATGCAATTCTGTCAGTAAAAAAAAAAGGTGGCATTAGCATTAGAAAGTGGAATATAGTATCTCCACAACGGAGGTATGACGCAGAGTTAAACTGCATCTACGAGGCATAGCCTGTAGCGTGAAATGTGTCCGACTTGCACTTTTTCACAGTCTAATCCTAGCAGGACTAGACTGCCCCATAATGAGGTGCCTGACAAAGAGCCACATCCCTGCCTCTTCCTCGTCCTTCCGGGGAAAAGACAGAGAGGTGTCCTGTGTACTGCTGAGCAGACAGACTGGAAACCTGCTTCCCACTTATGAAGCCACAGAAGCAATAGTGTAAGGCACTTTGATGGAAATGTAGATGCCTCATCTCCTTTTACACTTGACAGCTGCTATGTCATGCCTGTATGTCCTGTCCCCATAAAACAGGTACTTGAATAGGAAAGCTTAACCTCTGAGAGCAGAGTTGTGGGCCGGTTCTTTCTGTTTTTGCTCCATCTCCAGCTGCTGTCATGGTGGGGGTTGTCTTCCCCCCAGCACAGAGGAGAACACAATGGTGGCAGGAGGAATGGAGGCTCTCCCTCAGGGGCTGAGGGGAGAGGAAGCTTTCAACTGGGGGAGGCAGAACTGGGTCCCGCTCTCTCAAGTTAGGCCATAAGCCCTGCCACACAAAGCTTTGTTTGTAAATTAAAGCTTATGTCAAATAAGCTGGACAAAAACTAGACAGATCAGTTCATGGTTTGAATGAGTCTTAGAACTTTATGTTGAATAGCCCGAAGATTGTATTAAGGGATGTTTCTTAGTGACCTGGGAGTAAAGAATGTAAATAGTAAATTAGAAAATACCCCTAATGAAACAAACTTTTCAGTTGGTCAAAAGGGGCCAGGTCTACTAGGCCTGTGTGAAGTGGCTAGTATTTGCTTTGGATTCGGACAATTCGAGGAGCAGTGGGGATCACACCACCACTACCACCACCACCCGGCAGCACCCAGTGAGCACC
>NW_017728947.1:95496652-95544152 GCF_001723895.1 Crocodylus porosus
CATCCCTGCCCCTAGTACTTACCAGTTGGAGTCAGCTGCAGCTCCCTGCTGCAGCCACTGGGAACTGCTCGAATTATCAGACTTCTCCAAATCTTTCCCTTAGGTTCGGAGACCTTTGATTCGATTCGGATGCTTAAATTGGTCCCCGATTCAATTAGGATTCAGAGATTCAGCCACCAAATCGGGCCAAATCTCCTCTGAATCGAATTGCCACCCAAAGCTTCACACAGCCATAATGTCTACATGAGATGCTGATTGCACAATAGCACTGCATCACGGAAAAGCCGTTTTGCGGCGCTTGCGCAGCATTTAGTACTTGTTTATACAGTACAGTGCGGTAACGACTACACAATCCGTGTCTCATGTAGCCATGGCCAGCATGAGCTATGTCAGAAAGACCTGACCTGTAGGGCTGTGCAAAATTTCACCGGCTCTTTCGTTTCGACACCGTTTCGACTCATTTCAAGCTTGAAATAGCAAAAATGAAATGAAGAGCTTCAAAATAGCCTGGAACCAAAATGAGGCTAGTTAAAATGTTTTGAAGCAGCCAGGTGGTGGGAGGCGGGAGAACCAGGGCTGTACTCCCAGCAGCTCCATGTGGCTCAACCAAGCTGGGAGCGCAGCCCTGGCTCTCCCCGCCTCCAGTGGCCAGACTGCAGGAAAACAATCAGCCTGGGCCCAGTTCCCCTCCCCAGCACTGCGATCAGGCTGGGAAAGGGAAAGCAGCTGAGCTGAGCTGAGTTCCCCTTCCCAGTGCTATTGGGCTTGGGAAAGGAGCTCAGCTCAGCTGGACTCAGTTCCTTTCCCCAGCCCAACTGCAGCGCTGGGGAGGGAGACTGAGCAATCGAGCTACCCCAGTCCCAGGCAGCAGCACCTGGCTTCCCTCCCTCATCTGACAGGCAGATCAGGAGCCCGCAGCCCTAGGAGGACTGGCACAGACCCCACAGCCCTCCCGGGGTTGTGAGCCCCCAATCTGCCTGCCAGATGAGAGAGTCTGTTTCAAGCTTCCCCATGATAGCCAAGGGGTGAAACATCAAAACAGCATCGAAACAGAGTCAGTTTTGACAAAAAAAAAAACCAGAACGGCAATTTCAAAACAAAATTCAAAACAAAACGCTGTTCCGTCAAACCTTGAAACACAAGTCAAAACAGAACGGTGCCATTTCACACAGCCCTACTGACCAGACCATAACCACACACCATGATGGCAGATGAAATTCAGCTAGTGCATATGGCAAAAAATAACCTAAATTTTTTATACACACTAAGGGGCTATACATTAATTACGCTAAACTTCACTGTGGACAGCCCAGTAAAAATCTCTGTATTCAGGTCACAAAAGAAATGGGTGGAACCTTAGTGGACACTGTAGGTGAATAGGTTGATATTTAAATTGGGGTAATGTTGAGTCAGGAACTTGAATACTATTTACCACCCTTATTTAAAATTTGCTTACTGCCCCAGAACCACTTCTCTCCTTTTGTCCCAGTGAGGACTTGCAGTGCTTATATATACTTGTACATTTTACATATCAGGTGGTCAGAATTAGTTGACAAGCCTCATAAAAGATTTGGAATCTTTCCAATACATCCATAAAAGTCTAATAGTTTCATGATAAGGTCCCTGAGAAGTGGCAGGTATTCAGACAAAGAAGCAAAGCTTGATAATTAAATTACTATGAGCTGGAACTATTTTGTCACATTTCTATGGACAAGTAACTCCCGATAAGAAATTTTTTCTATCAAACGCTTTAGCTGCTTTAGCAGCTTTGCAGTGAATGAGTTAATTCACTCCTTTAATTGTCCTTTTTTTATGGAAAGGAAGGCAATATTTCAGCATTATCAAAAGCAAATCATCTCACTTGCAATATGGAGTGAGAAATGTGGGGTTTTTTCCTTTCCTTAGGTAAGGGGCATAAGACAATGGCTGGGAATGTGTGCAGTGTAAGTTAATTTGTATTATAATTTCTGCAATGCTTTTGTATATAAATGGAAGTTATGTACATAATTTATGGAGGACAGTATATGTGAATTGGAGTCTGAAACCCCCTTGAACATACTCGCTCAAGCATGATGTGTATAATACTAACACACTTCGACAGTGTGCAGAGTTCACTGGTAAGAGAAATTTACTCTAATACTGTGCATTACAATAATAAATGCAGGAATTAGAGGTTTTTACCTCTCTGTAAATAAATTATGCATCCCAAAGTTTTAAATTAACTAAATTAAATGATTAAAGACACAGCGTTCCTTCATAGACTTGTCTCTGGAGTGAGGAATGTGGAATACAACCATGGAGTCCTAGTTCCTCTGAGCCCTTCTCTGTTTCATTTGAAGCAATCTTGTAGATGCTATTTCCTCTCCTCCTGTCTTTGCCATGATAGAAGGTATGTTATCATTAGTTTATTTTCCTGTTTGGAAGACAAAAGCAACTGCTGAGATTAGAAGCACAGTTGCTGCATATGTCCCTCACCAACTCCTATGGCTTTGTGATGTCCATAACCCAGCCCAACAAATTTCCTCAGGGGCCAAATCAACCTTTGAGCAGTAGCTCCAAGCCTGGTTGCTGGTATGCAAGTGAATCCTTGGCAAATCTTATGTGCTCAGCCACGGTTCGTGCTCATTTGACATTGTAGCAACCTGCAGGTTGAAACAGAGCTTGCAGAGGGATGATTTGGAGGGTGAGAGTGGGAAGCTTCCAGGTGGCTCCACGTCCTTGGGGAATTGTACAACAGCTCTCAGTATACATTTAGGGTTACCATGTTTCCAGTTCCAAAAAAGAGGACACCTGTCAGGGGGGCACACATCACTCCCAACCCACAGCCCCCTGGCCCTGCCAGTTGCCCTCACTCCCAGCCTGCAGTCCCCCGTGCCTCCTGCCACCCCACACTTCTGATCCACAGCCCCCTGGCCCTCCCAGTGCCCCTCACTCCTGACCCAGAGTCCCTTGCCCCCCTGGGCTATGCTGGTGCCCCTCAGTCTCAATCTGCAGGCTCCCATCCCTGCTGCCGACCCTTGCCCCCAACCCACAGCCTTCTGCTCCCCCCAGCCCTGCTGGAGGGGGACCCCAGCTGCCCCATCCCACCCAGGCTAGAGTGTGGCGGCTGCAGCAGCTCCAGCTTCTGCGGGTGGCAGCACAGTGAGTCGAACCCCAGCACAGGCTGGAAGAAGGAGCAGAGAGCTGTGGCACCCCCTGCCTGGGTTGGGGTTCTTGTACTGTGCCAGGACACCTGGCCATGGCCACCACCCCAGGCAATGTCTCCCAGCTAGCCCAGCCATGCAGCTCCCTACTGCCCCAAAGGGCCCACCACCTCCTCCCCACATTGGAGGGGCAGGCAACTTCCCCCTGGCCCCCCTGCCCTGCTACAGCCCCAGCACCCACTCACTCACTCACTGTCACATTAACCCCCACCCACACACACACCCCCTCCCTCCCTGCATCCCTCCCCAGTCTGGGGGCCCTGGACAGTCCAACTCCCTGTAGACTTACCTGTATCCAGCTGCTGGGGCTGCTCCCACCATCCTACCTGGTTGTATGCTGGTCATCTGTGTCTGCATGTGCATCCCTGTGTGTGTCTATGTGTATGCACGTGCAGATGTACATGGTTCCCCCTGCTTCCACTTGCCACAAGCGACATCGCATTTTTCTGAGTTTTCCCACAGGAAATGGTAAACTTGGTAAACTTGAACCCCCAACCTGCTTGCCAGTAGGCAAGCTGGGAAGTGAAGTTCTTCTACCTACCAGCATCCATCTTGAAAAAGGACTAGAGGAGGAAATCCCAAACATTTGTTTATATTTCAAAAAACTGCCCAAATGGAGGTCAGGGGGCCCAAAAAGATGTCTGGGAAAACTCAGAGGTATGGTAATCCTACATACAATGCACTGTATGACTGCAAGCAGCAGGACTGAATATGGTGCCCTTAAAATAAAGATCCAAGTTACTACAGTCTAAATAGAGTCCCTTTTTTTTGCACAGAGATCTGTGCATGAAGCAGGCATCGGTGCCCATTTTCATTAGGAAAGGGGCATGACTCCCCTCCTATTCATTTAAAGTAATTCATCATCTTTATTTCTAAATCTAAACAAGAGACAGCAGGGTAAACTGTCTTCTACAGAATAGGGCTTCTGAACACATACCTCCTCAAGCCCTATTGTCCTACGGTATTTGTTTTGAGAGCAACATTGTGCACCTGAGATGGGAATGTACGTGAAGCTAGACACCAGTTAATTTTCTACTTCTGCTGACTGTGTCAAAGTCTCTAAGTATCTTCCTTGTAAATATTGTTATTTCCATATTACAGGGGACACAGGAAGACGTAGTGACTTGCCTACACCCAGACACTAGGTCAGTGGCAGAACTCAGACTGGAGCCTAAGTCACCTGACTATTAAGCCTCAGTTTTATTCACTTAGCACTTTACTGCAGTTATGAAGGCCGCGTAGTCATCAGCTGTGGCGTTAGGGTCCATGAACCTCATTGAAACTTCATGGAATATTCTGAAGTAACTTGTTTGCTGGAGGCCTCGAGCATTTACAGACATTTAAACATTTCCAAATGCCATGTAACCAGAGAGGTTTATTGAAATTTGCATATTTAAGAATTGAGACTGTCCTCACAATCTGTCTTTCAAATGAATTTTACACCTCTCCACTTGGGGAGGCACTCTGGGTAAAAATGTTTTTTTTTGGTGCAACTCTCTCCACATAAATCAGTTCAAAAGCAGATGATTTAAGCTGCGTGAAAGCAGAGCTAACAGTGGTGCTAATTGAAGGCTGTGCAGATATGTCACAGTTCAAAGAGCTTGCTAGTATTTCTTCTTTAATTGCACCTTTAACTACAATGCACTGATACTTGCTTTCTTTCATTCATGGCATTTTGACTGTGTTTCCCCTTCTGTTTGCTCCAGAGAGGGCCTTGCTAAATCCTTGGATCAGATCAGTGCCTGGCTTCAAGGGGTACACACAATGCAGATATAGATCTCGATTAGGCTCCACATTTTGCAAATAACCTCTATTTTTAATAACAGAGGGAATTAAACTATCACATCCAGGCACTTCTATCTAGAAATCTGGATCAAAATCTTGCAGCTTGAGTCCAATTTTGTCTTTGATGGTGCTTGGCTGATCAAAATGGGAGTGCCCCATGGACCACTCAAGTGAGTGCCCCATGGACCACTGTAATTAGGTCTGTAGAAGCATTTATGTCATCTATTTTCAGTTGTATCTAGCAGCAAAACTGCTGTTAGGTACAGTTTGAAGAAGCACTACAAATTCATGAGCCAAATACTAACCTGGTTTACAGTCTGTGCCATTCTCAAGCTCAAGGGGATTGTGCGGATATTAAAGTTCTGTCTACACAGCAAATAGAGGAGTGATTTGAATGTGGCAGGAATAGCAAGTTTAGCTTTCATCTTGCTGGATCAGCTGCCAAGAACAATGAAGCCTCAGCAGCCTAGGCTTCAGCATGAACTGTGGTGTGGTGTGGTGCAAGGCATTAGGTAGCAAAGCCCAGTGTCTTGGCTTCTAGCCTGAAGTTGGAGTGACAGAAAAAGAGGAAGCTAGCAGGGTGATGGCCTGATCAGGAAATTAAGGCCACTACCCAACACTGAGAGCCTGCCAGGTGATGAGACCCAGCCTCAGAAATCCTCACACCCTCTGCTCTGAGCAGCAGTAAGACACCTCCTGTATTAACTCTTTGCAAGTCTGAGGGGGAGAGGAGTCCAGGAGAGCTGGCTGTACTGTAAAGAAGCCAAACTAAGAGTGCAGGAACAAACCATCCCAATGTGCAGGAAGACTAGCAAGTGTGGCAGAAGACCAGCTTGGCTTAGCAGGGTACTCTTCAGTAAACTAAATCACAAAGAGGAAGCTTATAAGAAGTGGAAAATTTGACAAACCCTAGGGAGGAGTATAAGAGCATTGCTCAGGCCTGCAGGGATGAAGTCAGGAAGGCCAAAGCTAGCAAGGGATGTGAAGGGTAACAAGAAGGGTTGCTCCAAGTATCTCAGTATCAAGAAGAAAATCAGGGAAAGTGTGGGTCCCTTATTGAATGGGGGAGGCAACCTAGTGACAGAGGATGGAGAAAAGGCTGAAGTGCTCAATGCACTTTTCACCTCAGTTTTCACAGGCCAGGCCAGCCCCCAGACTACTGCACCTGGCAGCACAGTTTGGGGAGGAGGTGAGCAGCTAACAGTAGTGAAAGAACAAGTTAGGGATTATTTAGGAAAGATGGGCATATACAAGTCCATGGGGCTGGATGGGATGCATCCAAGGGTGTTAAAAGAGTTGCTTGATGTGATTATAGAGCCACTGGCCATTGTCTTTGAAAACTCATGGCGATTGGGAGAGGTCCCAGATGATTGGAAAAGGACAAATATAGTGCCCATATTTAATAAAGGAAAAAAGGAGGATCCAGGGAACTATAGACTCACCTCAGTCCCTGGAAAAATCATGGTGCAAGGTCCTCAAGGATTTCTAAGCACTTGGAAGAGAAGAAGGTGATTAGAAACAGGCAGCATGGATTCACCAAGGGAAGTCATTCCTGATCAACCTGATTGCCTTCTGATGAGATGACTGGCTCTGTGGATGCAGGGAGACCAGTGGATGTGGTGTACTTTGATTTTTAGCAAGGCTTTTGGTACGGTATCCCACAACATTCTTGCAGGCAAGCTATGGAAGTACAGGCTGGATGAATGGATAGAAAGTGGATAGAAAATTGGGCTGTATTTCCTTTGAATCAAATCAGCGATGGAAGCTTTGCACAGCTCTAGTAATAATCAATGGCTCGATGTCTAGCTGGGCAGCCGTTATCAAGTGGAGTGCCCCAGGGTTTAGTCAGAAAAGGATGTGGGGGTTACAGTAGACAATAAGCCCAATGTGAGTGAACTGTGTGCCCTTGTTGCCAAGAAGGCTAATGGCATACTGGGCTGAATTGGTATGTGCTTTGCCAGTGGGTCAAGGGAAGTGATTATTTCCCTCTATTCAGCACTGGTGAGGCCACATCTGGAGTCGTGTGTTCAGTTTTGGGCCCCCACTACAGAAAGGATGTGGACGCATTGGAGAGAGTCCAGCTGAGGGCAACAAAAATGGTGAGGGGGCTGGGGGACATGACTTACAGGGAGAGGCTGAGGGAACTGGGCTTATTTAGTATATAGAAGAGAAAACTGAGAGGATTTAATAGCAGCCTTTAACTACCTGAATAGTGATTCAAAAGAGGTCCTGAGGTCCCTAACAAGGTTTCCTTTAAGGTGCGCGCTCCACCGGCTCTGGGGAAGTGCTCCACTCCCCGGCCCTGATGCGGGGGAGCAGAGCACTTCCCTGGAGCTGGGGAGCCTGCACCAGGCTCTGTTTCTGTTTTTATGCTCCCATGGGTGTAATGATAATGGTTGAATTAGAATAGTTTTTCTCATTGTAATGAGATATGTGAAATGTGCATAACAACCACAAGAAGGGATAAGGAAGTAAAATAAAATGCAAATGAAAAGAAATACTTCTTTGAATCTCAGAAATATGCTAGCATTGAAACAATGGGTGAATGCAAGGAACAATTTCAATCTAAAGAAAATAATGCACTGAGACTCACTTGATACATAGGCCAGTAAGAAAACCACGTTTGAGCAAAAACGCAAGTACATTTTTACCCCGTAACAAATAAAGCTCAAGCATTTTCCAAAATCTTTTCCCCCTCAATGTTATACAAGATATATTTGTATCAGACTCCTTTTTGCAAGTCTCTAAATGCAAAAATAACTTTGTTATTTAAACTGATGCCCTGCAAACTGTTTGTTCATATAGTGTGAACCAGTGGTTTGGGATATTAATGGGGAAAATAAATTTAAAAATAAAATGAGTTGTGATTCTTTGTTTAGAAATCTGCTTTTCGACATTTTTACACTTTTCAGTAGCAAACTTGTTAGGATTTGAAACAGCTGAACTTGAATATGCACACAAATAATGAAAAATTATTAGCCCATAAGCTCTGTGGCATTGTTATTTCTTGCACAACGGGGCCCCAGTCCAATTGCAGCCTCTGGTTAAAACACAAATAATTAATGTTATGTTTATTGCCTGTTAGCAATGCGTGTTTTCTCATACCATAACAACTCCATACAAAACTGTTATGGCCAATTAGATCAATGCCCATGCACCAAAACATACAATCACATGCACATAAAAAAACAATATGTAATGCAGTTGATTTTAAAATGACTGATCTTACACACTTGTGGCCAAGTTCTGCCAGGAACATACACTAAGGATGAAGCCAGAGCCTCTAACCATGGCAGGGTGAGCTATTCAACAGCTGTCAAGAAGAACAGGCAAAAGGAGTGTAGCAAAACTGCCTCTAAGGTGATCATAGAGGGACAAACTCATGGGCCCTATGCAAAGAGCAGCCCTCAATGGCAGAACTTGTTCACACCTTATGCAATGTTTGACAGCGTGGCAAGGACTGACAATTTATTCTTGTTTCTACTGACTTCTTTACATCCAAGACCAGAATGATCTTTATGATTTGGAAGCCAAAATATAGTGAGATGAAGTTACGTGTTTGGGGTGTCACCATGGCTAGGTACAGACAGTCAAAAAGCCCAAAGCTGAATCAATTCAGTCTTTTCGGGTTAGTCTAAACTGCACAGATTAAATTGAAACAGAAGTGAACAGACATTTACCTTTGATTCAGGAAATGCAGCCACATGCCTGCAGTGGCTCAAGCCAGCAGCTGGGGGGCGGGCGGGGGGAGCATTAGAACACTGTTTTCTGGCTGTGTATTCACTTCCTGCTGCCCCCAAGGTCTCTGGGATTTGCAGTCCAGAATTACAGCAGCAGGACTCTGCAGTGTTACTCATTACTTCCTCTTCCTGCTTCTAGGTGCCTCTGGGATTTGTAGTTCACAGCTGCAGCCAACGGTAAGTTTGAGTGGAGGAAGATGTGTTTAACCTCTCTCCCTGGCCCCAGATCCCACCTGTGGTTTGCCGGGGGGGAGGGGCAGTTCCCCCACTGTAGACTGGGCTGCATCCCCAGCTGGGCTTGCACCTGCCCCCACTTTGTCAGCCAGCTCTCAGTGCTCCAACTAGGAAGCAGAGTGGTGGGGCCAGCTCTGCTCTCTGGAGCAGACAGCACAGCCCAGGGCTGGAAAGTATTCTGGGATGCTGGGGGACTCTGATTTAACATGAACCAGGAAAGCATCTGGGATAGAAGTTTCATAAACTGGTTTGACCCAAATCAGTTAAGTCTGATACTACATTCAACCAGGTTTATCTTAAAACAGTTTCAGCCATTTTGAAACTGGTTTATGTGCACTGACCTTCTGTTCTGTTACAGGTTTAAACCAGTTTCTGATGACTTAAACTGGTTATGTGTAACTTCTGTCCCTAGCCCATAAGGCCATTGTGCATAGCTCCAGCTAAATGCTCATGGACTTTAATTGGCCTCTAACATGAACTTGGCCTGGGTGCTACTTCTATGATGTTTCATCTTCTAGCTCTTCAGGATTTATTAGAAGGTGTAGGGAGGTGGATACTCCAGGTGAAAGGAATAACCTTCATCCCAGGTTGAGCTGTGTTCAGTATATAGCACACATACCCCACTATAACATTTGCTGAAAATGTATTTGAGTAATCAGATAATATGAACAATGGGAATTTGGGAAGAAGATTTGCTCATACAGTAGAGCTCCCATCTTCTTTTGTCTAGTATCCGTCTTATTTCCATTTATGCAAGGGAGCCCAAGGCAAAAGGTTAGTCTTTCTGCTCTTGAGCTTCTGCCATAATACAGATTCTATTTTTAGAGTGGAACTTATGAAGTATGCTCTGAAATCAATCATATGAGATTCAACAAGTACAAAGTCTTGCACTTGGGCCAAAATAATTGCATGTACAAATATGGGCTGGGGAATGAGTGGCTAGGCTGCAGGCCCGCAGAGACGGACCTGGGGATTACAGTAGAGCTAAGCTGAATACAAGCCAACCGTGCACTCTTGTTGCCAAAAAAGCCAACAGCATACTGTATTAACAGGGGATGTCACCAGCAAATCAAGGAAAATGATTGTTTTGTTACTGGTGAGGTTTCACCTGTAGTACTGTGTCTGGGTTTGGACACCACACTTCAAGGCAGATGTGGACAAACTGCAAAGACTCCAGTACAGAGCAACCAAAATGATTAGGGGTCTAGAAAGCACAAGTTATAAGAAAGGGCTGAAAGAACTAAAGTTATGTAGTCTGAAGAACAGAAGACTGGTGGGGTGGGGATAGCTGTCTTCAAATACCCGAACAGTGATTTTAAAGAGCATGGAGATGGGTTTTTCTCTGTAGCTTTAGGGAACAGGATTTGGAGCAATGTTCTCAAGCTGCCGCAGGGTAAATTTAGGCTGGAGGTTAGGAGGAACTTTCTGACTATGCAGTAGTCAAGCACTGGGATGCGCTACCTAGAGAACTTGTGAAATCTTCACACTGGACGTTTTTAAAAGCAGGTTGGACAGACACTTGGCTGGTATAGTTCAGTCAGGACGATTCCACATTGAGCAGGAGGCTGAACTAGATGACCATGTGTGGTCCCTTCCAGCCCTATCTTCCTATGATCCTATGGAGGGTCATTTGTTAATACCTGAGAGGGCAGCAGAACAATCCAGAAGTATCTTTTTTTTTTTAACACAGTGCATAGTTAACTTGTGGAAGTCATTGCCAGAGGGAGCTGTAGAAGCAGAGTGTATAACCAGGTTCCAAAAGGAATTAGACAATTTCATGGAGGACTGTCCCACTAATAGCTATTAAATAAAGCAGTCATGGATGTGTCCTTTAACATCCTTAAACAAATAATGACTGATGCTGGAGAGATTGCGATAGGATGGATTACTCTAGATAAGCCCTGTACAAATACTCTTCTTCTAAAGGATCTACTATTTGCCAGTTGCCCCAGCAGGATACTGGAACAGATGGGCCATTGGTCTCACCCAGCATGGCACTGCTTATGATCTAGTTGTCAAACATCAGAGCAGGAAATCCCAAATGTTGACATGGGTTTTGAAACTGCCTTCCTCTGCACTTCAGTTGCATTGCCTAACCTCTCTCCCTCAGCTTGACCATTTATAATACAAGGGATATTTATGTCTCATTGGATGTGTCTACATGTGCATTTGCAGCAGTTTTTAAGCTGGTGTCTACACACTACAGGGTTTACAGTGCAGCAACACTGTGTGTGGACTGACTTGGGAGTAAGGTAGTCCCAAGTCAGACCACACACACAGTGTTATTGTGCAGTAGTGCGTCTACACATTTGTTACTGTGCAGTAACTGCTCGGGCAGGTAGCAAATTTACACCCAAGTTGCCATGATGCAAAAAAAAAAAATTAGTCTGAGAGGCCATTTTGTTTTCCTTAGCTGTGGTGGAGGGATTTTGAGAAGTCTGGTGCTAATGATTTGTCATCACTTTTTAGCCACTGAGGAATGATATAGAGAAGAGGCACAGTAAACATGTTCCCTTAAGTCTATGTGTAGAATTGTATTTAACTGTGCTTATGAAAAATCACCTAATACAAAAGACAAACATTTTCATTTATTGAATAAGTTTGTGCATCAATAACAAGAATAATTTTGGAGACAGCTTCTCCCCAGAGCTATAGAGTTCTGGTCCAGTGTGAAAACTGGAGCTTTTGGGGCCTGGTGCTTTGGAGGAAAATTTAATTTAGACCCTTGAATGTTTATTCAAGCACACCTCTCTGAGCAGGTAGAAAGGATGGATTTTATCCTTTCTGTTTTAAAAACACATTGTAGTTTTAAAAACAACTCTGTTGGAAAAGAACTTGCAAACTATACAAACCATGGCAAAATAAAGATGAAGACCTGGCAGTCAAATTGAGCCCATTCAAACAAAATGCATTTTAATACAGTCAAATGCAAGGAACGAGGAATGTAAACTGTGCCTGTAGAATAGGGGCGCATGCTGGAAAGCAGTGACTCTGAGAAGAATTTGGAGATCATAAGTGGGCAAGCATTTCAATACAAGCTTTAAGTGCAATGCAGGCAACCTACAGCCTGTGGACTGGATCCAGCTTACAGAACCATCTCATTGGATCTGGCCTCTGGAGCTGGGGCTTTCGAGGCATCCAGTGGAGGGGGCTTCATCTGTACCACGCCATGCTACTCTGTGGCTGGGCAACAAGGAGATTCCCATCCCATGCTGCAGCCAGATGGTGGGAAGAAGAGGTGGCCAGATCCTAGCACTGGCCTGCCTCAAACCCAAGCTAGGTCATTCCAGTTTGCTGCTGGGAAACATTGCCCACAGCTGCTATAGTGAAAAGGGCTGAGATTGCTTACAGAGAGTTACCAACCAGGAATGTGATGTTACCTCTGTATATAGCACAATTCTGCATACAACCTTTTTATTCTCATGGCAACCCTCTATAACTTTTCTGATTTTAGTGACACCCCATTTCAAAAACTAATTCACTCTTCACAGTGCATTAACTGGAAACACAGTTAGTAAACAAATTGAAAAAAATGTGTGAAAAATCTTGCATAACCATTAGCTGAATCACAGTAAACAACACAATTCACATGAGCTGGTACTGGGCACTCATTATTAATGGTGGTGTGACATCGCACTGCACAAGAAGAGCTGAACTTAGCCAACTAGTCCTGAGTGGGTTATCTAAGGATGTAGAAGCAACTTGCTAGGGCTAGTGGCTTCACACAAAGGGGTGGGAAGTGTCACCCCTTGCCTTTCACTCATTCTTGACTATGGGAAAATAAAGGAGCAATTCTTTGGTTATAAAGAATTCCGAAAGACCACAACAGATCAGATTCTCTTTGACACTATTTGATTCCTATTTCAAATCCAGGGTTTGTCTTGTGAAACATGTATAAGTGTTGGCACACCTCACCGCTAATATTGTGTGGCACCCTGTGTCACCCCAGCTGAAAAGTACTGGCATGCAGCATGGGTGAGACCGATCGTGGACTCCTACTTCCAGTTCTAGTGTCCCCATTCTGCAAAGAACGTTGTAAAACATAAGAGGGAACACAAAAATAAGCCAGAATAATGATTTAAGGGTTGGAGAATATGCCTTACGCTGAAAGACTTAAAAAGCACAAGTTATTTAGCTTATCAAAAAGAAGACTGAGCGAAGACAGGATTACAGTGTACAAGCAGGCTCACGAGGAGAAAATTCCAGGTACTAAAGGGCTCTTTAATATAGCAGGGAAAGACATAATCCAACCAAGGACTGGAAGCTGAGGTTGAACAAATTAAAGTAGAAATAAGGAACAAGTTTTTAAGCAATGAGGTCAATTAAACATTGGAGCCAACCACCAATGGAAGCAATGGATTCTTCACGTCTTGAGGTCTTCAGATGAAGTCCGGATGCCTTTCTGGAAAGTTGATGTTAGCAAAACGCAAATTATTGTGCTCAGCACAGGGAGAATATACAGGAGGCCAGACTAAATGATCTAATTGTCTGTTCTGGCCTGAAACCCTATAATACATCTGTGAATCTAGAGGTAAAGGGAGTTTATGCTAACCTATGTTAGAAAGGACATAAAATCTCTGGGTTTAAACTGATCTCTAATTTTTGGGGATTAATGTGAACATTTTCATAGGAGCTTATTACCCCACATGTACCTACTGTTGGACCTCTGGCACTTATCTCTGAAGCATCCTGTGCTGACCTCTCCAAGTCAAAAAACTTAACTAGCAGGAAGGGGGTTTAGGTTGTAGCCGTGTTGGTCTAGTCTAACTAGCAGGATGGGCATTTTCCACTGTGCAACTATATTAGTTTGTGCCTCTTTTCCATGATGTGTTCAGTTAGATCAGCAGGGGCTAATTGTTTTGGCAGGAGTGCCACAAATTGAGTCTCTTGCCCTCGCTGGGTGCCACTGCAATCCCCTTTCCCTACTCAGTCTGCTGCTCTGCTTTCCATACCCTGCCCCATCTGCCCTGTGGTGCTGCCTGCTCCCTCAGATCTGCCACATGCCACACACAGGTTGGCCACCCCCTGAGTTAGATGCACCACAAGGGAGATTCACTAGGGCACATCCTATCCTACATGCCCCCAACTAGTGGGATAGTTGCTGTAATAGTACTGCTTCCTACAAATGGAACTGAGGTTCAGAGAGGCCAGCTGCACATCCACAGGTGGTCCACTGGGATTTGGCATTAGCTAATGAACACCTATATGATAGTGGTAGTGAAATATGATTTACATTTTTTCATTAAAATGTCACCGGAAGTCCAGTCTCCAAGCATTATGGTATTTGAAGCCACTGCCAACAGCATACACATTTGATATTAATTAAAGTGAAAGATGACAGCACTAGGAATGCTTTTCTCTGCTCATATAAATGACCTTTAACAAGTGCTTGTTCTTTAGTTAGATTGGGTCATTACTAGACATTACTGAGCATTTTCAATAAAGCTGGAATTTCTGACTCAGATTTCAGACTTAAATTATAATGTTGGGAAGGGACAGTCTCTTTTCTGCATTTTGTACTCAGCCCTGTTGCCTGCCACCACCAGCCTGCTCCATCACAGCAGGCAGCTCAGGATTCACAAGCAGAGTTTGCAGAGGGAGCGGGGAAGGGGGCACTGAGCTTCACCCTTCCCCTGTGGAACTGGATTGCAGCTAGCCTCTTGGATGGCATTCCCTTTTTCTGTCAGCCCACGGCCTATTACAAACACAAGAAAAAATGCACTCGTCTGTCATACCCTCTCCCTCCAGGGTCACACTCGCAAGTTGTGGTACCGGCTGCATTCGAGCACAGAGTTCACGCAGCATACACTTCAAACCGATCCACCCAAGAAAGTCATCTCTGAATAGCAAACCCTCTTCTGTCTGATGCGTCTGTCCCCCACAGCTACACTGGGACTAATCGCAGCCTGATCCTTCTCCTTTGGCTCGGATGCCATAGCTCATCTTACTTCCCTCGAGGACAGAGAACTCATGAAGGTGAAAGAGGTACAGGAGTTTCTTTGCTCCTGGAGAAAAGTATTTTGAGGGAGAGAAACCATCACGTTTTTGATACCATTGCACATATGCTTTGATGCATCTGAGACGGACAGCAGCCGCAAGCTTGGCACTCGACACAATATTTAGAGAGAGGGATTTCCCTCTCCAGTCCACAGCGAGTGAGTGGACAGAGTGAAATTCCCTAAATTGTTTCTGTGAAAAACTAAGGGAAGTTTCTGGGGCACGCACTGTGCTGAGAAATTATGCTTCCATTTAAGACAGCTGGAGTGCCAGGCCTGCTTGTGAAGCGATTTGAAATTATTGAGAGCAGCACTTCACATTACCACAGCAGAGGCCTTTAGAGGCTGGAAGTCTCAAACCTTGATCACTTCCAATTGAACCACTTATAAAAATTGTGCACTGCTGGAATATTTTAAATGACGGTGTGCAATGTGTACTGACTTAACATTAGGGGCTTCAATTAAATAACAGTTCAGAACATAATGAACTGAAAAATTTCACACTCTCTAAAGCAAGATAAGCATGAAGTGAAGGAGGAGAGAGAATTAAGAAAAAGTACATTAAACATTACGCCAGTCACTGGCTGGTGAGATTCAGCTAGAAACTCAGTTTGTGAACCGTTTTGTTTAATGGATGCCATACAGGGCATGGGAGGAGGGATAACCAACCTTTTGTTTTACGGGATTATGTTAACTTTATTCAAGTTAGGGGTGCACCCTACTCACCCCTTTTGCTTCAACCAGCACTGAAGTTTGGGGGCATCTCAATCTAAGCTATATAGTTGAGCTGACCTGAAATTCTGGACCTCAGATTGGTGGGTTTTGTCCCTATACAATTCATATTCCTCTATACATTCACTCTAGAAAATGAGTCATCTAACCCAGCAGGGGCCAGCCTTTTGGGCAGACATACTACAATTAACCCCACAACCTCCTCAAGTGCCATTTAATCCCCTTCCCTGCTTGCTGCTCTGCTACTGTGCTTTCTGCTCCCCGTGCCAGCTGCTACTATGCTCCCTGCTTATCCCTGATCTGCCATGTGCCACACAGTCTGCCTGTGCCACTCGTGGCACCCATGCCAGATTGCGCACCCCTCCCCTCCCCACCTCCCAGCCCACTAAGTACTGAGAAAAACTGAGGCACTGTGCCTTCTACCCAGAGCTCTGACAAAGGGATGTAATTTTATCATGAGTTCTCAGCAGTATGAAAGTGGTGAAAGCAACCTGCACTTGAGGGTCCCTGAAGACGTAAAAACTTCAAAAGGAACAAAAGCAAAAACAAAAGCTTTTATTTTAGTGCCTGCTTGGTGCACTTGCTCTTTAACCATTAGTCACAGTCACCTCTGCAGTGTACCAGGCACTTAACATGCATTAGAGATACCCCTTGCTCACAGGAACCTGCAGTTCCCATCTTCCTCCTGAGGCTGCATGTACAGGATAGACCTAGAACAAAGGGAAATTATCCACCCTCCGGCCTCCTCCCCACCTCCCAGCTCGTGTGTTTGGAATGTAAGTCAGAGGACGGAGACCATGCGATCCCCAAATGTGTTCATTGTATTTGGAATACCAGTAATGGATGATTACAGCATGAACAGGTCCCCTATTGATACCTCTAATGGCCAAGGAGTGCTGCTTCTATAGAGCTCTTACAAGGCTGAAAAACACGCACACAAACCAAGGAAACCAATATGGTCCTATGCCTCCTGGTTCTTCTTATTCCTAAGATTTAAAATGACTTTTAATAATTTAAGATGGGATATTACAGTGTCTGACTGACTTATGTTTGTTACTGTGGTCCTGTTATTCCAATTCCAGACTTGGCTGCTCAAAATAACACCTGCAATACCACCACTATGCAGGGAGGAAATTCAAGGAGTTCCCTAAATGAGTAAATGCATCTTTCTGCACCTAAAGTCTCAGAGCTAGGCTCTTGAAATATTGCTGTGTTGTACAATTGGTAAGATAATACAGACTTTGCTTTCACTTGTAAGTATAGTAGCTTTCACAAGAATCAGTTCAGATGGCAGGCCACCGCCTCACTTGTCCTTTTGTTTTTGTGGGCACCTGAGAAGCTAAGGGGTAACTGTAGATACCCTGGCTATGGGGACACAGGATTTATTCTAGTTTACCAGAGATGAACCCAACACATGAAATAACTGAAGCAGAGTAAGTCATGAACATATATTGTAAACTTAATAAATTAAGGGAACGACTAAAAATTGTGGCTGTGTTCCAATTATAAAAATGGTTTTCAAGCTACATGTCCGCAGGCCCAAGTTACAGGACTGAGTCAATTATCTAAGTTTCAGTCCAATATGTGTACCAACCCAATTCAGTCCAGTTAGGCTCCTGCCCACCATCTCCACTGTTCTGCCCCAGCGTTGGACAAAAAATGAACCAAAAGCAATGCAACAAGCACCATCTTTAGATGACTCTACCATGACCTGGCCTACGGGAAGATTTCTGCATACTTATTTATAGAATGCAAACATGTGCCTTTCACATTTTATACAGCCAAATTTATTTATTTTTCTTGGCTTCATTAAGCACAGTTCTTCATTGAAGTGGCCAGAACTACAATGAACTGTTACTCAAATGCTTAGTAGTTACTTCGAATAAACCAAGGCAATGCTGCTGTAGAGTTGCTTTCTGCAGCAGTACCACACCCCACCCCCACCACTTTTTTTAAGTGTCCAGAACTATAGCATCTTTGGTCTGCTTGAACCACAAACCACATTTCTAAAAGCCTTGTATGTGCATTCTTATTTCTCTACTGCAGAGATGTTGAAGGTTGTTCTACAATGCTTTCCCTTCGACCTGTAGTAATCAAAAGAAAGGGTAACGTTGTGACCAAAGCAGAGGGAATTAGGGAAACAGTTCTAGCCCTTGAACCTACCAGCACAATGGTCTCCTGTGTTATATTCTGCCTGCTGAAAGTGGGGATAAAACTTCCTCATCTGAAAAATTCATTATAAAATGTCACTTTAGTAAGCTTTGTGTTTTGAACTTCTCAAAAAAACCCAACCCCATGCTAATAGAGTACTTGTTATATAGTGTGCAACTATGTCAAACAGCACAACCAGATTTCTAAATAGGATTGTTTCAGTGTTTTATTAAAACACACATGGATGTATTAATTAAATATAATCCTGCTAAGACAAACTGCTTGAATATAGCTAGCTCTGTAATATTAGCAAGAAGAAATTGCAGATGAGAAAAAGCATGCATGTGCATGCAAGTACCTGTGTGCATTTTTTGGGTTTTTTAAAAATTTTTAAACCTTTATTATACAAATAATGAGAAGAAACAGTGAAAGTGCACAGATGTGTAGCCATCCCAGGGGCCAAGCATGAGACACTTGAGCTTGGAAAAAATGTCACCAGAAATTGAAACCCTCCTTCCCATTCCTCCCATGGGGTGACACATGCAGGACCAGTTGTCCATCTTCTACCTTGCAGAGGGCCTAGCATGATATAAACTAGTTTGCATTTTGTTACAAAGTAAGTGTGGACATTCAAATGTGACAGGTGCCTGGACCAGAAAGCAGAAGAGCTGGAGGGCATAACTGGAGCTAGCCCCTGCTGGTTTCTGTTTTGCAGTCACCATCTTGGCCTGACACAGCAGAAAATTGGCCAGGCAGATCACACGTGCCTTGGCATAGGATACAGCTCTACAATGTCTCAAAGAAATGCAGGAGAGATACAGAAAGATCTGATTTCTTAAGCTACTAAGTCAGGTAGCTAGCAGGATCATCACTATTCTAACTGAAGTGCCCAAAGTGTCATGTATCAACTCTCCCATGCTGAAAAATGGCAGCAGAGACGCTAACTAAAGCTTGTCGCATAAGCTTTAAAGTACCCCCGCCACCATTTTTCAGCATGGGGACGCTGATGCATGTGATCCTGGAGTCTGCTGGAATTCGGCAATTACCATACGCCAACAGACTCAATTACTAGAGTCTGCTCTGATGCGCTGCAATTACAGTGCATCAGAGCAGCCTGGCTGTATGTGTATAGGCACCCAGAATTGACTATTTTACTTTAGCTGTACTTGAAGTTAGTCTAGCCAGAAACTGCAAATTAGAGTTCTAACAAAATAAGAAAGTTGGTGACTATGACATCTAGTTTTAAGCTAGAAAGTTAGGCATCAAACCTATAAAGCTACCATGGAAGCCTTTATAAAGATTTCTTGAATTGTCTTCTGATATTGGGGGAAGACGTTATGTGAGATGATACAGGATAATAGGACTCCAAGCTATACAATCACTCAGCACTTAAAGGTGTAATGTTTTTATTAACAAGTGAAATTACTGCTTTTGATGCATTTGCAAACGTCTTCACAATGAATGATGTAATTCACAATTAATAATAAGTAGCTCATCTATAGCACTTCTCAGAGGATTTCAGAGAGCATATAGTTCCATTTTAATTTTTAATTCCTTAGCAGTAGTGGTATCATGCACCTCTGTAGGCTAGAAGCTGATGCTACTCTCCAAAGTGAATGAAAGAAGGAAGGATTTACTGTTACTAAACCCTAGGGAAGAGTGAAGTCCACATCAAAATCCCCAGGGACTTCAGCAGAACAATGTTCTGGTCTTTTGTGAATATAAGTAGTTTCCTTATTTCATTCTCCATTTCACTAGTTCTTGCACATGTACTTGAAATGCTGACTGGGCTGAGGGGATGTTGGTTAGAGGGTGTATGGAGAAATCATGTGTATACATGCAGAAAAAGATTTTAAAATAGGCAAATTATATCTTTGAAGCTTGAGAAGCAGATAATTAGAAGCTACTGTCCTTTAACCGGAACATTCGCTGAAGTCGGTTTACACACATTATTGTGCTTTACATTTTTTCATTTCATTTTTCTGTGATCTGTTTTATGCTTTCCTCTTTTACATCAAATACACAGCAGCTCTACTCCTTTTGCTACTGACTGTTCAGTAGCTATCATGACAGCAGAACTACATCTTTGTACTCATTTAATAACTATTTATCATTCTGTACCTGCCCATTTTCAAGAAGGAATAAAGTTAAGTGTTCCAGAAATTGGAAAAAAATTAAACTTGACCTTTATTAAGTGGGTTAATTGTCACAATCTTAGCATGTATGAAATTAATGACCAAAAAGTAGAACTTCAGAGTTTCAAAAGACTAGGTTAATGTCCAAAAGAGTCTAAACTCTGACCTTTTTGACATATGCCAAAAGAAACAGCCACTTTAATAAATTACTACCTATGTGCAATTATAATAAACCATTCTTAGCATCCAAGCACTTGAATTAATTGCTGCAAGGCACTGTGGCTTCCTTGGAAGTATTATTCTTGAGAATCCTTTGCACTGTATGTCAAGTTGTGTGTGTATTTGTTTCAGTTTTAAAGTATGTTATTTATACCTTTGGACTCCACAAGTACATGCATCATTTATTAGCAATGAAATGAGGAATGCTGGGTGAGTAGCCAGCAGCACTAGCATGGTGACTGACAGGGAATAATGTTGGGGAAAGCGAGTTTGACCTAATGATAAACAGGCACTTATCACTGGACTTCATACACCTGGATATCTACAAGACGAACAGGAGAGTGGAGAGACTTCATACCCTTTCTTTATGCAAAGAAGGCCAACAAACAGCTGAATGGCAGCTTTTATAAAAAGGATATTTATAAAAACAAAAAATTGGAGGACGCAGCAGAGATGTAATGAACTGTTACCTTCTAGGTTAACATTTCAATATAGATTGGTCTGGGTTTGTTAGTGATATGGCATCCTCTCACAGATTTTAAAAATCTTTCTGTAAAGCCACAGAAGCATGTCAATAAACTACTGAAATGTTTAATTTATAAACAAAAGCAGATGAATTGAATAGAAAAACAAGGCATAAGAGGGGAGGTATATTGCTACATTTTACCATGTTTTAATGACCAAGTTGTTCTTGTTCTGCACCAGGACAAGCACAGGATTTTGCAAAGATTTATTGGGAAATCCAGGGATAAGAAGTCAATAGGGCAGTGATGAGGGCCATTCACCTAGAACTTGGAAAACTTGAGATCCAA
Source organism: Crocodylus porosus (assembly GCF_001723895.1). Taxonomy (NCBI): domain Eukaryota; kingdom Metazoa; phylum Chordata; order Crocodylia; family Crocodylidae; genus Crocodylus; species Crocodylus porosus. Next base: position 95,517,660 of record NW_017728947.1, read on the forward strand.
GTCTCGTGTGCCTCATTAATGATCATTAGAGCGGTTCTGCATTATATGAATATTAATTAAAGCAAAGACAAACATTGATGTCCCACATCTCAGGTGAATATCTGACCTATCCATCACTCTGGTTCTGAGATATTTTTAATCCTGGATCTGGAAGCTTTCCTAACAAAAAGTTCACCAAACCTGATACATATCTGTGAAAAGTTTGTTCTGCATAATTGACATGTTTTGATGAAAAGCAGTATGGTTTTAGGTAGTTGCCAGCCACCTAATTTGAACATATCTGTAAAGGAACATTTTAGTGGATAACACCTCCATGACTTTACAATCAATATACGCAAGTGAAAAATACGGCTATTGTATTCTCCATACCAGCTACAAAGTTGTCATGAGCATCATCTCACGCAAGTTTCTTCTTAGTCATGTCCAAAAGAAAAAACCCTAAACAAGCAAACAGGAAAAAAAAATGCCCCCACAAATGTTTTTTTTTGCATTAAGAGCAGAGTACTGAGTTTAGAAGGAAACTCCATTCATTAATCACTGGAAAGCCTCATAACTTATTTAAAATTCCATATCAATTAATACTTCTGTTTTCATAGCATTAAATGGAGAGGCTATTTTAAACATGACTAACTGAATCCAGATTAGTGATCACTCAAATTCAAAAGTTTCCTAGAATCTAGCAACTTAAAGTGATCGCTAAAAACAGTGAAGCTACCCCCAGCTTTTACACCAAACTAGCATTCAACCAGTCACTCATTTTTCTCTCTCTTAAGTGTCTTTGCTTATAGTCCCTAATCCATGATCAACATCAGCACCTTCCCATTAAATGGGGCAGAATGGAACTTTTGGGGTTTTACTGGCTTAAATTGGTCATTGTAAGACCACTAGACACAAATTGGACATCCTTTGGTTTGTGATGGTTCAAGTCCTGTCATCACACACACACCAACTCATTTCCAAGACAGTGCAGATAATCATTTTTCAGATAAGCTTAGTTTGTTCTGTATATGGTCAGGTCATGATTCATACTGTCACGTGATTTAACAATGATTTAATTTGTAAATACACTCTGATCTCTAGATATTACAAAAATAAAAGCAAGTTAGTAACATTGAATAATATGCAACACAAAGGCCATGCTAGTGCCTCTACTGCTGAGAAACAAGCCCAGCCCCTGTGCCAGATTTGCTTCCACTGCATATGCACCCAAGCCCAGCAAATCATCAGCATAAATTGCTTATGTGGTTCCAAGTGTGTGCTCCATCTCCATTCTGAGGTTCTGTCTGAACACAAATGTTTCTGATAGCAAGCAGGCACGTCTCACTTTGTCTTTAAACAGTTGTATCACTGTAAAAGCCAATTCAAAAGCAATGTTTGATTTTGCTGTGCCTTTTTCAGTTTCATAGCTGTCACAAGTTCATCTCTGTTTTAAGGGAGCCCCACAAAAGATTCTAGCTGTGGGGGGGGGGGAATATGAATCTTTATTGCTTTTTTATTCCACAATAAAGTTTTTCTGAGTTTCATTTCTCATCTTGATGCATGAAAATCTTGAACATGGCCTCCAAGGTGCATGAATAATCACTAGCAACGAAGAGATGGCAGCAGCAGACTGTGGAGACACCTATGAATCTATACTCTCTCAGTGTTGTAATCGTGAAAGCAAACTGTTCATAGCATAGCACATGTAATAATATAGCATATTAGAAATCTTGCACATTACAAGATCAATCACTAAAGCCCTCTCTAGACATATTTGAAATCTCCATTCAGGTAACACCAGCTAAATCTGCCAAGAAACTGGGGCCGGGTTTGGAATGTTACTATTTCAGAAGTATTTTGTTGGACGTCTTTTTATTTTTAACATTTTTATTTGGCACAGGTAATCTATGAGAAAAAATGGGATGACTGGATACTGAAAATTTGGTGAACTTCCCATTTTTCTCCAGAAAAAAAAAAGCAGTTTATACTGTAATAAAATGTAATGCATCAGATTGAACCAAATCTTTTACATTTGGATTACAATTGAGATGTTTAGGAAATGTTAATTGTTTCAGAATTCTGCCACCTCCCAGGCAAGCTGTACAACTAGCAAAAGCAGAAGAATGTTCTTTTTAATACACAAATCAGAAGATCTAAAGTATCACATGCAACAAACGTACTGTGTCTTAACGCACTTCACAGTACAACATGCAGTGTCTCTTTGAAGTTCTTTCTATTGTCTGGTTGAGGGCCAATTTTAAAATGTCTAGAGAGAAATACCTAATTTTAGGCTAGTTCCTAAAAGTAAACTTGCATTCTTAGGGTTATGGGTACACAACTTGTCACAAGGTAAGCTAAAGTGTGAATTTACAGTGCCTCAGTTATTCCACAGTAACTGCCCCTGTGCATGCTTTCACTGTGCTGTGTCAGGTAATTTGACCTCAATGAAAGTGGAGTGAGTTACCTCACAATTTCCCGCTAGGAAAGAACACCCATGCAGGAGAAGCTGATGGGCTGTAAATTCACACCTCATGGTAACTTGAACAAATGCCCTTACCTTACACTGGCCCAAGGAGTCCCAAACTGTGTTATGCATGTGTGGCATGCGTACTTGATGTTCTATCCATTCATTTTGCAATCATTTTTAAAAAGGTGGTATGAGAACCAATAAAATTCAGAAGCTGCTGCTCTACCTTATAATTTTAGCTCTTAAAGTCTCATCAGTTCTGCTATAAGGACATGGTTATGCTGTACAAAGCCAAAAAGCACGGGTTGTTAGGGAAACGACCCATCAGTAGCTAGGTTACACGCAGAATTCAAACATTTTGTTTATTATTTTATTTTATTTTGTTTTTGGAGAACAGTCCGAGAAATCTTACTGCTTCCTACTAACTAAATAGAAGAAGCAACATTTGGCATTTAGCCTGGGAATAGTGTGAACAGCCTCTTACCCAAACATTAAGAAGAAAGTTAACTTTAAAATGCTTTGATAGGTCTGTTTTCATGACAGATGGCAATGAGGGCTTGTCAGTGCCAATTTTATCATTCCCCTTTCCCCGATTTTCAAAGGCTTAAGGAAGTTTTCAATTAGCATTTCTAAAGGAATCAATTAATTTTGCTGACTAGGAATGTAAACTGCAAGATTAGACTACTCTGCACTTTTATTGTACTCAGCATGGCGTTTTCCTTCTCTAGGTAACACCAATATGCACCAGAAATAGGAGTTTGAAATCATACGGTATATCAGTGCTTTCTTCTGCTTATTACGATTACTTGGCGTTTATGGTGTGCCCTCTATTTAGTATTGTACTGAGCACCAGCTATAGTTCTTTTCTCCTCCTTTAACACAAACACCATGTCAATGCCAAATGCTGGATTTTGTTTGTATAATACACTTACCACTAAAGACATTGTAGAACTAAGTTTATTCAAGAAAACCCACACGATCTATCCTGTGGTTACCAGAGTTTGCTAAGCCATAGATAACAGCAAACATTGAAACAGAATACAGTGTATCAAACCAAATCATTTAAATTTTGGATTACAGTTATAATGCTCAGGTAACACAAGTTGTTGTTGGGTGTTATCATCTCACTTTCTTTGATATATGTGCAATGCAACTGGCAGAAGCAGAAGTGGATGAATACTGTTTCTAATAAAAATAACCTGAAGAGTGGTGACTTACATGACATTTAAACTGTCAGAATGAAAATACATACTATTCTACCTACAGGCAGCATATAGTTACAAAAATATTGGTCCAGCCTCTAGTTAATGGGAAAACAATATCCCCATGTGTAATGGCCAAACACCATTCTCAGTGAAATATTTAGAAAAAGCTATTTAACTTTTTTTTTATTCGTAGTTGAACACCGAAGTTGCTATGGCAATATGGAAGTCACTACTTGTCATGTGTATTGCACCAAAGATTTATGCAAAAGCACATTTTTCCAAGTTGTAAAAGAAGCAAAACTCTAATAAATAAAAGACAATAAATATGTCCACTGGCATTTTACTGCCACTAGTCCTAGATGAGTAAGTTGCTATATTTAAGTTTAAACAGTTATCCATACTTTGCCCAGTCTTTCCATTCCTTAGAACTTTTAAAGATAGTTTTGTTAAGTGGGAAAGTTCTTAAAAACTGAGCAAAAGAATTAAGCTGTATATTAAAATAGGCCATTTCAAAGCCAAGCCTTGAAACTACCATCATTTTGGTATTGCACTATAATGCTGGAATAATTTTTACACAGAATTTACTATATGGAGGAGAGGGACAACCAACACTGCTGGATAACAGACTTGATTGGCACTGTATTGGTAAGCCAAGATATGTGCCTCAGACTGCTACACAATATAAGTGGGAACACATGCAGCAAACTTGGTTTTAGTCTGCCCCAAACCAAAAAAAACAGTATTGCTCACTCTTCTTCCTTTAGGTAAACAGTAGCAAATATATTTCAACCAAAAGATGAAGTTTTAAAATAAGATAAGCTAACTGCTGTCACATTCAGCATTGTATCCAACTACATAAAATGAAAGAATAGCAGACAGGAATATTAAATCATATTTTACCTTTAATAATGGTTCAGTCAAAAAAATTAGCTTTGAAAATCTCCAGCTAACTGTGAAAACCGGAAGAAGCTGAGACCTGACCCTACTGAACAACACAGATTAAAACTGTGGTTTGGCCTAGCTGCTTTCAACTTCTCCATTTCCACCTCCATTGTTGTAAATAAAAAGGTATCACTTTAAAAGAAAAAAAAGTCAGCCTTTAAAATTAGGTGGATGTTGTACTGTAGTAGCCTAACTTTGATTTAAGGAAGAAAGATGAAATGTTCTTAATATAGTAAAAACAAAACATAAAAAAGGAAATGGAAATCCTTAGAAATCACTGTGTGTGTGTGTTTAGGATTCTCATCAACATTTAAAACTACTGAAAATAAGGTTGCCACCTTACCTTTTTTTGGACTAGTGCACCTGATTTTAAACAGGTTTTCTTCCAGTCTCCTAAGTTTCTGATCCTCTTATCCAGTTTTCTGCTGTACTGCTCTCCCACCTTCAAGCTGAATACCGAGTCAGTCCTGCCTTCTGCTTTTCTTGGCAGGAGGCAGAGCAAGCTTTTAATTTCGGTAGTCAGAGTGACAGAACAACAAAAGCACAGCAGATAGAAGAGCTTAATTCTTCCCCAGGAAGAAAATACATTTGTTCCACAAAGGGCTGCAAAATCTTCCAAAGGCACCTCTTTCCCCAGGTTTTTTTCCTGAAAGCAAGATGGCAATCTTAATTGAAAAAGGATGCTAAATTTTTTAAATAACTTAAAAAAAATCATTTTTTCTTATATAAAGCAGCAAAAACATTTTTCCTCTGCAGAAAGAGAAATGTTAACAAAGAAACACACCAATGTAAATGCACTGTTCATAAACTTCGGCTAATTTTAATTTCACAATAAAGTCAAACTTTATATTTTCTCTATTCTTTAACCTCATCAGTGCTGTCTGAAGAAGATTCTTTGGCATCTTCAGTCTCTCTGTTACTTTCTTCTTGATTTAGATTTTCATTTTCTGATTTGGTCCCATTAAGTAGAGAGTTTTCACCATTTACAAACCCATTCTCTGTGACTTCTGCATCAATGGCTTCGCCAATCTTTAAGTTCCCTTGCTCCTCTGCTTCTTCCTCTAGGTTTCTCAAGACAATTGGGAGTCTAGAGTCAGCCACAGTGTTCTCTAGCAAGGCTATATTGCTCTCTTCATATTTTGGAAGGGGGTTTCCATCTGCCATTTGTTTGTTATAGTACTCTCTGTTGGCAGCTGCACTCTTTACTGCTTTCTCCAAAATCTCTTTTTCACCCAAGCGCAATTTGATAGCCATTGTCGCATGAGGAGTAAGGTCATGGGTCTCCAGGAAGGACTTGTCATCCTTGAGAAAAGAAAAAAAAACACGTGTTACCAAAATAAACAATACAACTTATGGGTCTTTGGCCCTTGGAACATGTTACCAGTTAATCACATCTGAAGTTGTTACTTATCACACCACTAATTTCATTAACCTGTGGCTAAAACAAGGAATAAGCAACAAAAGTTGCAGAAAAAATGTGTAATGATTTTGTGGCTGGTTTTGAGCAAACTATTAACTACTTGACAGACCAGGCTGCGGCTCCCAACTGCAGTGGAAGCCTCATCAGCTGATGGGGCTCCCAGCCATAGGAGCGCACCAGGAGATTCTAAGTTACCTCTGCACCAGTGATAAAGTGCAATGGGATGTGATGCTGGATCCCAGAGTCGGGCCTCCTGCCATGCACAAGTGGCATGGCAAGAAGAGTGATTGTGGGGATCCCACATGAGATCTCATCAGGTCTTCACTTCCATGTCAACCAGGAGCCTTTAATTACATAAGGCAAGGCCTCCAAACTTGCAGGCTTATCTATAGGGGCAAGTTTTGTGCCTCTATGTAGCCCCAATTAAGTCCATTAAAGAGAAGAGGTACTTTGCACTGATAAGCCTGCAGAATCATAGCATGTCAGTAGTTTTAAATATGATGAACAAACATGAATAAGAAATGGTATGTTTTCTTTACAGATTAGACCAGGGAAACTCACAAACATGAAGTTGAAACTGATCACATATAGGAGAGAAAAAACAAAGGCTACTTAGTTCTTTGCAGTGGTGCAAGTAGGATGGGACAACAGGATCAGGCACCCCAAGTAGTGATGGCAGTGGGTAGGGAAAACGCCGTGCCCCCCACAACTTTTCCTGTAATCACAGTGGCAGAGGCAACTGGAAGTCATTGCTGCCCAGGCAGCCCAGCCACATTCTTATGCTAATGCAGGGAAGGTTTATATGTAAAAGCACAGGTAATATAAACAGTTATAACAACTTGAAGATGAAGAGATGCTGTTCAGGGGGGAGAAAGGGACTGTGTTTTGCTAGGATCACTATGCAACAAACTTGAGATTACATAAAATGACAAGTTGTTTTGCTCCCTTTACCTCCACAGTAGTTTTGTAGGTTTTCAAAAGAAGGGATGCTCTAGCTTCAAGGAATGTCCAAAGTTTAACCTCATTGTCCCAGCTAACTGGAAATTCAGAGTTGCCCAGGGTGAAGATTTTGTCAATTGCATGTTCTCCTATCAAGTGCTCTTTCAGCTCTTCTGCAGTAAATATAAAAAACAAACTGTTAAAAAAATAATCTCATCATTTACTTCGGCAGTTTAAAAGTCACCGAAAGTTTATTTACAAAAATATGATCTGATATTATGAAGAGAAAAATCTCTTCCCTTAATAGAAGTTATCTAATGATCTGCCTATTTTTGGTACTACTCTCAAAGTGGCATCTGGAAGTCTGGAGGTTAACAGCAAAATGAACCTTCAACTTTATTCTGACATAAGGTACTGAATATTTTGGCCAAACATACATATCGTAACTCTTACTTCACAGATTATCACAGATGTATTGTCCTACATAATAGTTTATGACAAGCAAAATAGAGTATTTCAGGAAAGAGTTGTGTGTATTTGTAGACAATAGAAGAAATATTTGCTGGGAAAGAATGTATAAATACTAGTACAGTTATTTTTCCTATTGTCAAAGGGAATTTCTTTTAGTTGAACAAACTGACAGCTGTTGGTCAAAAAGTGCTTCCAATATGTTAGAAGACATCATGTGGCTTATGACAGCACTGCATACATTCTTTAAATCTTATTCCTTTTAATCATCAAAATTCTCTCCTGAAGAAAAGTTTATCACAAACTTCAAGTAAACATCTGACAGAAGTTGGTAAGAAAATGCTAACCCAACAGAATTGAGTGACATTTCCATTCGCTGATGAAAGGGTCACTGGGAACAGGACTTCATTAGTGAATCAACCACTTGCATGTAATACTGTTCCTCAGTGAAAAGCTTGAGTACAGACAATTACCAGTTTTCATACTGGGATGCATCAATTCATTTTATAGCAATAAACATACCATAAGTATGTTTCCTCCAAGAAAATGCATGCCCATCTGGGACTCAGAGAAAGTAGCCAGCTTGTTACATAATTATGACATCCTGCCTTTAAAAGGGAATCAAAGCTTGGGACCAGGACAAACACAAATACCCAGTTATCCTGGTACATAAAGCCAGACATATCAAAACAAGTTGAAGTCCAAAGCATATCATGCACAACACTTATTCTGGGTTCCCCAACTACCTGAAAAACTCCATCATATATATAAGCCATGAGAACAACTGTGGCATGGATTTGTATCTACAGTTAAGAACTCTAGGTTAAAACAGACAGACTGTTTAACTCTACAAAGACTAGCATTTTGATAAATCAAATTTTGCAATCTACTCCCAAACTTCTCCAAAAGTAATAAATCCATTATATGAATATGTGACAAATGAACTCCAGGCTCTACCTAACTGTGAAGATGGTAAATATTTACTTAGTGAGAAATAAGTAATTCAACAATTCTGTAACTCATATTATGGAAAACAGGACAAAGCTAAATGCTACAATTACTACTGACTTTCACAGGAGAGGCTCTTGTCTTGAAGGTAGGAATGGCAGAAAGTGAACTGATGGAGAAGTTGACAATGCTACAGAAGTCCTTTAAATCATCCTCACCTTAATAATACCAAGGTTTCTTTTATAAAGTTCTATAAAATCAGTTATAAATGAATACATATTTGAAAGTTGGACCCTTACACTGTATTATTTCACAAACTAAGCTTATCATAGATTATGAACTACAAAAAATGCAGTTTTAAATGTTCAAGCTGTTCAACTCTAAGATATCTCTTCTGGATTTTCTGTTACATGTTTTGGAATTTTCTAGTCCCATGACCAGATCTGGTGGTAAAAGCTGAAATACTGTCATATTAAGTGTGAGCAAGCTTCCAAGTCTTGGTGTGCCATTTTTAAACCTTAAGAAAAAATGATCAGACCACAGAGCAAGTTAATTTTTTGCAATCACAGGGGGATAAAAAAAAAAAAGCAGTGATGTACATATATAGCATCATTCAAAGTGAAGGATTTTACATCATCTGAAGCTTTGTACAGAAGGTCACAACAATTTCTAGAAGCATCAGTACAGTCCCTATGCCAAATGACAATGTCGATTGATACAATTTTATGTATTTAAAGGCATTGCAGTCTTAAAAGTCCCAGTTGTCTAAAGTCTAAACTTATGTTTCATGAGAAGCCAGGAGATCCAGGTTCTCTGATATATTCTCACACACAAAGAGATCCATTCTCAATCTTTCACTTTAAAAAACTTATTTTCAGTTTGTTTCATACATCTGTCACCTTTCCATTTAAAACGCACATATAAACATAAATTGTTGTAAATTATTTACCTTCACTCATACAAAACACTCGAAGGAAAGCCAAAAGCTGGGCAGAAATAGGAGGCTCAGTAGCGTGCAAGGCAAAAACGCTTGAACTAAAAAAAGACCAAACTCATGTTAAACTGTGGTAACTTCATTATTCTAACATGAAAATACAATGTTTAATAAATTCAGTGTTCCTCAGGAACATGTTGAAATAACAAGGTCAAACCAATTTTAAGGAGAAACTGAAGAACAACTTCTCTGACCTGTCTTAAGAGATAAACAATTTTTTTTTTAAACTGCTTGTTCTTTGGGGGAAAACTCAGAATTACTTTTGGTATGGTTTTCATAATAAATTCATGAAAAAGTAACATTATACAAATCTTCCCCATCATACTGCAGCCTGAACTGAAAGGACTTTCTTCTGAAGACATATTTGTTACTTATACAGATCACAAGCTGTACTTTGTAATGTATGTGCAAGGGATAGGAATGAAAGAAAAAACCCCCCACAAATAGGTTCAAATTAAACCATTGGCTGATTCTGTTCAAGTTTGTATTAAAACCAAAAGTGTTCCCTTCCTGTATACTCCAGATTACACAATGCTACAGCTGAGAAAAATTCATTAAAACTTCATTATGACATTAATTTGCTATATAAACTGAAGGCCTAAGCAAACTATTACAAAACATATTTAATAATGCTTAACTGGACTTCATACACTTTGAAATATTCAAATATCAAACCCAGTTCATTGTTTTACTTACGTTGGGATGCCGGCACGAGCTAAAACCTCAGCCTTCATAGCATACAGCCTGTCACTTTTACTCACTCCAAGCTTTATTTTCACTCTGTCATGTGAATTATTATCAAAGAAAAAACCACTGTGGATCACAAACTCTGCATTTGACCGAGTGCCGTAAAAAATGTAAATCTAGAAGGATGAAAAGAGCAGTGAAGAGAGAAAAAAAGCTAAAGATAAACTCAAAGAACTGATATAAGTTGAAAGTTATTTCCTGGAAAAGTTATTTTATTGTAATAACACGATGTTTACGAGGCTACAGAACTGAAATGCATATTTGTTTTCATTTGTTTATTCAAAATGCTGGCAATGTTGTTATATGACTTCAAAGTAAGAGGTGTCCAGTAGTTGATGTGGATTTCTATAGAGAATGGAAACTCCCCATTACAAAGGGAGGCAACTGCTATTTAAATATACTGACACATCTCATTTTTTTGTGAATGTTTTATATTACCCTTGGTCTCCCAACACTCTCTAAATCAATTTTGTTCCATTAAGAACATGTTCAGTAATATATGTTATTTTTAAAAATATATGTGAATTAATATACTCTGCAGTAAGACTCTGAAGTAAATGCTTAAAAATAATTAAAGAAAAAAAATGTTATAGTTTTAAGTTGAGTTTTTACCTGACAATGGCTATATAAAATTCTCAGTAGAGCAAGGCACTATATTATCTGTTGCAGTCGGTAATCACCAAGGCATTTATCCTTTCTTTTGATAATGGAATTGTAAACCGAAACAAGTCTTTTATTTCTTATAAAATACCTAGAAGAACACTACCTAAGTATGAAAGTTCTAGATATGTCTATACTTTCTTTTAGAGGTAGACTCAAGATCCATTAAGAATCCAAACTGTCATTAGACATGAATGTAAACTTCAGATCGAAATAGTAATTTCCACCTATCCCAGTTTACAAGGTGAGAGTTCAATGTTGTTCTTCTCCAAGCCAAGCAAAACTAATCATATGATCACAGAAAAGTAAGGCTACAGGGGCCATAAGGTCATGTAGTCCTACCCCCTGCTCAAGGCAGGACCCCCCCAGCTAAACCATCCCAAGTTAAGTGTCTGTCTAATTGGCTTCTTGGAAATTTTCAGGGATGGAGATCCTAAAACTTCTTTAGGTAGCCTGTTCCAATGCTTAACCAATTAATGATGCAATTTTTTTTTTCTGTTAAGTTTTACATCAGTGATTCTCACCCCTTGTTAAACTCAGAGCACTCAGAAAATGCCAGCTCTTAGCTTTCATTTGTTTGTTGACTACAGAAAATAAAGGAGCAGTTCTATAGCAAAGAAACATCACACGAAGTCAAAAAGGACCAGAACAGAATGTTTCTGATGCTATAGATTCCTTTTTTAAAATCTCTGAATTTCTCCTGTGAAACAGTACTAATGTTGTGTCGCATCCTTCAGCACTTAAAAGGATGGCGTGGCACCTCCAGGTGCTGCAACACCTGGTTGAGAATCAGTATTTTATATGTCTCCCTACCCTAGGCTGTAAATGGTTAGTAGTTTAATGCACCTAATCCATAAAATATTATAGATAATCCCACGTGCATGGATTGCCCATGTACATTGGAGAGATTACTGTAAGTATATAAACATGCTAACAAAACTCTGCACACTGCCCTCCAAAGTGCTTGGGGAACTTCTAATATTAAATGGCAATATTTAAATACTTGTGATAGCTGAAAATACTGCAAAAGGAAAAGAACCCTGAACTCAGAACACACCAGTGTAGAAGTCTGTTAGATCAACTCCAATGTACACTCGATGTCAGATGAAACTTCTGTATAATTCATGAGTAAACAGAAGTCAGCAATCTTACAGCCACAAACAGAAGTGAAGCTCCCCAGTCCAACTCACACCACTTCACAGAAAGAGCCATGAGGTTAGACCAATCCTTCTGACCCAACAGTTGTTAGCTGTTGGGTCCAGAAGGCGTGTGACCAAGCTCCACTTTAGAGTTGATCTAGGGAGAGAGGCTGCGTCTCTTCAGCCTCTTCCCCCAGCTCCATTCTCCGACTCCCAGGCTCTGGTGCTCTCTCAGGATAGGAGGGGAAGAAGGCAAGGGAGAGAGGTCCCTTCCGGGGTTTCCGCAGCCTACGCTGGAGTGGGGTGGGTAGGTGGATAGACTGGAGCCCTCCCCTCCTGGGGGGGGCGGGGGGCGGGCGCTTCAATCCACCTGCCCCACCCTCCAGCACCGGCTAGGCAACCCCCAGAATGAGCTTCTTCTATTTCTACTTCTTCAAGACTTATTTTCAACAATAAGTACATTTCCTATGCTTTGGATTCACTGTTTTTCAGTCTGAATGGGTGGACCAATTAGTCCAAGGCCAGGGAAATTACTTTCAGGTATATTTCTTTTTTTTAAGCCCTTGGGATGAACATGGTACAGGTCAAATAATCACTGGGAAGGAAAATGGCCTCTGTCACCTATGTTGGTTGGTAACACTACCCCTTATTTGGCAATTGGATAACTCTTAAGCCAGTGGGCCAACCTTTACAGCATGCATGTCACAAATTAAGCCCTGTACCCTCCCTGAACACACACTGATCCACTTCTGCCATCTAATCAGATGCTCTGCTCTGTCTTCTCCCCTTGGCTCCCAGACTGTTTTGCTGCTCTGCTTTCTGCTCCCTGCCCTATCTACTACAGCCAGTTGTCTGCCCCCTTCCTTGATCTACCATGTACCACACAGAGATGCTGTCTGTGCCACTTGTGACACGTGTGCTGTAGGCTGGTCACCTCCATTAGGCTAACACATACCAGTTAAACAATAAAGAAATGTACGGCGACCTGCTGCTGGTTATGAAAACTGAGGAACTGAGGTATTGTCCTTTAATAATTTCATTTTGAAATGTCTCAACTGGTATCTAATATTTGTATACACCTCCCAGTGATTAAATGTTTGGACCAGCCCATAAGTCTTAAGGAGGATATCTTTACAGATGCAAAAAAGGATATATTTTATTCTAATTTAATTTTTTTAGTTTTACTAGAACTTGGTCAAAAATTAACCAAGTACAACAAAATCTCTGCTATGCAAGACCTCACCTTTGATATTAAATCTTTACATACATTAACTGTACCTGAAAAATACAAAGGCTTTAATTGCAGGTAATTACAACGTGTTCAGTTATCTTGTGCCCTCATCTTCAGGGGCAACGATGCAATGTTGCACAATACTTCACCCAAAAACCAAGGTGTAGATAACTGTTCATATTACCTGCTCTCCAGCTTTAAAATCCTGAAGTGCTACACATTCACATCGGTCATCTTCTAAATTGTAGCCAGTAGTGATCTATCCAAAGAAAAAAAAAAAAAAAGACATATCTTTAGCATCTTGCATTTGTTTTTTCCCTGTTTTGATAAAACTACCTTTTATTAAAGTGGAATTTAAACAGAAGAAACTGCACATGAACATATTTTCCTTTACCTGACATAGCATAGATGATATTAAATGTTTATGAATTCTAAAACAATAATTTCTTAGTTAGGAACATTAAAATCTCTGCATCAGAGAAATTTAAGAAAGCAAAGGGAAAGCTCTGAGGAAAGTACCCTCCATAGACCAACACTCACTGGTCCTGAGCTAAATCCAGCAGCTTATTATAAAGTTCTTGAATGTTAAGACACTACTGTGAGGTACGCTAGAGACCTACAGTGAGTATGCTATTTTGTCTCATATCCTTCAAATATCAGTGCATTTTTTCTCTCTCTCTCAATGAAAAAGGAGCAACTATGACTCTTTAGGGGATACCATCTTCAGAGAACTCCAATTTACTTGCAAATAATTCCCTTTATCTGAAGTTAAGTAATTAATCTTAGAAATTGAAGGGATTTTTTCTGTAAAAGCATACAGCAGAGGAGGGAAAAAGTACTCCTTATTGTCTTTGGAATAAAATCCCTTTCAAAAAGAAAAAAAAAAAAGAAAGTCACAAAACTAAATGTGCTCACTAGCAAGTAAAGTCATCCTAAAACTTTTAAACAAAAATTATTTTGTTATAGTTACACACTTGAATAATCCCACACAACAAAGAACCCATACTAATCGTAAGAACTAAAGGGGTCTGGACAGAAAAAAAGTATGCAATAATTGGGCAATCAAGGAGCAACTTCTCTAAGTTTTCTGAATTCAATTTTTACACAGGTACACTGTAGTAAAATAGTCCATTGACCAGAAGGACAAACTGCAGAGCCACAAATTCTCTTAAAGGGTCTTGGTACAGTTGGCACTTTGAGCTGTTCAAATGTAGATCAGTGCTCATTTGGAGCAGTCACACTGTAAGGCAGTGATTTCCAACCTTTTTCACTTGTGGACCCCTAAAACATTTCAAATAGAGGTGAGGACCCCTTTGAATTGTAAGTGTGGGTATTCACACACTTTTGACTGATCACAGTCATCTTTCATGGACACTTCAAGGAAGTCTGTAAAACCCCTAGGGGTCTGCGAACCACAGGTTGAAAACCACTGCCTCAGGCTAAAAACCTTCTCTGATTGTCCCCCACCTGCACAGGTGTGACTTGCCATTACAGGGCTGGGCAAGTAGGGCCCTGAGGAGGAGTGAGAGTTGTCACTACAGGACAAGTGTGCCAGGACAGGCTTGTCCCTGCTCTTGGTGGGTGGGTGCAAAATAGGAGGGGAAGAGGGGCAGGAACGTGAAACTGGGAGGTGGCGAGTTAATGAGATAGGGGTGGATAAATGAACTGGGAAGTAAAAAGAAAACAGACATAGGGGAAGGGTGGTGAAATGAAGCATAAGATAAAAATATACAGCATTAATCTCATAAATCTGGATCTCAAAAAATGAATTCTCGAAAATCCGGCACATTTTAAGCTTTTCTCTCTGCTCCCCGGAAGCTTGCACATGGCGGCTGCCGCTGTTATCCACCACCCCGCTCCATGTACGGCCCACTGCTCTGGGACTGACCACTGCTACTTCCCCTCTCCCCCTGCCACCGCTCCATTTTCAAAAAACGGAATTTTCACATTTCCGGCAGGTGCTCAGTCCCGAGCATGCTGGATTTATGAGCTTATACTGTATATAAAAAAAAATAATTTAAAAAGAAATAAGAAGTTAATTTAAAAAGGTCTCATGTTTTAACAAAGTCAGATCTGTCATTTTGGTGTGGGGAAGTGCTGGTTATGCTTCCCAGGGTGGATGGGAGGTGGGAGCAGTGAGGGAAGGTGCTTTTAGGGGAGCTACTGTGTAGCAAGAAACCCTTTTGTCTGCCCCAATGTGAAGCTCCTTCATATGGCCAAAGCTCCTCTTAGTATTTGCCCCCTTTTGGGGATGCTTTCTCTTTTCTACCTTTTCTTCCTTCCTCTCTCTTTTTCTTTTATTATACTACTATTATTTTTATATAAGGTGTAGGGAAAACAGAGCTTGTAGATGCTTTTACAAATGTACTTTAAGTTCAAAAGTAAGTTGTACCATGTAGCAAAGTTAACAAGAGCAGGAATCTCTGTATGGAGCAGGTCCCTGAATGAATCATGACTGATTGTGTAACACAGTAGCTAGTCTGGATAAGTATGTTAATGAGCAGCAATTAACACCTATGAAATCAGAGACCAAGGAGAGGAAAGAATCAATAAAGAGCCAGGAAACTTCATCGTTAAAGGTACGGAACCCCCGTTTGAACTAATCAATGCTGGAAACAGACCCTTGGGGCTGAAATACCCCCTGATCAACCACTTCCAGAGCTCTATTCGTCATGACAGTGAATCAATCAAAATTCATCAACAGACTCCTGAGACTGCACATACCTGTGGACCTGACCCCTGCAGCTGACAGCTGCCATCCAGCAGCTACCAAGAGGGACGTCCCTTAAGGACAACAGCCCCTGGATTGGGTAAGCCTGAGAACTGGGGAGTCAAAGTCTGCCAGAGAGGTATAAAAGGCAGCAAAGGATGACCCCAAAGGGCGCCCTCTTTCACCTGACCCACCCTGCCTGTCCAGCCAGAAGGACCAGCTGGTGACCCCCTTCTGAAGCAATATCACACTGAAAGAAGCCTCAACTAGCCATTGACAGTAGACTCCAGTGCTTGGGGATACGTGTATCTTGACACCAGCGCTTAATGCTCAGAGCTAGCTTGTGTGTGTGTGTGCGTGCGTGCGTGTACGTACATATACGTGTACTTGTACATGAATGTGTGCGTGTTTGAGGGGATCAGCACCAAGGTTTATGGTCTGACTTTTGCATCCGTCCAATAAACTAGAATTTTATGATGATCCTGTGACCTGGTGCTTTGTAGCCAATAACTGCCCCTGCCTTGGAAAGGAAGCCCCAGGTCATTGGGAACCAATCCAGTTCCCTACCTTGTTCCCCCCAAATCCCACTCCTGGACCCACCCATGACCTGCAACCTGGTTAGCTGGCATGTGCTCTGTTGCATCTCTGGGGTGGGAAGGTACACCCCCGGGAGAAGAAGGGAGAGTTGGCTTGGTGCCAGAACTGTCCCCTGGGCAGTAGAGTTCAGGGGGTAGAAAGTTTGTCCACACAAAAACAGAAGGTAGGGAAAGGGACACTGCATCCTGGGATGCAGGAGGACTACAACTTGGGTGGGAGTGACCACACATTAACAGAACACAAGGTGGGCAACATAGATCCAAGATGAACATGCCCAGGAGTGGCATAACTTTAAGGCACCTAAAGCAAGCTTAAAACTAGTTTCAGGTGTTGTGTGGACAATCCAGGGGTTAAAAGCTCCCAGTGGCTCCCAAAATGAATGCGCAACAAGGCTCTCACACCGACCACTGCAAGAACTTTGTTTTCTGCTACAGAGATTAGGTCTGAACACTATATCGTGACTGCCATCTGCCATCTTGGATTTGCTTTGTCTGAGGAGAGAACCCTTTGGGCTACTTCGAAAGCTTAGGTGGTGGCTTTACTTTGCTCACATATTTAAATATGCATCTGTAAGCCAAAACTATTCTTCCAAAATTTCAAGAAATTCTTCTCAGACAGAAGAAATCCAGAATGGCAGCCATGAGCTAGAGCAATAGGAGTTCACTTTACACTTATGAAATGGCACTGTTTAAGACCTTAGTCAATATGTGATCTTTGAAGACCCACAGGGCCCATTATGATCATCCACTCTGAATTCCTACTTAACACAGACTGCAGCATTTTACCCAGAGATTCTACTATACCACCCTGGATTGGTATTAAAGTTGAGGAAGATATAAAGCCTCCAAGTTCTAA
The DNA here is from genome assembly GCF_001723895.1 of Crocodylus porosus. Taxonomy (NCBI): domain Eukaryota; kingdom Metazoa; phylum Chordata; order Crocodylia; family Crocodylidae; genus Crocodylus; species Crocodylus porosus. The sequence continues at coordinate 95,534,961 of NW_017728947.1, forward strand.
ATGACCCCCACACTTTACCCACTCCCCTGTAACCTGTTCCTATGGCTGTTTATCCCAATTTCAGTGATCGCACTTGAAAAAAAAAAATGCACCTTCCAACCACAGAAAGGAATTTCTGGTAACTTCTTAAAAGCTTGAGATGTTTTACAATTTCTTTAGTTACTGCATAGGCACAAGAAATGTTTTCAAACTCTGAAAAACCCTTAGGGCACATCCATACATGCAGGCACATGCGCTTGCAGCAGCTCATATAGGAGCGACGCAAATTTGAGCAGGGGATTTTTGCCTCAGCGCACGTGCCAGGACATGCACTTTGGTATGGAGCAAGTTGTGCCACTTGGGGCAAAATAACCCTGCCCAGCTCCTTCTGGATTTTCAGCCAGGGGGAGCTAGAGCCTGGGGCCAGCACCTGTACTGGCCCCAGCAGTATAAAAAAAAGCTGCTTTGGCAAGCAGCTCAGGGCTACTCGCTCTCAGGATCTTCTGGGACCCAGCCAATTTGGTATCTAGGGACACTACCCCTTGTGCCAGCTGGGCTGCAGAAGCAGCATCCCAAATTCACTCTTTAAAATACCCCAAAATCCATGTTCTTCCACAATTAGAACAAAAAGACACTATATACATAACTGGGGCAGCAGAAGCACCATAGAGATGCTCTGGCCAGAAATCAGTGTCCCTCTGGAAGACCAGCTTCCCAGTTACCTCAGGGCATTGTCCAGGACCATGCCCTGCCCCACTTTTCCCCTCCAGGGTATTTTTGGATACCTGGGCATTCAGGTATCAAATTTTGAGCACGTGCTGCAAATATGCAGCACATGGAACATTTTTCAATTTGCCTCCTGCGCCATTTCAAACTGGTTTGGGATGCTGCAAGAGGCACATGAGCAGTGGCATACTGATTGGGGTGGGGGGGAAGAAATTGAGGGTAGTGGCTGGAGAAGCCAAGGTGCCTCCCGCATTTTGTGTCTGGCCCACCCACCATGTTGTGGGCTTCTTTTGCTGTTCTGGCTGGAAATTCCAGGTACCGCCCCTCCCCCCCGCAGCTGGTGTGCTGCAGTGCTAATTGACCCACAGAAGTGCCATGGGGTGGGAGCTGGGGCCCTGCACAAGCTGATTTGCCTTGGGACCCACATCCTGCTCAGATCGTCCTGGGAGGAGGGGATCACGTGAATGCAGGCACTAGCCCCCAGGCACTGGATACCCATGGGACGCCACTACATGTGTGCACTTGTCTGGATGTGCCCTTATAATCTCCTATAAGACTACTGCAAGGCAAAAATTTGAAACATTAGAGGGAATACCTAGATTCTGGCAGAAGGAGTCTGTCTTGGGGGAAGCTGTAATGTGTTTCCCCAAACTGCCAATCTTTAAAAATAGTTTTTCCAAGTGGAACATTCTGCAAAGTCCAATATAGCGCTAGACTAATTTACATGAAGGAAAGAATCAGACAAAACAAGAACTAAGCTGCTTCCTTCTCCAGAAGATAGATAAGTTGGCTCTTTCATGTTTTACTGCTGAAGCAAACCAGTTAGTGAATTTTAATTTTTGTGCAGAACACCCAAGTAGTGACCAAGTAACCAAATTGCTTGGTTAGGGATACAGATGGTCTCATTCCAACAGGCAAAACTAAGCTTATTCATTCAAAGCTCTGGCAGTACCAGTAATCAACCTCTGACTGTCAAAATACAATCCCACTAAAGAATAACAATGAGAAATGCATGAAGACAACCATTTTGACATAGTTCTTAGATGCAGGCTGATCTAATTAGTAGTGTCAGAAGCACGAAAAAGCTGGATGGACCTAACTCCAAAAAAACCTGAAAGAGCATTTCATTATCAAGCTGCTAAAAAAGGGAACTGTGGGACAGAGCAAGAATAGGGATATTATAGCTGATTGACTGAAGTGGCATTTCAGTACCATCTTTGGAACAGACAATGGAGGATGAAAACCCATCTTTTTCCTTACTTTCATGCAAGTGAGTCAAATAGTCACTTAATGCTTTTTTATCAGGATGGACCATAATCAGAGCAGAGAGGTAAAGACCTACTCATTTCTATTATGAAAATACAAAGTAGAGGTGTAAGAGTAAGCTTGGCAAATATACTTTTTCCTTCTGCTGGGTATTTAAGCAGTCTACATTTTTAATGAAAAGAAAATGAACAATGAACAGCTTTTTTTTTTGGTCAATGGTTAACAAAATTCAGTCCCCTCTATACCACTTTTGAACTAGATCCTGTGGAAAACAGTAAAAAAATGAAAGTGACTGTGTATGCATACTACCTTCGTTGTCTAGGTTTAAATGTATTCTCTCTCTCTCTCTCTCCCCTCCTGCTAGGGTAAATTTCTTAAAAGACAAAAGTATTGCTGAGTCACCTTCCATGCTCTGAGAGCTTTGGGTTCCACAGGATGGCGTCACAGAAAGTAGCTTAAAAGTTTATTGCAATAAGGTACACTGCAGTAAGCCTCTCCCACCACAACTTTAAAAGTGGGATAAATGTTTCACCTGCCCAGATTCTCAAATGGCTGGTTGACGGAGGCAGTGAAGTTTGTGGGAGACACCTTTTACTTGACCAACTGTCTAGCTGGAAAGGACAGACATGTTTTCAAGTATCATTGCTCCCTTTCTTGCATTCTTCCTGGACCATCATGGCAACATTACATTAATATTACTGCAACATAAGCTAACAGAGATATGCAAACTACTACTTCAGTCTGCTTCCCTAGGTTCTACTTATGCCAATACACTGTCCTGTCATCCAGATCTACACTTTCTTACTGGACTTTATTACATGAATAGAGAAGACCAAGTCACATTTATTGCTGTTTACATCAAGTTATTCAACCCACTAAATAATGCAAAATCAAGTATGCATTCTTTAGCAGACAGAAGCTTTATGATCAACTGACTGCTGGTAGACTATCCTTTTGTGGACTTCCATTTTCCTCAATTCATGCATTAACCAACCATTTTGTGAAGCTGAGACATGGTCCTCTATAAGCTGGTAAAAATTCATGAGACAAATATGTCAGTAGGTCTGACTTTCTATATACACATCACCTTTTAAATGTTTAATATGCCCTAAAGTCGTATTTTAGCTTTTTTTCTTTGATGTGCTAACAGATAAACCGATTTTGTTGAAGTATGCTCTGCTCTTGTCATTGCTACCTCCATAACAAGGCTCTTTGGGCATGGTTAGAGAGCAGGCAGCACTGCTTAGCTTCAAATTTCTATCCTCTTTCCCTAGTGGTACCCAGGGCAGAGTGGCTTTGAGAGACAACCTCCATCAATCTGTTTTCATATTCTCAATATAAAATGCATCTAGTCTTGTGGATACCATGGGCAGAATTACCAGAAACAAAACTGTGTATGCGTGAAAATGAGAAATACTCAAATTTGACAGGAAAGATGTCTTCCCATAACTGATAATTCTCTCAAAGCTATTTACTTCTTAAACTTACCTAAGAAAAAAGTAACTATACACCTTGTTTACAATTATATCTAAAAGATACTTAATCATGAGAAAGTGAAACTGCTATGTCAAGAACTTTAAATTATTAGATTTCTTTAGAAAAGTCAGCTTTTGAGTCAGCTGGAAAGATGGAAGCCCAATTTTAAGAACCATAATGAAAAGCAACATTAAAATACACTACTGAAATTCCTTAGTATATTAAAGTTATATTATTTCCTAATCACACCAAAGAAATCCTTACCAGACCATTGGTATGATTACACATGTCCCATAAAGGAATCAGAGCCAGGGTAACTCGAGAACCATCTTCAGTTGGTATCTGATTTTGTCGTGTCATAACAGAGGAAACTGCCCATCTGCAAAGAAAAAAAAAAACTTCAAGAAGTCATTATTTAAACCTGGCCAGCTAATAAGACACAATCCAGTCTCAAACAATGGTTTAGAACAGAGGTAGGCCAGAAGCAGCCCGCCAGGCCATTCTATCTGGCCTGCAGGGCCCCTAAAAAATTTAGAAAATTAATATTAAATCTGCCCTGAGCTGCTTGTCATGCGGCCCTCGATGGCTTGCCAAAACTCAGTAAATGGCCCTCTGCCCAAAATAACTGCCCACCCATGGTTTAGAATGATCAACGTGAGAAGCTTCCTCCTCATGAAAAAGCAGCATTCAGATCTCCACTTAAACATTTTTTAAACTGTGCATTTCCAAATAACACAAAATATTAGAATTTTCTAGGTACTACACTTCAGTCAACTAACTGCACCATAAAAATGATCTGAGGAACTAGAAAGCTGAACAGTAAATTACTTCTGTACACTTTATTACTCATATTTTGATCAACCTGACACTTAAATTGGCCTCCCCCCACTGGAAGAGGCACACTGTGGAGACACCATCCCAAAGTAGTGATTAAAACACAAAAGGGATACAAGGTCTCTAGGAAAGTTCGTGAATCTTTATTATTTATGGTATTTTACCATTTAATTCAACTCAAGTACCTTGAACCTCACCTCAACCCCACAATTTCTGACACCTCCAAGAGATACTCAGACTTCACATGTACAGCACAAGTTCTCCAGATCTCATACCAACTATAACCTTTTGGGAAATATGTGCACAAAGCCATTGGTAAATGTTCTTACACTGTGGATTAACGCACTTTATTTACTGCACGTGAGGCTCTTATGTTCCATTTGCTTAAATTAACTATTTTTCCCCACAACAGATTTCTTTGCAACTATTAAAACATACACGCTTATTCACTGTGCCTTTTGGCATTTCTCAAAAAAAGTATAGCAATATGATATACACAGATATTTTAAATGGTAACAGTAGGGTTCCCACACATATACCCAACAAAGCATCTCAGTTTTCAGGACCTTGAGATTCACTTAAAAAATTGCAAACCAACCTGTAGTCATCATAAGTGAAAGAATCCTTTAAAGGCAGTTTGCTGGCATTAGGATGGGTCTGGAAAATAGAAGTTTAAAAAAAAAAAAAAAAAAAAAAGGTGAAAAGAGAAAAAAAAAAATCAGAAATCAGTCTGCAGAATTTCATTATTTAGCTGCCTAACAGATCCTAACAAGAGCCAAATGAAGCAGGAGGCGTCCAGCCGCGCTACAGAGGGATCATCATGCTATTATGCTCTCATACATCACTGTCAACTTAATTTGTTGTGCCCAGCAGCCGCCATAAATCTGTTTCTTCATATTTCAAGACTGGAACCCACAGACACCACACAAAAATAAAAATTTAAGGTAGACTGACTCTGAGAAGGTAGAAAAATCAACCACAGAAAACCTAAGACAAAAATAAATTAGGTTTCACCAAATTTTACAATTCTTGTATTTCGCATATGTAGGATGAATTTCTAAATCTTCCTTCCCTCCCATAAAAGGTTTATTTGCAGAGAGTATACTACACTTCAGAAATCTCAACTACTGATGTTTTTTGGGTGCCTTACACATATTAGTTGCTTGCTGCATTAAACTCATCTGTACACAAACACATATCTAGAAGAAAGATTCCAATTTCTTTCAGAAACATCCAAAATACAGTAATTTAATGTATCATAAACATTCTAAAAATCTGGCTCTCAAGAGACTTTAAAACTTTGTTCCAATTAACAAATGGAAAACTATAACAGCATAATTTTAATCTTCAGTTTCAATTAAGTATGATGGGTAGATTGCAGTAAGTGATCAAATGAACAAATGGTTATTTCTAAAGATACAAATGAATTTTTGCTTGGCTGTATCTTTGCAACAGTGTTAATGCATGAAGCTCCATGTAGTATGCAGTTTTTACTCTTGATGCATTAGCATCACAAGTGCATGGTAATTTATCATCTCTCACTGTAATGTACTTTCTGGCACTGTGTGCAGGACAGTAGGGGATGAGGTAAAAGTGGCTCAAACCGTAAATCAATTAGAAAACAAAAGCTTGTGCTCAGTGCGCAATTTTAGGCAAATTATATATTACAAAAGACTGCCAATTGGGTGTTAGGTCCCAGGTGTCTGCTCTCCCCAATCCCTATAGTTAACCCTTCGGATGGACTGTCTCTGAAATGGGTAATATTTTTAAGGAAAAAAAGTTAGTTAAAACAAATCCTATTGTTAAATTCCACATTTGGGTGGGATTTTTGTGGACATTGAACAATGTGGATATTGCGTTACAGATTCCAACTTAACTGGATATTTTACAAAAAATGACTTTTTCCTGAGAAAAGCATTAACACAGTATTTAATCACAGGCAGCATACTTCAGGAGACAGGTTATATCCAGTCAGCCAATACCAGAGTTAGAATATTGTAACAATTGAAATGATATACATTTGTTTACAATTCTACAGTGCCTAAATTATATTATCCTTTATGGCAACATAATTTCGATTTTGATTACCAAGAGATAGTCTTAAAAAAAATTAAAATTGGTATAATGAACTAAGCATCCAAGAAAGCTGTTATTCACAAGTGGATTAAAGATATTAACCAAGTAAGTTTCAATTTAAAAGTATTGCCTTAGAACATTCATGTCTTGTTCTATTATTAACTATTAATTATCACAGTCCTAAAACTTATTCTGTGCCTGGAAAGATTAAAGAAAAATTTCTGTGAACAGAGAAACACCTGAAAACTTCTGATTAATTATTTTTCCCTTTATATTCAATCCATATATATTTAAGCTATCTAGAAACAAGTCTTCCCTTCTCAACTGCTCACAAAATTGTGTTTCCTGGTTGCACAAAGAATTTTGCTTTTGCAAAACCACATACTTTTTCAACAACTGTCATATTGATGTTAGCTTCAGTTTTGTGTTTCAGGTTCACTGGGCAAGATGCTGTAAGTGTAGCACTGATGCCACCTACTGGTACTGAAGCAGAGTAGTCACCAATGCTACAAATTATATTATTAGATTTTTTCCAAGTGAACTTGAGTGGAAGTCACATCACAGCCATGCAAGGCCAGCATCCTTCCAAACTTTCTTCCTTCAAATCAAAATTCCTTACTTCTGAATGAAAACGAAGCTTTTTTACATTACAATCATTGTCAGAGGGACTAAAGTCCTTACCTTTAAGGAGTTAAGAATTAACTTAAGTAGATAAAATCAATGGAAAGCATTTGTCTTCCTTGTATAGGTTTCCCTCGCTTTATGTGGGTTCTGTACGTGTGAATTCGCTCTTATGCAATGACCCTTTTTATACTAAAAATTCATTATATGCGAGGTAAATTCACTTAGGTGATTCACTTATGTGTGGTGGAAGCCCGCAGTCAGCTGCTTTGTGCTGTGCATTGTAGGAGTGACACACACCAAAATATAGTCTGTGTGGATCTGTGCTCCTTGGTCATGGTCTGTGACGTGTTTCTGTAGTTGCCATCCCCATTACAATAGTGCCTTGTGCTTGTGTGTACTGTCTGCTGTTGGTGAGTACCAAAATTGTTTTGTAAATGTGGTAGAAATGGTCTGGGGGTCAGCAGTCAATGTCTTGGAACGTATCCCTATTTGTTACAGTGTAAAGTGGGTTCCCTTTATGCAAATTCAAGTGATTCACCATTTTCCAGGAATGCAGGTACAGCATAAAGCAAGGAAAACCTGTATACCTAATTCTTACAAGAGACTTCTTTTCCCCACCAAAACAAGTGCCAGACAGCATGAATAACAGTATTAAAACAGCCGTTTTCAATTGTCAGAAGATACTAAGAAGTTAAAACGCTTAATAAAGTCGGATTGTTCAAATTTTCTTTTCAAGTGAAAAAATGTGCCCTCAGACGTTAATTGAACACACTAAAGTACATGTAACTTATGTACATTTATTACACAGAAAGCAACTATGCCCGTGTGCCTGAATGATAACCTAGAATGAGCATCTATTACTGACAACAAGAGAGTACTTCACCTTTACCCCAAGTGAAAATTAGTATTAAATTTTGCTGGAGTAGTTTGCGTGACAGAATTTTGACAACAATGAACTACACTGAAGCCACTGGCTCATTTCACACAGGCAGCTGAACCACCAGCAGCAACTTCCAGTAACTATAAAAAGGAGTTCTCATTTCAACATGTGAGGTATATGTGAAGGCTCTATATTCCATTAAACTCTCAATGTCCCTCCTCATTTGTTGAGATTATAGACCACTGTTTCTTAACATAGTTAAACTTATTTTATATGGGCAAAGGGCAAGATGATACTGTCTCACAGTAAAAGATGCAAGACCAAATAAAATTATAAATACACAGTTACCATATTTATAACACTTTCCACAACACAATATCACAGTAACTATTTTAAAGTAGTTAAAATATACTTAGTCAGCACATCTGGTCATATTAAATTTCTGCCCCAAACTATTTTAGAATATAACTTAAAACCAACTCTATAGATTACAAGACCAAAAAAAAACAATATTCTGATTAAAAAATTGATTTAGCATGCAGCTTCTCTTTATAGTCCCTTGGTAAAAATGAAATCTCCCTAACAAACACTTAATAAAACCTGTCAATATATCTAGAAAGAAAAATGACACAAATGCATTAAGTATTAAATACCCTTGGAAAAAGTCACATATTCCATGAATTTTTGATGTACTATCTTGACATTAATGTAAAACCTTGATATTTATAATTGACAGATATTTAATAAAGTATAGAAGATGGCTGCTGCATAGCATGCAAATTCTTCAGGTTGATCAGAAAAAAACCTAACACACAGACATGTATTTAAACTAAACAAACACTTAATAAGGAACAAAATCAGATCCAGCTACTGCAGACTCATGCAGCCAGACCTTTATGCATCAACTATAAAATGAGGCATTTGGCATTACACACACCCTAATTCAAACTAATCAAGCCTGTGAAACAGCTTTGAATAGCTTTAAAAAGTTGGCTTTGTTTTAATTTAAAATGGGAACAAGAAGATGTGAATATTCTTCATTTAAATAAAGGCCCTGACATTCTACTGAAAGAATCAGAAGAAAAAAGCAATATTTAACTAAAAGTTATTTACCCTTTTGTGAAAATACTGTCAGAGTTGGCAATTGGGGTGACAGCCACAGCAAAAAGGGGTGGTGTACAGTCATCCACTGGGTGCTAAATTCACGCTTCCTCATAATGCTGTTTGGCCTAACAACCCTATTTCCCCCTTCAAAATTCCAAGCCACACTTTGAGACAGCTGAAAGATGTCTCAAAATAACTAGAAAAATTAAAAGGTAGCAGTGATTGCT
>NW_017728947.1:95545477-95558472 GCF_001723895.1 Crocodylus porosus
GCAGCAGCAGCAGCAGCAAGAGGCTGCCTGGCTGCAGCAGCAGCAGCAGCAGCAGCAGCAGCAGCAAGAGGCTGCCTGGCTGCAGCAACAGCAGCAGCAAGAGGCTGCCTGGCTGCAGCTGCTGCCATGCCAGGTGCTTGCATGCACTGCCCATGCAGGGAGCAGCAAAGCCATGCATCTGGCCATGCTTGCAGCAGGGGTTCCATGTGCCTGGGTCTGTGCAGAGCCTGGCACTCCCTGTGCGTGTCTGCATGTCCATCCTGGTGCTGCAGTCAGGAGCCCATGTGGTGCTAGATGGCCCTGTGCCAGGTGAGAGCTTGCATGTACTGGGCTGGGGTGAAGGGGAAGGCTTCCATGTCCCCTTGATGGCAAGCTGTGGGTGGGCGCTCATTAGGGCTGTGCAAAACAGCACTGTTCCACTTTGACATTTCAACGGAACTGCTTTTCATTTCAAGTTTCATTTTGAAAGCACTGTTCCATTTCCTTTCGTCAAAACTGTTTTGACATTTCCCCATAGGCTATTCCTCAGCCAGCACTGGGAAGATCAGTGCTGCCACGGGCCCTAGCTGGCAGCACCAGCCTCCTGTGATCCAGGAGGCAAACTGGGGGCCTGCAACCCCCAGGGGCAGTCCGGCACAGCCCTTGCAGCCCTCCCAGGGGTGCAGGTGGACCCCCTATCTGGCTGTTGGATGACAGGAGGCTGGTGTTGCTGGCTGGGACTGGCACTCAAGCCAAGTAAACCTGGCTTTGAAACTCAAAATGCTTTGAAACTTTCAAAATGTTTTAAGTACCCTTGTTTCATTTCGAAGGCTTTTGTTTCATTTCGATTTCATTGTTTTGAGCTCACACATTGAAACAGGTTTGAAATGAAACGCTGGGTGAAATTTTGCACAGCCCTTGTGGCCACCCCCATGCCATTGGACTAGCTGCAGTTTTGCAAGGCAGCTCAGACCTGGGGCACTTATGCCTGATGGCTCCCTACAGGAATGGGCCCTCTTGGACAGCTTGCCTGCCCTCACCAGATGCTTCCAGCCTGACTTCCCTTGGCATAAGGCGGGCGGGGGGGGAGAACTCCCAGTTTTTCTTAAAAGTAACATGGTGACCCTAGTTCTGCAGGGACAAAGATAGAACAAAAAAACCACACACATAAAAGCCTCCCAAAAAGCCCTCAGAAACACCCCAAAAAAACAAAAAAAAAATTTTGGGCCACCAGGACTTTTGATATTGATCATCAAAAAACAAACAAACAAACAAACAGTCTCACTAATAATGGCACTTCCTTGAAGAATTTCTCTTCCACATTACAGAAAGTTATCACCTGGACAAGAGCAAAAGTAGTCATCAAGTTCCTAACTCTCCAAAACACTTCAGCCCAAACACTTCAGCTTTGCTGAATCAACACCCAAGAAGAGAGATCAGCATTACTTTGCAGCTTAGTTACTGATTACATGATGACAGACACTCCAATGCAGCCTTGGTTCCTGTTCTTGTTAACAGAGACAAGGTAGAAGTTCTGAGAAGAGTAGTTTCAATTGCTCACATCCAGAGGAAAAGCAGTAAGACAATTTCTGCATCAATATTGCTAAATCAGGTTTCAATAGCCTCAAGAAACTCTTGGGCATCACTGAAGTAGACACAGCCTTTACTACTTCCATCATCTGAGGAAAGCATTCCATACAGCATGGAGATTATACTGTGGCCTTCAAAGCAAAAATGCAAGGATACTCGAGGTGCTTAAAGTCAAAACACAATTTAAGCTTCTACACTGCTAGATTTAATTCCTTTGAACTTAAAAAAATTTAAAGCTCAAGGGTTTGCTTTTTGTCCAAATGTAATTTTTCCCTTCCCTTCCTCAATGGAGTCTTTTCTCTTTCCAATGTACTCATTAACACAGGGAAATTTCATTTAAAGCTGAACTGGATGTCAGTTGATAGTTTCAGGCCACAGTGTACGTGTATGAAAAACACATACACACAAGATGCACACACACAGGACCAGAAGCAGGAAGATCTGTCAGCACTTGCTGGTTATTGTCCCTTTCCTAGCTGTGTAAATCCTTTGAAGCAGGGGCCTTGAAGAGAAACTCTTCTCTCTGGAGCTGTTGAGGCTGCAGTTGCCCTGAAGCTAAGCAAAATAAAGAATTCAATAAAGAGGATCCTAGTGATCTACAGGGAAACAAGAATTCTCATCTTCTATTGGATATATGCTACCTAACCTAATGAAGTAAACTACTGGTCCAGAATGGTAGATAGAAAATAAAAAAGCCAGCTGAAGTGAGATTTCTCCTACCTAAATATCACAATAAATTTGTCTCATTTAACAGCTAGACATACAGCTATTTTTAAATAGTAAGATGCAAGGTTTTCTAAGGTGAGAAAGATTATCCCAGTTCATAATTTTTAGAATCAGAGTAGAATTCCATGCTCTAAAGGATACTACAGGATTGCAACTGATTAAAGTTAAATTATTCACTTTCTGACTTGATGAGTATCCTAGGAGTACTGTAAATATTTGTCAGTAAGCTCTACTGATCTCATACACTATACAGATGGCACGGTTCTGAACTTATATCGTTCATATGCAACTGCAGGATCCACCTGGTGTACACAGAGTAGAATAACTTTTCCTGGCATAATGGAATTTCACTGCACTTTCCACAACCAAATAAATAAAGCTGTGCTGTAAGAATCCCCATAAACACACACCAACATGATAATACCTACCTGTTTTAGAGCCCAAGGGCTGTCAGATCAGTAACAGCTGGGGGACCCATGAATTTGCCTGACATAAAATGATGCCTTTTTCTCCTCCAGCCATGGTACAGACTAATAATTCTTAATCTTTTCCAAACTAGTGCCCTTCTTCAGTCTGAAAGGGTGCTTCCTCCCATTTGATTACAAGAACTGAAAAAGGATTATGATATACAGGCATAATCTCAGGTGGATAACCCCACACTACAGACAATGGATTTGTACCTTTGAGGAGCATGTTGCCTTGCAACTGTGTGTGGCGGGCCAGTAGGGGGCGCTCCTGCATTGAGCCGCCCACCTCCCTGCACCCGACCACCTTCCAGGCTCCAAATGCCTCCCTAGGGGTGCTTTACGTCCGGCCAACCCCCTTCCTGGAGCACACTTGCTAGCCTGGGGGTAATGTAGCTGCCACCCACTCCTGGCCCTGTGTCCTTGGGGAAACACAGGCCTAATGTCCTACGGGTACTCCACCCAGTACAGGCACTTGGGGCACTTCCCCAAGTCCAGGGGCAAAAGTAGAGTCTCCCTTAGTCTGCAGACCTAAGGGGTCTCTTAGGCATAATTTAGACCCACCCCTCAAAGTCTCCCACACCGGTCAGTCACAAAGGAGGACTTTATTGGTTACAGGGGTAGGGTGAAAATAAGGTACAAGATTGAGCAATATCCTAGAAATCCTAAAGAGCAAACAGTCTGGCTGAGGTAGCCTTTTGATCACGCATCTGAGTTACTGCCAGCTAGATAACTAATCAGATCTCGCGTAGCTTACTCACAAGCATCTTCCAGAGGCCGGTAAAGTTTCCCCTCTGGAGGCAGGCAGTTCCTTGCTCATGAGTTTTGGGGGAGAGAGCCAGTTTCAGATGGTAAAGCTCCTCTGAGTCCCCCATATGGCTGCTGCTCCCTCCTCCTGGGCAGTCCTAACTTATATAGCCCCTGTGACCTCATTCACCTGGTCCAGTGGAGGCCAGCTCCGGTTGGCTGTCGGCCAACTAATCTGAAATACATCACCAGTTGCCAGGCAGATTCCAGCCCACCAGGTAGATGCCCCTCACCCAGGTAACTGATGCCAGTCACGTAGGCAAAGGGAGCAGGTTTCCCCCCCCTCTCAGGAATGCAGCCAGCTCAAGTTACCTAAAGAGATAGGCTGAGGTGCGAATCCTCTGTGCTGGCCCATCTTAATCACACTGTCACAGGGCAGAGATTTTGGGGAGAAACCAAGGTGGCTTTCTGCCACACTGTGTGCATGCTTTCTTTTAAAAACAACAAAGAAAAGCCAAAGGGGTAGGGGGAGGGGAGGAGAGGAAAGGTAAGAGCACAACTGTTCAGTCCCCATCATGAGCAGAAATACTAAGAAGATATTAAACCTGTTTCCTTCAGGCCAGTGAGAGCATCTAGAAGACTGCCGTGGCTCTTGCATCCAAGCGCTCTAGATCTTGAACTAGAACTTGCTACATGAGCAAGCACTGCAGTTCCAACTGATGTTCCCCTTTTATGCTCATCACTCTCCTTTATTGCTCTCTGTTCTTCTGGAGAATCAAAGTATTGGATTCCTGCAGCAAATCCTTTCACCACCCAATTTTCCTCATTTTTTCTAGTGGTCAGAAAAATACCATATTTTCTCACATACAAAATGCCCTGGATCTTCATATGCATCTTGGGGATTTCATGAAATCCAGCTTTGACAGGGAAATCTGCAGGAAAAAAACCCTACAAAACAAACTTACTGAAAATAATCCTCAGGTCCCAGAAGGGAGGGGAGTCAGGTGTCCAAGAAGAGTGGTCGTTCCTTAAGGATATGATCCTCCAAACCCAAAGGGAGGTAATCCCAACACAGATCAAAGGGGGCAAAAAGGGGGCAAAAGCCCCTATGGCTCACCAGAAGCATACAGGAATGTCTCCTAGCTAAAAAGGAGGCGCACACCCAATGGAAGGAAGGGGCCATCACCAGGGAGGACTATACTTCAGTTGCTTGGGGATGTAGGGGGGCAGTCAGGAAGGCTAAGGCAGAGATGGAACAGGGCCTAGCTACCTGGATCAAGGACAACAAGAAGTCTTTTTTAAATACACAGGGGGTAAAAAGAAGGTACCAGGTAATGTGAGGCCTCTGCAGGACACGCTAGGAAATCTAGTCGTCGCACCAGACAGCAAAGCTAACCTATTTAACAATTTCCTTGCCTCCGTTTTTCTGAGCAGGGACTGAGTCACCCTCCCCCACTCCACCAGGACCCCCTGTAGGACCCAGGGGAGGTGCACCCAGGCCTAGGGTCAGTGAGGACCTAGTCAGGGAACTTCTGGAGAGACTGGATGTATGTAAATCAGCAGGTCCTGATGATCTCCACCCCAGAGTGATGAGGGAATTAGCTTAGATCATTGCGGGACCCCTGGCACAACTTTACAAGCACTCGTGGTGCTCTAGTGTGGTGCCAGAGGGTTGGAGAAGGGCCAATGTGGTTCCCATTTTCAAAAAAGGGAGGAAGGAGGACCCAGGAAACTATAGGCCAGTACCTAGGTCCCGGGTAAACTTTTTGAGAGAATTATCCTGAAGCATGTACGCAAGGGGCCAGCAGGGGAGATTATGCTTAGGGGCAACCAACATGGGTTCATTAGAGGCAGGTACTGCCAGACCAACCTGGTGGCCTTCTATGACCAGGTCACAAAATCTTTAGACACAGGGGTAGCCATGGACGTAGTCTTCCTTGACTTTAGGAAGACCTTCAATGCTGTCTCTCACCCCATTCTCATTAAAAAACTAGGAGACTGTGGCATCAACACCTACACAGTCAAATGGATCACTAGTTGGCTGGAGGGCCACACCCAGAGAATGGTGGTGGATGGGTCTTATTCGACCTGGAGGGATGTGGGCAGTGGGGTCCCCCAGGGCTCGGTCACAGGCCTGCGCTGTTCAACATCTTCATCAGTGACTTGGATGGGGGTGTAAAAAGCACCCAGTTCAAATTCACAGATGGCACCAATATGTGGGGAGAAGTGGGCATGCTAGAAGGGAGGAATAGGCTGCAAATCATACCTAGACAGGTTACAGGGGTGGGCGGATGAGAACAGGATGGGTTTCAACACTGACAAGTGTAAGGTACTGCACCTGGGGAAGAAGAACCAGCAGCATACCTACAGGCTGGGGAACTCCCTTCTCGTCAGTGCAGAGGCAGAAAAGGATCTTGGAGCCATTACTGATGCCAAGATGAACATGGGCCGACAGTGTGGGGCTGTGGTCAGGAAGGCCAACTGCACCTGGGGAAGAAGAACCAGCAGCATACCTACAGGCTGGGGAACTCCCTTCTCGTCAGTACAGAGGCAGAAAAGGATCTTGGAGCCATTACTGATGCCAAGATGAACATGGGCCGACAGTGTGGGGCTGTGGTCAGGAAGGCCAACTGCACCTTGTCATGCATCCACAGATGCATCATGACCAGGTCCGAGGCGGTGATCCTCCCCCTCTGTGCGGCACTGATTAGGCCGCAGCTAGAGCACTGCATCCAATTCTGGGCGCCACACTTCAGGAGGGACGTGGACAACATGGAGAGGGACCAGAGGAGAGCCACCTGCATGATCAGGAGTCAGCAAGGCAAGCCCTATGAGGAGCGACTAAGGGATCTGAACCTGTTCAGCCTCCACAAGAGAAGGCTGAGGAGGGACGAGCAGGCATTGGGAGAATCTCTGTTTCCCCCAAGCACTACCAGGAGTGACTAGAAATAACAGTCACAAGCTGGCAGCGGGTAGATTCAGGCTTGATATCAGAAGGTGCTACTTCACTGTCAGGGCGGCTAGGATTTGGAACCAGCTTCCAAGCGAAGTGGTGCTGGCTCCTACCCTGGGGGTCTTTAAGAGGAGGCTGGATGAACACCTTGCCGGGGTCATTTGACCCCGGAATTCTTTCCTGCCATGGCAGGGGGTTGGACTTGATGATCTGCTCAGGTCCCTTCCGACCCTACCAACTATGAAACTAGGATGTTGCAGTAGTATGCCAGGGTGGGAAGGGTGGAGGAGGCTGCCGGCAAGGTGGCTGCCACCCCCCCCCACCACTCTTGCCTTCGACTGGCTATGAGGGCTGCCCATCATATACCAATTGACAGTGAGGGGCACACAGCCACAACATACAAAACTTGCAGCCAATCAGCTGAAGGGTAAAGCTGCAAAACAGCCCTCACAGCCAATCGGCAGCAAGAGGGGGGACCCCTGGGGCCCATCTGCCAGAGACATGGGCTGGTCCACCATGCTCTGCCTATGAAATGGCTGCTAGCCCCATGTTTTGCTCGTGAAATTGGGAGGTAGCCACCTCAAACTCAGCAGGTCCCTCATTATGCAAAATATTTTAAATATGGGGTTGTCAACATCCGGCCTGTGGACTAAATCCAGCCCACAAAGCTGGAGGGATTTGTCTGTGCTCACATCTATGCAGGGACTACAAGTGAGGAGCTGCATCATGGACAGGCAGTTTTCAGCCATGCTCATGCTACTGCAGGGGAAGTCCTCCACCACTGACATGCCTCCAAAGCCGCCCAGCTTGCACGGGACTGAAGGTGAGTTGTTCTGGCCTGTGGCTTGTATAGGTTGCCAACCATTGTCCTAAAGCAGGGGTGGGCAAAATGTGGCCCGTGGGCCGGATGCAGCCCACCAGGGCATTCTACCTGGCCCATGGAGCCCCTAAAAAATTTATAAAGTTAATATTCATCTGGCCCTGGCTGCTTATCATGAGGCCCTTGATTGCTTGCCAAAACTCAGTAAATGGTCCTCTGCCCAAAATAACTACCCACCCCGTCCTAAAGTGTAATAATGACATTTTTATTGTAAATTTATTCATCTTGTTGAGTGGACTAGAGTGAACACACGCACACAAAATAAATTAAAAAAGGAACACATAGACAACCCTCCCCCCCACCAAAACAAAACCCAAACTGAAACCCAAGGAAAATTTCCTATGATATATATATAATTCTACAGTTTCGAACCACTGGTGCTGTGAAGGGGAACCCAAGTGAAGAAATACCACGCTCCTTTTCATATCACATACCACCATCCAATTTAATAGTTTATGTTAAATAGCTTGATGATCTTAATACAGGTTTCCCTCTATTTATGCAGGTTTTGTATATGCAAATTCACTCTTATGAGATGACCCTCTTTATACCCAAAATTCATTATAGTGAGATAAATTAACTTTTATGTAACTGGCACAGGCGCCCCCCACAAACAAGTTTGTGGGGGGAAAGGGTCATGGGGCCAGGGCCCCCACACACCCCACCCCTTGCAGTAGCAGCTCTGGGAGCGGCCAATGCCAGCTGCCTGCAGCTGCTGGGCTGCACTGTGCTCCAAACCCGTCCACTCAGCCCCATGCACCCTAGCCCCTGGGCTGTTGCTGTGGGTCAAGTAGGTGGTGTCAGCTGTTCCTGGGTTTGCTGCAGCAGGAGCTGGGGTGAGTGGGGACTAGCGGAGGCCTGGGGCTGCAGCAGGGAACAAAATGGAAGGAACTCTAAGTGGGTGCAGGATGGGGGGGGGGGGGAAGCACAATTAAAAAAAAATCAAAAATAAAACCAGAAGGCCTGCTTAACTCTGTTGACAGCCCAAATACTAATCCACCTGAAGCCATTGTATGTACACCAGTCAGTTGCACACTATACTGCCACTATCCTCTACCTGCCATTTAACAATATCTTACGTGCAGATTATTCAGTCTTTTCCCTCAACTAGAGTTCTTGTTAACTTGTATTTATACATATATTAAAAACATACTTAAAGGGATACCAAACAAAATATTTAACTTTCATTAGGAAGACATAGTAAAGCATTTTAGGAAGAGAGAAGAAAGGTAAAATAAAACAAAACAAAATCCCTTGTTCATTGGCCAGGTTCAGACTGAAATATTTTTTCATGAACTCAAAGATGGATAAAGGAAGCATGATGATTACTCTCAACAAGTCTGTCCTCTGTTTAGTATGGTAAATTCAGGCTCCCTTCCCTTCCCACTTTTTTTCCCCACCTGACCTCACACATCCTGCCAAAAGAAAACAGAGTCCATCATTAAAAGACTCATGAAAACTCAAAATTACTGGCTACTCAGGATGTGGCATTAAATCCTGTAAGTGTGGCAAGGAAGCGAGACAACTGCTGTGAAAAGCAAAGGATTTCTGTACTTTGCTGAAGTCACATTTTAAATTATTTTTTACCCACAAATATTAGATTGATTGCTCTAGAATCTGAAGAACTTTGTTCATAAAACACATACTGTAATACAGCTAGCTGCTATGGAAGTTCTCATCATGTGCCCTTGGTGTAACAAACATATTGGGAAATTTCATTTACTTTTCAGGTTCTTGAAATGGTGCAAGGTTTAATATTTTCACCTTGCCTATCTGTGTTACAATGATGCCTCTGTACAGTAGATATATATCATGAGGTTCCACTGTTAGTTAATTCAGCGGATCACAACTACAACAGAAATGCTGGGGTAGAAGTCTGAAATGAAGTGCTTCAAGAGACAGGGAAGCTTTCTCTATTACCTGCATTATCATTTTTCCCTTTGCTATAGATTAAATAGCAATTTTTTATTTTTTTTTTTTCAAACAAGGAACTCACTGTTTCATCTCTAACTCCCATCCAAATGGCAGTACAAAGAATTAAATGTTGGTTTACTTCACATCACGTATTAGTCCTCTGTTGTGCTGCGCAACACCCCCAAGTTTGACTATAGAGGATACTCCTTTTTTTTAATTTAGTTAAATTACTAATTTTAAGAAAGATAAGTCCCCTGTATAATTTTGCAGTGCTTAAAGAATATATCCTTTGAGCATTCTACCCTGAAATACATTAGTCTGCTATCACATTTTAAAGTTTATTGAACATTCATAAGTGCAGTTACATCAAGAAAAATATTAAATCTGCACAATAAATCCACGCTTTATACACAAAAATTATGCTTATAAGTAACACGATGATCTCTTCATCTCTACCAGGGCTCCCAATTTCACAACAGGCAGAGGCAACATCTCTAGGGATAAAGCCAGCTGCTCCTGAAAAATGCAACATAGTGACAAGGCGGCAACAATGTTGTTGGCGTTAGAAACAGATGCTCATCTGCATTCTCAGCCAGAAAGAGGGTCTGGGAATCCTATCGTCCAAAAAAGAGTGTCTTAAAAGACCATAATATTTTCTATGGAAAATAAATTTTCCTCCCCAGTGTGGTTTAAAACGTGTAGAAACAATTTTGTTTAGTGCTGGCATATATGTTTTAAAGGATAGCATCTTTGTTTCTTTAGACGGAAGAGGGGATTTAGATTAATTTAACATAATCCAAACCATATAGAAATTAAAATAAAGTCTGACACAGTATCTTAGCAATGAATGTCTAAAGGCTGAGACAACACCCACATCCAAAAATCAAAACTGTGATTTTTAAAAGGAAAAGTTCTCCCACTCACCCTTCTCCTACCTTCTCTTTTCCCCACTAAACATAAAAGTTGTTTTTAAAGAAGATACTTGATTCATGGTTCTAACATTCTTCCAGTTTAAAGTAAAACTGAACCTTTAAAAAAAAAAAGCCTGCTGCAAAATAAGAGACCATCAATACAAATGTAATTAAATTTAAAAGCCACAATTAGAATCTCTAGATACAAGCGTGCTATAGTTGCAGCTATCTAGGTGCACCAGAACTGCTAGTGTTGGCATAAAGCGGAAGTAAAATCTTCCATATTCAATCTGTTGCTAGGAAAACATAATAGAATCTCATATTCTGGCCCACCAAACTTTTATAGGTGGGGCTTTAAATACACTCTAATAATAAGTACATAATGGTTTACTTTTGATCTGGATAAAACCTCTCACATCATGAAATTCAGACTAGCCAATCTTAAGGGTGCACACACATTTCTATCCACTTCATTTTATTTATAACCCATACAGTGATTTTTAAATCTCTCATTGTCTTTATAGTAGGCAAGTAGCAAAGAGGACATTGCTGACTTTATAGCCATTCTATCTTTTCGCCCAGCCACTTTATAGAGTAACACTGACTTTAGCTCTGAAAAAAGCTACTTGCTTGGTCACCCCAAGGAGGGGCAACACTAAAAAAGGTAAAACAAATGAAACAGAAAAACATGCATGCTATGCAATGGGGTTGAATGTAGTTTCCAAAACCTGTGATTTTGACTGCATATTATATGGCCTTGTTGAGAACAAGATTTAGAAACTTTAGCTAATGTGCTAACATGTTTTAGGCAAGGCTTGCTGCCTTTAAAATGTGCTGAGCAATTTAACATGTTAAAGAAGTGTGACTTTCCTATATTAGACTCTTAAAACATGCAAGTTAACAGGCTAGCTAATAGGTGATAATATCACACCTTCAGTTGTACTCCACAAAAAATGTGAGATAACTTAAATGCAATGTACAACCTGGGTCAATGAGATGCACACTCTTCCAGTACTGACTGGAAACAAAGCTGACCAGGGGTCAACAATGTACAGCCTATAGGCTGGATCTGACCCACAAAACTATGGCTTCAACGGTGTTTGACAGCAGGTGCTTTGCTTGTGATACAGCCAGGTGGCAGCAAGAAGGGGCAGAAAGCAACAGCAGCAGCTAAGTCCTCCGGCCGCCCAGCTAAGTCCACCAAGGTAGTCTGACATGAGGCTCACATACATTACATAGTGCTTCTAACTGATTATCACCTCAGCTAACTCAAACTTAGAGTCAAAGCTGGAGTTACAGATGACATCTGGTAGTATCACTGGGCAATATCAGACTTCAAAGATGTACCACTAAAATCTGCAACATGCTGAAGGAAAATGTTTCAAAATATATTCTAAATCCTAAATGCTATTAATTGGACCCTGTATTTTCACTCTATTTAATGGAATTAATAAGATTTGAGGTCAAACATTATTTTAGCACTCGTCAGATACATTTTACAGCAGATCATATTATCACCACAGTAGAGGCTGGGAAAGACTTGTCAGAATAACGTTTATAGACCACTTAAAAACCTGTATGTTCATGGGGACCAGAATCAACAGCTCTGTACTATAACAGCTCTGCTGCTAATGCCAACAAGATCTGAAGTATAAAACTAGTATAGCAGTGCTCTATGGAAGATACTGGTCACTGTATAAAAGTTTATATAAACTATTAAGAACCTCCAACAAAATAAGTTATATACACTGTATAAGAACTTTTATTTTTTGTTTAATCATAATCAAACACTGTACAGCTTGCCTGCTTATTTTGGTGACCATTTCCTAATGTGATTAAACCTATTGAAGCCAATAGGATTATTTGTTTGAATAAACTTGCCAACATGGATAAAAGCTGGCAGCTGGACATGGACATAATTGAAGCAATTAATATACTGCCTGAAAACTTTCACTTCTATTTAGGGCCCGATTCCTACAACTCTTAATTGCTGGATTTGACCCTCATTGAAGCATACAGCATGGCTATGTAATAAACTGCAGAGAAAATTTCAGTGCTAGCATTTCTCATAAAAAGTTAACATTTGCCAGCATTTCTAAGACTTCCTGTTGGAATATACCATACACATGAAATGCAGACCAACTAAGAGTAAACAGGAAAACAAGTTTTCAAAGCAAGCTAGCGTGTTTTAACTAAGAAGTGGTTTTTAAACCAAGGGTGTCAAACATCTGCCCCACGATGTGGATCCATGCATAGGGCTTCTCACAGTCTGGAAGACCCACTTCCAGATCTAGCCCAGGGAGCCTAAACTGTTGGCAGGGTCAAGGCCACTCCCTGCCCCTTCCCCTGCCACAGAATTTCTGTGTTGAGCAGCAGTGGTAGTGTTAAAACCCTTGGGTGCTGGTTAACTAGAACCAAATTTCCTTTCAATGACAGCAAGCTGACTGGCAGCAGTGTTAAGCCCCATGCTGACACAGCAGCCCAGGCAGCTGTAGAGGTTAACACCTGAGCTGCTGTGTCAGCATGGTCAGCATGCTGGGGTTAATTCCAACATTGCAGGAGGTGGGTCACCCAACCATGGGAAGCACTGAAGTCCACATCCAGCCCATGATCCTATTAATTCAGAGGTGTCAAACTAATAAGTTATAATAAGTTTCCTGTCAGACCAACCTGGTGACCTTCTATGACCAGGTCACCAAACCCTTAGATGCAGGGGTAGCAGTGGACATAGTCTTTCTGGACTTTCAGAAGGCCTTCAACACTGTCTCTCGCCCCGTTCTCATTAAGAAACTGGGGGACTGTGGTGTCGACATCTACACAGTCAAATGGGT
>NW_017728947.1:95559258-95563721 GCF_001723895.1 Crocodylus porosus
GTCGTTTGACTCCAGTACTCTTTCCTGCCATGGCAGGGGGTCAGACTTGATGATCTGCTCAGGTCCCTTCCAACCCTACTAACTATAAAACTATAAATAGAACACACCAATTATAATAGATTATTAATTCAATGCAATGGGGAGATGTACATTTCCTGCATCTGCTGATATCAGGTTATGAAGAAAGCAACCCTTGACATTTTAAAAAAAAACAAAACAGGAATTTAAAACATTTTCTTTATTCAAAGGCAGATGTTAATATTTCTTTGCACTGAACTTTAGTTTCTTTAATTTGAGAACAAATGTTAATGTTTTTATATACGTGTTACATATGTATCATCATTTTAAAACTATATTATTAAAATTACATAACTGCCCTGTAATGGAGGTGCATTAAGAACAGATGCTTTCACCGCGCTTACTGAGAAGGAGTTCTGATCTACAGCTACTGATGGTTTGGCATGAGAGAAAATTAAAGTGGTGTTCTGAGGTTCTCCCTTCTATACAGCATTTCTCATTCTAATGCTGTCTAGTGATCTCTGCAGAGGAGGGGTTGGCAATGTTTTGGGGCAAAGTGCCAAAAACATCAACAACCTTGACTTGTAAGATGGTGTGCCGGGGCAGACGACAGAGGAGTTGTGAGGGGCCTGGTCCTTGTTACAGTAGTGCCTCCCTCACCCCTTCTCTACCCTTTGTGCCAAGGTACACATGCCAAGGAAAATGCCTTTGCATGCCACACACTGGCACCCATGCCAGGGGTTGCCAACCCCTGCTGTAGAGACTTCTCTGTACTAGATTTTAAAAAGTTGTCCAAGTGCAGGAAAAAAAAGTTGAACAAAAAATCTACTACATATTCCTCCAGAAAAGCCCATAATATATTTGTAAAGAAAAAATAAAAATCTCACAGTAAATGTCTGTAAACTATATGGCTCCCTCTTGTGCTTATTACACCACATTTCAGTGCACAAAATATCACAACATTAAACCATGAACATTTGGGTTTTTTACTATTTGGCTAACATGAAGTATCCATAAAAGTTAATGGAAATTACACACTTAGCCATGCATGAGAGAAGAAAACACTTTTTATATATAAAGTTCTCTTTGGAACAAACTATAATAGACTCTTTTTTTTTGAGCTACTGATTTGACCATTTGCTGCTTTTTAAAAAGTAATATAGCAGCAAGTACACCTTAAATTCATCTAAGAACTTTTTCCCCCTAAACTTTTTTAGGTATCAAATTACACATTTGTAAAAGGTGGCACTTTAGTTTATAGGCTCTGGTTAACATGCACCGGAGTTATTTTTGTCTGCTCAGCCTCACACCTGTTTTTGCTTATCAAACCAGACTACAATTTAGCTGGTAACAGCTGTGAAATGCAGAAGTCTGCCCTTTCTTCATGTGTATCCAGACTAACTGTGTTGGGAAGGACTTAGAACTGCACACTTATGCCATCATTTATGGAGAAGCTAGTGAAACATAACAAACTACCACTGGTCAAAAATTATTTAAATCTGCAGGCACATCGAAAGCAATTGTTTTAACAACTAACCAGCAACCTTATTTGTGAAGAGAGACAAGTACCTAAATGACTGCTCTGTTAATTCCTTAATCCAAGGATCACTAGAGACATTGTTAACTTCACCAGAATGAAGGGCTAAAATCTTTCTACTTCACTCAGTATATTTTCATCCTTTCTAATACTTGCAGCCATTACCAAAACATCTTCTATTTTAAGATACTACAAGTTCTGCCTTTTGCGGTGGAGTAGCCAACAGGAACCTTGAAGAAGTTGGCAGACTGTTTTGGATGATGAAGTATATGTACTGAATCCAAAAGTTGAGCATGGGTGCCCACACAGTTCTGGAATCCTGATCACACGAGCCAGTTTATATACACATTTCTATACTAAAAACCACATAAAATATTGACAACCAGGGGTGTACAAAATTTAAAAATTTCCTTTTGAAAAGCACACAACTTGCATCAGACTACATAGGGCAGAACACTAAGTAGCAATTTTCCCCCCTTTAAATTTTTCTTCCCTCTCTTCTCCAACCCATTACCCAACTGATCATTACTTGTAAAATCATTCACTGGGGAGAATCACAACAATTTCCAAGGCTTGAATTAGGTCAAAAAAGTGGGGGAGGGGGTTATTTGAGGATGTATAAAATTATCTTACAAAATCTTTTGGACCTTTCTGAATGATGAGACGGTGTTTTGTTGTCAGGCAAGGTAAACCCTCCCATACTTCTTTTTATTGTATACTGCAAATACTAAGTTGTTATTCTGATAAGAGTCCTATAAAAAGAAAAAAAAAAAAAAAAAATCACACTACAGACCTAGAGATGAGCAGGGTGACACACTTGAGGCTAATCTGTAGCTTCTGCATTTTTCTAACAGATTAAGAGAGGAGATTTAATTTTTTGCTTCACATTTAAATTTCTGTTACTGTGTAGCAGCTACTCCTGCTATTCAGAAATAGCAGCCCTAATTCCACTGTCAGTTACATAAATGTAGCCTCCATCAAAACCATCACACAATAGAAAAGGCACAAACCCCAAAACAAATATGGCTCATGGCGTCTGACAGCTGTTTTCTCCCCCCACTTATAGCCCTTGTATATTGCTGCTGCCCAGAGAGAAACAGTAGTAGTAAGAAAGCCAAAGTAAACCAGAAATTCTAAACCCAAATCTGTTAACAATTTTCACTGCAACCCCACATGCAAAATGAGCTCAACTAGCAGATCTTCTATTGTAGAACTAACCTAAAAGTATAGCAGCAAACTCTAAAGGTAGCTGCAGCGTATACTATTTTGTCTGAGTAACTGTACTTAGCTAGAGCTTTTACTCACATAGGTATATCGCAACCCTCCCTCTCTCCCAATATTACTACGCTGGCAAACAAACTAAGGTAGATATGGCTTTCAATTCCTGTTTTTCAGCTTCTAAAATGGAGAAAACACCATCTCTTAAGGGTACTATGAACATCACTTAATCACTTGCACTGCTGTTTAGAAATATCTTTGATAACAAAGTGCATTCTTGCTCTAAAATAAGCAGATAGTGTTCAACTATTTTAGCTAATATATACATACACCAAAGGCTAGAACTGGTCTTTTCAAAAAACAAAATCCATACAAACTGTTCACTAATTTTCATCCAAGATAATTATAAAAATGAACAATATATTCAGCTGTACTCCCTGGTGCCACACAAACTGGAGACTCTTGCTAGTACATTATTACAGACTATCAGTTAATAAATACACTAGATCAGAATCACTGGTGTGTTCTGGCTGCTGTGTTCAACTGTAGTGATGCAAAGCAGCTGTAAAGCCTGCCTTAACCAGACAGTTTAAATGGGTTTACAGTTGCCTGGTGTTGCTGGGATGGCAGAAAGGAGCCGAAACATACAAATGAAGCTAGCCAGATATTAATACATCATTTTCCTTTCCAAACGAAAGCAAAACACTACAGGCCTACATATAAACAATCCATAAAAGGATCACTTCATCTACTACTAGCGTGCAATCTACCTTGGGATGAAACAGCAGCTGTTTAATAGTACAGCTACATTATACAAGAGTTTAAAGCAGGAAGGAAATTATGCCACAGGAGAATTTCAGGTAAAGCAAATCTGGTCAGGAAAGTGAACTTAACACCCATGTGTATGGAAGGAAAATGAGAATCTTTAATAATTCCAAGTGGCTGGGACCTTTGTTTTAAACAACTCATTCCAAAGGCCACTCTCCAAAAACATATAGTGCCACCCCCCACAACACTCCCCTGAGAGTCCTGGATAAGCCTCAGGTAGCAGAGCACTTTCGTACTGTAGTTATAGCCCATCGGAGCAGCCTCAACTGTCATGCTCCAGCAGACTCTAGAGTTGCATGTAGCATCCTCATGCTGAAAAATGGCAGTGAAGGCACTTTAACTAAAGCTCATTCACCAGATATGGTTATCAGGTAAATCCACACCACAAACAAAGCCAGGAGTAGCCTACCAAACTTTAGATAAACACAAATATACCTGCATTACCAACGAGGATATTAGAATCTTAATACATAGACAAGACCTCTATTAGTGTTGTTCTAAAACCAGTTGCAGATTAATTTTAGATACTTTGCCTTTAAGACACACCAAACATGCTGTTTTTCTTCCCCCAAACCATAACATTTTCTAATCTAGCATCATCTGTCAAAGGTAAACACAAACGGTCTTAAATACAGAACTATCGTCATGAGATTTAACATACTGACATTTTAAACATAAAAAACACATCAAATATTTTAAAGCTTCAAAGGCTGGATTAAAAATAATTTACCTTTTAGAAGGGGCTGATCAGATATAACTGCTGTGCATGTTCATCACTACGTTTTTTTAAAAAAAAACAAACCTTAATCTAACTCAAGCTTGCTACAAACTTGAACCGTGAATAAAAAGGTTTTCCTTAAAC
>NW_017728947.1:95564511-95575475 GCF_001723895.1 Crocodylus porosus
GCATAGGGAGGGAGCAAGTTGGGCAGGGCTGGGGCTACTGCCCAGCTGGGGCCCAGGGCCAGAAAGTATGGCCATAGGACCCCAGTGGGGAACAGGACAGAGCCACAGGAGGCTCATCCAGGGGGCATGGGGGGGGAGCTGGCTCCTCACCACTGTGCATGCTTCCAGGAGGACATGTGCCCCTCAGGTCTGTGCACGGAGTGAAGGCGGGCTGCCCGCTGCAGGCTCAGGCTTCCTGCCCTTCTGGCTTCCCCCCAGGGCCTCCAACAAAGCCCAGCAGGTGAAACTTGGCACGGCAGGGCAGAGTGGGACCGGGCAGGGTAGCTCCTTGCCACTGCACGGCCCACAACACCCTGGAGAAATGCCCCCTGCCTGTTGGCAGCAGCAGGGGCAGTGGCACAGAGCTGTGCTTGTCACTGCTACCAGGTGGGCAGGGAGTACCTCGCCATGGCAACACGGCACTCACAGCAACAGCAACGAGCTTCCCTGCTCAGCCCCATTGCCTTACTATGCTGGGTCTCGCCTGCTGGGCCATGGAAGGCCTGAGGGAAGGGCAACGGAGTGGGGAGCCTGAGCCTGCAGTGAGCAGCCAGTAACCACCTCCATCTCTAAACACAGGATCCATTCTAGCTGTGCTTCCCACAGGGGAGGAGTCAGGCTCCACACTCCACTCCACCTTGGGTGGCAAGTGGGGCTCGGGTACTGCAGGGGGCAGCGGCTGTGACCACATAGCCTTGGCAACTGGGGGCCCCCTCCAGTAGGGCTGTCAGGGCTGTGGGTGGGAGTGAGGGTCCTGGACCTGCATCCTGATGCACAAAGGGGGCAGAGGGAGCTCTGATTTTCCATGATAAAAAACCCAAAATCAAATACCAAAATTTATAGGTACTTAGAAATTATTTTATTATAGTGATTGAGGCACTTTTAGGCTTTCAAATTGTTTCAAATTTTTAAATATTAATAGAACATATTGTGTTCAATTGAAAGAGAGTGCGAGTGTGATTTAAAATTAATCACAGATTTTGGATTTTTTAAAATTCCTTTTTTTCAAAATCAGAGATTTTGCAATTTTTAAAATGGAAAAAAACCCAGGATCTCTGCTCATTATTTGTTTTAAAAGTTATCCCCAAATTCATATAGGAGTTTCAGTGCTTGACAAAATGGCATTCTAATGGGAGGCATCATCCCAAGTTATTCTGGTCAAGGATTTGCCATCTGAATAACTTTTGATCTTAGGTGACAAACAAATTATTAGTAGGAAAGGTCTGAATGACTAAAATTCTTATTTTATTAAAGTTTGGAAAGTAGAAAAAAGATCAAAAGAAGTGTCCTCTAGTGTACCCTACTGTGAACTTGAAAACAGTGTCATGTGTCCCTTATATGTGGATTATGCCACAAGTAGCAAAATATGCTGGCTACTGATCTTTCCTTAGCAAAGACGCACCACTATTCACTCAGAATATTGACTGACATCTAAGCTTAATCAAAGTAGTAGCTCTCTTTGACTTGAGTTTGCAAACAAACTTTTAAAAGCATACTTCAAAAGTACAGTGAAAAAAGTTAACATAAAGCAGTTGTCTTATTATTCTACAGATACATTTTTTCTACCAGACAGACACCACTTTTGTATTTAAAGGAAATCTGCTGAAAGTAGTCATATATTGCTATGCACCAATTTAAGACAGACTTATGATAGAGACCCAGGGGTATCAAACCATCCAGCCATGAGGATGGTAAGGGGCACAGGGCTGGTCTAGGGGCTGGATCAGGTTCACAGACTAACCCCACGTGCAACAGATAATATCATGGACCAGATGACAGAGCTTGATCTGGCCTGTAGGTCGTATGTGACACCCCGATACAGAAAACGTAATAAAACTGTAGTAATATCAAATTATACCAATATCAGCTGTTACAACATTACAAATGCATGCTGCTGTAACAATAAAAGTGTATCAAAACTACTACAACTTTACCTTGTAACATTATCTTGTACGGGTCACAAAGTTACATTGTAAGAGATTAGGTTCTCCCAAGTAGCACTTCCTTCTCTTTAAAAGGAGTTAAAAGGTGGTTTTGTCCATACCTTTACGTAATTAGTTGATTCCTACTTCAATTAAAATTATTTTGCTTTCTTTTAAATGTATTTTACATTTTAACAAACCTACTGATGTGAAATTCCAACAGTATTTACACAAAAAAGAAGAAATTATGTAATGACTCCGATCTCTTCAGCTTTTTGAACTGAAAAGATCTATTCATTTATTGCCAGCGTGTTACTTCTTTTCTTCAGAATTCCCAATAAAAACACCGAACACCACAAATTAAGTTTAAGCTACTTACTTGAATGACTTTGTAGAAATAGGCATATTGTCGAGCTGTGTTTTTATATTGGCTGAAGACATCATGTATGGCCTGAGTTGACTGAAGATACTGAACTTCATCTTCTTCAAAATACAGAGGAGTATTATATTCACTAGGGAGAGTTTGAATGTATGGCAGCCAGAAAGAATTAGGACTGGCTCGCTCACAAAGAAGATGAAATGCCAGTGTGATATTGCCCATGGCTTGGAGAATTCGATCTTGAGAATACAACGATGCTGAATTAATCCATTAAAAAAAAAAGGAAGGGGGGGAGGAGAGGAGGATTAATGACTTAGTGACTAGTGTCATGTTTTCCAAAGGCAAGATGTTATTAAATTTTTTGTTAAATTCATATGATTCAAAATTATCAAAAAATATTGAGATTGCCAGCGTATGTAGCTGGCTGAAGTTGATTAAACCGAGTGGTGGAATAACTCTTCTTAAAAGCCTGCACTACATCTATATATATTTTATCAAAAAGTTATGTTTTTGGTCTGGCTAAGAAAAAGATGAATTAAAGGTAAGATATCAGCTCAGTAGTTTCATTTAAAACACACTTCATCACCAAATACTCTACAAACTGTTACAAATATTCAGGAATTAAAATCCATTCACATTAAAATGCAAACCCCAAGGTAAGGTACCTGATGTACACTGGATAGGAAGGAACAGGGGAATTAAATTCTGGTCACTGTCACTTCAAAACTCTAGGTATTTCAAACCTGCTGTTTAGATTACTAAGCCATTCTTGTACTGATTTGCAGGCCTGTGGCAAAAGACCCTCCACCGATATGGTCCTGCACATACTCTTCAGGAAGTGTAGAAGTTATTCTTACCTAACACTGAATTTTTGGCAGATTCAACCGTCATCAGCAATTTCCTAGGAACCCAAAGAAACAGTTCTTCTGCCTGGGAGGAGTAGCAGAAATACGAAGCAACGTAACAAGGAAATTCAAGGCTTAATCTATAATTTACATGAAATATAACAAGAGTATCTCAAATATAAAAAGCACATCTTTTAAAATCAATTTAGAGGTTTTCCTCTCTCCCCTTTTTTTAAATCCTAAAATTAAGCTTAACCAAGACTCTTCTACCATCTGCCACAAAGTAAATTGAAATATGATGGGCACTTTTTAACATTATGACAGTAAAAGCTACAACACAGGTTTAAATAAACAAATGCACAAACCATAGCAAGAAAGAGTTTTAATAATACTATATCAGATGACCAGAAGGCATCAGTATTTTTTTCCATTAACCCTGAAATAAATATTGTAATGTTCTTCTGCATGACACAGAAACATGCGAGTTCTAAGAAGGGATGTGTAAGTGAATAAATATGGGTTTGTGAATCAATATTTACATTTTCACAAAGCTTATCAGTTAATTATACAAAAAAATACTGCTCTAACATTATTTCTCGGGAACAGAATTTACAATAAAAGAATTAGTTCCAGTTAACTACATACGCAGTGTGCAGAAATTGAAATGGAAAAAGTATAGTTTTAGTATCTTGCCATTATACTTTCAAACATGGTTTTCTAATCTAGTTAAATGTTTGCATGCTCACCTTTATCTCTCTTGTTGCTTTCAAACCAAATCCCTCTTCTTCAAAGTTAGCTATTTCAAAACCCTCTGTGGAAGCTCCATTTTCAGTGGCCCACTTCATTAGGTCAGGGAAATAGTCTTCTCTTTTCCCATCAAAGGTAACAGACAAACCTATACACAGTTTAAAAAAAGATACAGAAATAAGATCCTATAGGCCAGAAAAATCTAATATAAAAGCACATATAAACAAACTCTTAACTATCTCACAGAAGACCATCTTTGAAGAGGCTGTCAAAACTAGTCTTTGTTGCAAGTGACTCAGCAGTATAATAGTCATATCCAATTTTAGTCAACCCAGACATTCTGCCGGATTTGCTTACCAGTCATCTTTGAAACACAGCCACTCAAAGTAGCCTGAGAAAAAGTATGCAAGAAAGCCATCCTCCTTTTCTCATTTAACTGAGGTCAGAATGAAGACATCCTATTGCTGAGTGCTGATAATAAATGCACTAAGCAGAAAATGCAGGTAAATAAAGAGAGATACAGTGACAGACTTAAGCAGTAGGCTACAACTTTAGCAATTTACTGGCGAGATGGGTATTCTAAAATGACTCCATCCGATCCTTCTTTCCCATCATGTATCAAGCATTAACTTCCTCTAGCATGGTGTGCATAAGCTTCAACTGTATAGCCCAGGAATGTCCAACTTCTGAGCAGCTAGGACTGCAAGCTGCTCAGTCACACACTGAGGGCCACACCTGGGCCACAATAATCCCCCCAGCCCTCCCCATTGCAGTGCTTGGGCCCCACCTCGTAGGTATGCTGCAGCACACAGGCCCCCTATGTCCATGAATAGTATGCAACACAGCTCTTCGCCACTCCCTCCTCCACTGCATGGCAGAAGACCCACTGCACAGCACTGACAAATGCTGGCTGGGATCCATAGGTCCCTGGGGACTCCAGTGGCAGCAGCAAAAGAACAAAGGAAAGGATGGTGCCTGGTCCAGGAATCTGGGGCTGCAGTGTATCCCTTTGGGGTTGCATGTGGTCCACAGACCAACAGTTGGACAGCACTGGTATAACCCTTGATTACCAGAAGATCATCCTAAGGCTAACCCTAATATACAGCTCTCCTCCAGATTCTTACTACACTCCTCCCATGAAGGCTTCTTGTTTCCAGTTCTCCTACAAGCATAAAGTTATAAATAAAATCCCAGGTATATATCTTTTGCATGAGGTGGCCTCCTTAACCTTTATCTGTGCTGAACACCACACAGAGGGTTTGATAACACTCCCTAGCCCCAGCCCAGATCCAGTCTCTCATGTCAGCCCCCTGCTTCTGACAAACGCATTCATAATCCCCAAGAATCTGAGGCCAAATGTACTGAGCACTCGTGTGTATGACTGCCAAGCAGTCTGCAAAGAGATTCTAATTAAGCATCGATAAATCTGTTCATGACGAAAAGAAAAAACTTCAGAATATCCATTTAAGGAAGTAAAAAACTTACTGATTTTACTTTGACTGTATATTTTAAATCCAACTTCTATTGTAAAATGACAGTACAAGCACTGCTAATGCTCTAATCTTTGACAGATACGTTAATAAGAAATTATATTTGCCATTATTGACAAAATAGTTTTTGAACGAAGTGAGAGTTTAGTATATAGTATAGGGCTGAAACACTTCCTTCATTTCATCTTAACTTCTGTTTGTTATCTTCCATTGAACATATTTAGAACCATGGCCTCACACTTCACTGTGTAACTTCCATGGAATTTGATAGATGTTTACATTTTCTAGGACATTAAATGAACAAAGCACAACATTTACTACTGTATAAGGCTGAAGGATTGCATTTAGAATTATTCTATGCCCACTCCAGAAACACTCCTCTTGTTTAAAACATACATTTTTCCTACTCATAGAGTGTTAGCAATCCCTTCATGTTGCATGTACTGCTACAAAATGCTTATATTGACCAAAATATCGTTTCTTTTACATGTAAAATTTTGCTCAGAAGCCATGAAAAACATTAAAAAAATAAAACTGTAGGTTCTTATGAGCTCATAGTAAAAGTGTTCTAAAAACTTAAGTAATTCGGCTTCATAGTCTCCAATCAATCCTATTCAAGAGCACTGTAGAATGCAGACTTAAGCATGTGCTAACTGGCACAATTCTTCTAATAATTTAAAACTTGTTTCGTAAATCAAGAGTAGGTTGTTCACATTAGTGATACATGCCACCTGTTAGATACATTTGTATTTTTTAGTGACACAGAAAACCCTTTGCAGCCTAACTGCTATGCTCCCTCCAAATAAACGCAACTGGGGAAAAGTATATGCCCACCACACAAATGTAAATGAGTTATTGGAACAGGATTACTATGGCTAATCAATTCTACATTTTCAATGCAAAACACATCTAGTAATGCAATATTAATATTCACACTGTTTCCATCCTCTGTAAGATTCTTTTTGCCACTATACCATTCACGTTGAAATGCAAAGAAATCAAGTAGCATGAGCCCCGATCCAGTTCTACTTTTAGGCAGGTATGTAGTACTTGCAGAGTTAACATCCGTTGCACAGAACAGCATTTTAGGCCACTTATGCAGATTACAGACATTACGCCCTTTAGAAAGGCTTTTCTGAAGTCATGAAATAGGCTTTTCATACCTTTTATCCCAATACTTTAGTTACTGGGGCACATACTTAGGACTTGGAAGATCTACATTTTAGGCCCCCAGCACCATGAGGGGGGTTTAAATCTGTATCTCTCACCTTCCGCTAAAAGTGCCCTTATTCACCAGCCGAAGGGCTAGGCATGGCCAAGAGAAACCTCTACTCTTCCTACTGAAACTGGTCCCTGTGGGGCCAGAAACAGGGAGTGTCTGAGTGACAAAGACACTGCTCTGGAAGGTGACGAGTCCTGGATTTTGGCCCCTGTTCTGCCCTTCCACCCCCATACTATTTCTGTGTTTTGCGTTTAATAGTCACTGGATAAAAATGGACATACAAGTAGCATAGTTTTTGCCCAGTTTCAAGTGATTAATGCAAATCACTGCTGCTACTAACGTGTCACTCAGTTTCTGATAAAGAACTCTAGTCACACGTTGGCTACAGTGATATTATCACAAACATTTTTACTCAGCCATTAGGAAATTGTGCTATAATTTTTTTTCTTTTTGAATAAAAATGCCCTTTTCACACAACCTTTTAAATGGGGGGAAAAATATAGTTATGCAAGATGTAAGATTTGCTTGTGGATGCCATATTGACTTCAACTTTGTGTCAGTCTGCTGATCTTGTCAAATACTATTTTTAAGTAGCATTCTTTCCTATGTTTGGAAAGATTATTTGGGTAAATGTGATATCTTTTATTAGACCAACTAAGTAGTTGGAAAAATTGTTCTTTGCTTTTCCACATCTGATTAGGTATTTTGCATAGACGACAGTACAATGAATGTTCTGTGCATGATGCAAGAGTTACACAACATTTTACTTTGTTTTCATATCCACCTTTTTGTTTTTTGCGGATTTTCTCAACAAAAGCTCGTATCTGCACATACTCTTCCCACTCTTTTCCAGGACCCGGGGTTGGGCTGCTGCATTCTGGAAACAGAAATACCCATATAAGAACATTGTTCAACGGAATACGCTTCATTCAGTGGAGAAGAGCCTTGCTTTCGGTTCCCTGCTGCTGAACCTGACTGGGAAATGTTTCTTCACTTAAAACACAGGTACACAGTATTTCCTACAACATTATACATTTCCTATCTTTAATATGTAGATAGCAGATGTTTGAAATTCTCCTATATCACTTGCTTTAAAAAATGTTTTATTTTGATTCATTCGTTTATTTGCCTTCAGAAATAAGATCAAATACTGAGAATTATATAGGATGAGGAAGAAAGGGACAGAAGGTTTTTCTGAATCAGTAAAGATCTTTACTGTAACGGAAGAAGGACAATACAGTGATGAATCACCAAGATAAAGCTTAGCATTGCACATATTTAGCCTACCTATGTTAATACAATGGTGTAAGACATCCCTATAGGGGAGAACTAAAAGAAATCTTGTTCTGGATTACATCAACAGCAAAGATTACCTTACTAAACCAATTTAAAAACTAGACTTTCTTGCTTGAAGATCATCTTTGCTTTCTAAATATTAATTTAAAATTAAAATAAAAAGATGAAGAAAATGGCATGCTCACTTAAGTCGCACTGCAGAATTGGTGATGTAGTCCAAAACAAGATTTATTTGGAGGGAGCGGGGGTTCCCCTGTAGGGATGTCTTACACCATTATGTTAACATAGGTAGGCTAAAAATGTACTGATCATGTGCTCTGCTAACTTATATTTAAAATAGTCTTAAGGGGCTCACCAGCCTGAGCAACAGTGATTTCAAGACTTTTTTTTAGCACGGCACATTTGGGTATATTTCAACAATAGTAAGATTAGGACACACTTTTTAATGGTGGTGCATGCTGTTGCTGCCACTGTTGTGACAATAGTGTAGAGAGAGATCAGATTTTTTTTTATTGCCATGTCAAAGACTTGCTGTCCTTCAACAACCAAATTACAAAACCATCCAAGTACCATCAAAGCTGACAAATTCATCAGTAGCAAAAATTTGACTGATATTTTAAGCAAAGAGAAGGACTGGGAGAAATCATTGGGTGTGCTCAAAATCCTTTAAACAGGAGTTCTGTTCTATTCGTTCCGTATCTCTAGGAACCAGAGCTGAATAATAAAACTACATAAACAGAAGATATTTTTAGCCCCTTGAACAGAGATGTATCAATGAAGAACACAGTTCTGTAAATTTGTGTCAACATTTCCACAGGTAATGCCTAGGGGCGCGTGAAGAGGGCAGTAGTCAATTCTGATTTGGCCCGATGCAGGGGACAGCAATTCAACTAGTTGATTTGGATCACCGTTCTGATGATTCCGATTCGGAGAATCAGCGATTCAGCCATAGACAGAGCTTTATATGTTTTTTCTACAAGCACAAGATACTCCCATGGGGTGCTTCATCTGCCCCACCATCTCAGCGTTTATGAGCTGCACCTGGTACCTCAAGGTACGTAGAAAAAAAACAAACAAACCAACCCCACCCCCCCCAAAAAAACATATAAAACTCTGTCTATGGCTGAATTGAATTGGAGGCTTCCAATTTGATTCGGAGAGATAAATGGGTCTCCTGATTCGATTCAGATTCAGAGATTTGGCCATCAAACTGGGCCAAATCGAATCAGTGACCACAGCTTCGTACAGCCCTAGTAATCCCACTCCTTCTGGTACCATAAGCCATTAATTCAAATATTTTCCATTTTGTTAAGCAGAACTGTATAATCCTCAAGAGGTTCATCTAACATGTGCTTTACTGCAGAGATAATTACTCAGCTCCACAGTAAAACATAACCATCAACACATGCACCAGTATTAGAGCACAGTAAACTAACTCCACTGTAAAAACAGGGGACAGTACTGTCTCATAGCAGAGTACTTAACTGCACTGAAACACATGTAGATGTTGACCAGCTGGGGGCCAGCACAGGCCTACTCCCCCTTCAGCTCAAATTACTGCTGTCCCGGGTGCATGTGTAGACGCTACACCCAGGAGCAATTTATTCCAGCTCAAAGTGCTCCACAGCTTATCATTTTTCATTAATTGCATATGTAGATGCACCCACGGCCAGCCAATTTAAAACACAGCTGATTTGCCTAGTAGGCTTGCATAGCATTTTTTAAAAACAATGTAGGCACTATATAGGTAAGAAGAATAAGCCTGGAGACTGCATGAAGTATGCACTACCCACCACACAGACTGCATTATTGAAATTATTGAAATTTGGACTAATTTAAAAAAAAAAAAATATTCCAAATAATTATGCCACCTGAAAAAAAACTGCACTCATTATTAAAAGAACATAAAGATATTTTTGTTCACTCAGTGCACTCTCCCATGGCGTTACACAAATTAAACTTACTTTGTAATAATTCATTTATTAGATTCAACATTTCTTTTGGAGAAACTGTTGCTGTGGCTCCTGTACCTGACTTCTGTGTTTTGACTCTGCTCTTCTTCCCCATCTTCCAAACTAGAAAAGAAAAAGGGACAAATTGTCTCAGATTACTAAGCAACAAAACACTAATGGAAATATGAAGCAACAGAACCCAACTAATATTAGATGCTCAAGAAAAACAAGCATCATAGCTAGCTCATACAGACAGATAAGCACGCAGAAAATATTTTTGAGAGGGCCTGAATGCAAGACAGGCAGCTTGGCACATTTGAAATAAAAGTTCATGAAGTTTCCAAATAAAACTACAGTTAACATTACAAAAGGGTGGAAAAACACATAGGATGCATCCAGATGAGCACACATGCTTCTTGCAGCACCTCAAACCCCTTTAAGACACTGCAAGAGGCATGTGCGGGTACAAAAAAAAGTTCTCTGCACTGCAAATATACAGCATGGGTGAAAAATGAAACCCCTGGATATCCAGGGGTCAAACAATACCCTGGGGGGGAAAAGCGGGTCAGAGCATGGTCTGGGACCATGCCCTGAGGCAACCAGAGGCTCAGTCCTCAACAGAGACACTCTGGTAACCTGCCACAGCATCTCTGTGGTTGGCCCTTTCCCCAGTGCTGAAGCACACGGCCTCCCCGTGCAGGGGAGGCAGCAGTGCAAGCTGCAGGGACCTGGACTGGCTTTGTGCCAGGTAAGTAGGGGGGCTGGGGAGGACCCTACCTGGCCCCAGCCCCCATTCATTCTCCCTAACCCCCCGCTTGTTTCCCCCCACTCTCCCCACACACACTGGCAACAGCAGAGAAGGAGCAGAAGGCTTCACATGCACCCCCCTGAGTGTAGCGGTGCACTCCTTCAGACTTCAGGCAGCTGCCACTATTGGTGATGCCTGTGGGTGGTCGCCACTTGCCTCCCCACTGTCTCACCCCCAGAGGCATCTGTGGGCAATCAGCGATCACCACTGGCCACTGCTGTCACTGTCAGCAATATCTGCAGGTGGTCGCCATTCGCCACCCCT
>NW_017728947.1:95575575-95581443 GCF_001723895.1 Crocodylus porosus
CCACCACCACCAGCGGTGGCATCTGCGAGTAGTCAGCAATCGCCGCTGCTGGTGGCATGTGATCACCTACCCTGAGTCGGCACTTGCCACCCCCACCCCCACCATGATCATGCTGCTGCCAGCACTGCCGTGCCCCACCTCAGCTACCAGGGGCATACAGCATTCATGCAAGGGCCCACCCCTTCCAAGCAGCCCCCACACCCACACGCACACTAACACCACACTGGGGGTGGGGGAATGTTGGTGGGTGTGTCGGTGGGTGTAGGGGGATTAGCGATAGAGCATGTTTTTATGACACTTTAATGCTCATTAAATAGCATGTGTAGATGAGCCCCTTAAGACTATTTTAGAGTGGGACTAATCATTACAGATATAGCTGTCTGTAAGCTATTTTACATAAGCTTGGCATTGTGGAGTTATAGGAGGTTGTTTATTTTATTTTACTTTACAGGATACTTTAATATTTTCACCATGAACATTTCTATATGATAGAACATAAGTTTTGTTTATAGACAGTTGAATTACTAGATTAATTTAATAGCAGTGGGGAAAAAATGCTTATCTATGTTGACCGTGACCAAAACAGTTACATTCCATTTGATATCTATTCAAGTATTCTGGAAGTATTCAATGTCTGCATACTTCTGGTGTCAAAAATGCACAACAGTTGCTTATATTTGCATTCAGAATACAGCAATATTAATAGCCAACATAAGTATTGTACAGTTAGTTGTTATTCACCCAGCAGTAATCTTTAGATTAGTGGTGGTTAGCTTTCTGGACCTCCAGGCCAGCCAGAATTGTTGTGCAGGGCCATTTTGCAAGATGGATTGGGCCTCACATACCAGGATTGGGCCCTACACCACTCCTGGGATGGGCCTCAGGTTGCACCCAAGTGCCAAAATTGAGACCTGGGGATTGGTCAGATGCCAGATCTGGTCTGCAGGCCAGGGGTTGAGCATCCCTGCTTTAGACGATCAGATATTACTGGACTCTTTCAAGCTGTTAGCCTCAGTAACGTTTCAAATCTTCTTGATGTGCCTGATTAAGAGATTATGCCATATAATTTTCATGCCCATTTAATACAACACACCTGAAATGTCTAAGTTGCAGGGTATCCATTTTTTTCCAGTTTCAAACAACTGATGTAACCCTCTTTATGAAGTCTTGTTTATAAGCATCAAAAGCCAAACAAACAAATGAAAAAAGTCATCCTTTTTCAAAGGTTGACTGAGGCCCAGCTCATTCTTGTATCAGTTCTAAATGCAGACAGAAAGCACCCTTCTAGCTTACTGTCTGCATTCAGAACCAATACAAGAATGAGCTGGGCCTCAGATGACAGAGACATATGCTTCTATGATCCTGAAGCTTAGCAAGCCTTGTTTTGGCCTGGGGGAGGAGGTGGGCTCAACTCTGATTTGCATCTTTGTTGTTCAAAGAATTTAAAGGAAATTCAAATAAAGGCCCTAGCCAAGTTTATTCTGATGTAGTTTCACTTATTTGATTATGTCTATCACTGTTAACTCCTGTTCAGAATTAAAAGAGGAACTTGAGGCAGACAAGGTTTTTTGGGTAAGTCCAATATCTTTTATTAGGCCAGCCTAAATAGTTGGAACTTGATGCATGCATGAGGAACTCAATGCATGCATAGCCATCACTGCAACTTGGAAGACATTTTATATAATTCTTTCCCCTCACTTACCCAACGTTTAACTCCCAAGTATACTATAGCCTAATTCTGGAGAAACCAATGGGACTCTGCATGAACAGATGGGTCTGTCTCATGGATCTAAATGTATGACTGGGAACA
The DNA here is from genome assembly GCF_001723895.1 of Crocodylus porosus. Taxonomy (NCBI): domain Eukaryota; kingdom Metazoa; phylum Chordata; order Crocodylia; family Crocodylidae; genus Crocodylus; species Crocodylus porosus. The sequence continues at coordinate 95,577,386 of NW_017728947.1, forward strand.
TAGGTTGAAAGTTCCTGAGGTTAGAGGTTGTGCCTTCAGTTGCAGTGTAATGTATAGTATGTATTTCTATAGCACTGAACAATTATGTAATACTAAGTACTATACATATTGCAGATATAAATATTAATGACCAAATTATAGAACCATTAGTATTATGTATAGATGCTGTTAAACTATTCCAATTATGTCAATGCAATATTATTGCAATGATGACAATGCAGTTTATATTACTCAAGATGCCAATGTTGTGCAAAAGGAAAGGGATTTCTGACAAATGAGATGATTTTGAGCAATTCTGATTTCCTGTCTCAAGTCATTTGTTAAAGCAAGGCTGAACAAAAATCTAATAAAAAATAATGTGAGGTGGGTGCTCTCATTTTTTAAGCCTTCTTGTGCAGGATATTTATAAAGAACCTTATAAACTGCCTTGGAGGTTTTAAGGAGCTTGGAGTAACTGCATAGTCCAGTGGTCTCCAACCTTTTTAAGTACGAGATCACCTTTGGTATTTAAAAGCGACCCATGATCTACTGTGAGCCACCGTCACCCTCCTCCCTCCAAAGATAAGTCTATGGGGGGGAAGTGGGGAGGAGCAGATTAAGGAACATGGAGAAAAAATTATCTGATGGAGCACCACCCCAGCAGGTAAGTCCCATCTGGCCAGGTCCCACTAACTTACTCCTGCTTCTGTGGCACTGTCCCTCACTGCAGGGGCCTCAATCTAGCCCCTGCCCCTTCCCTCCCTCACGCACTCAGGCCCTCATCCCAAGCTCAGAGCAACTCCAAAAGGCCCCAAGAACTACTGGTGGATCAAGATCCACTGGTTGGTGACCACTGGCATAGTTGGCTGTAAATTGTGTTAGGAGAGGGGAAAAGAGGATATTATATACAAATTAGAAGGATCTGAGATTGTCATAAATTTTTCATACAAGGAGACAGAAAAAAAAGGAATCGTTTTACCTCACTGATTACATAAATAAATTACAAAGCTATAGTTCATGTGAAAAGGTGGTCAATAAGGAGACTATTTGTATTTAAAGATAAGAAGAGAGAGATAATATTTAAAATAAAACAGAAAAAAATAAAGATAAAGAGAACTAGCTTTAAAAAGTAACTCATTGTGGACTTCATCTCCTAAACTGTAATAAAAAAGAATAGATTTAAATGGGTTTGGTACAATACCAGAATCAACTTCATAAGGGAAATATATCTATTTATTTTATGATCTGGGATCTTCTTAGCAGAACACAAGCCCCTTGCCTAATACTGTACTGTTCAGACAGCACATAACAAACCCATCACAGGAACTAGCAAAAATTCGGTTTAACAAAGTGCATGGGCTTCACTGCAGGAGCTCAGGAGAAAAAAGGAACTTCCTAGGCCACAAAGTCCATTGTACAGTCTTGGCAAACATGTTTTTGTAACAGCAGTTATTTTTAGAGTAGATTTTTACTAACAGATGGACATAGATTTATACATATTAGGGTCAGAAGGAACCTCAACAGATCAGAGTCCGACCCCCTGCCTAGGCAGGAAAGAGTGCTGGGGTCAATCAACCCCAGTCAGATGCCTATCCATCCTTCTCTTAAAGACCCCCAAGGTAGGGGAGAGCACCACCTCCCTTGGAAACCCATTCCAAATTCTGGCCACCCTTACCGTGAATAAGTTCTTCCTGATGTCCAGCTTAAATCTCCTCTCTGTCAGTTTGTGACCATTGTTCCTTGTTACCCCAAGAGGCGCCATGGTGAGCAGAGCATCTCCGATTCCTTGCTGCACCACCCTAAGAATTTGTAGGCAGCCACAAGACCAACTCTAAGGCTTCCCTTGTGGAGGCTGAAGAGATCCAGGTCCCTTAGTCTCTCTTCATAGGGCTTAGCCTACAAACCCTTACCCATACGAGTGACCCTCCTCTGGACCCTTTTGAGGTTATCCACATACTTCTTAGAGTACAATGCCCAAAACTGGATGCAGTACTCCAACTGTGGTCTGACCAATGCCACATAGAGCGGAAGTATCACCTCCTTGGTTCTATTTGTCATGCATCTGCTAATGCATGATAAAGTGCAGTTAGCTTTGCTGATGATTTCGTCACACTGACGACTCACTGCAACTCCAAAATCCCTTTCGGCTTCTGTGCTGTTGAGAGGCTCATTCCCCAGCCAGTACATGTGGTGGATATTTTTACACCCTAGGTGCAGCACTCTGCATTTGTTCTTGTTGAACTGCATCCTATTCTCATCCACTTTTCCAACCTGTCCAGGTTCTACTGCAATCGTTCCCTACCCTCCAGTGTGTTCACTTCACCCCACAATTTAGTATCATCCACAAAGTTGCATAGAGTACACTTCACACCCACATCCAAGTCACTGATGAAGACACTGAAGAGTACATGTCCAAGGACCAAGGGGACCCCACTGCCCACATCCTTCCAGATCAATATGAACCCATCCACCACTGATTTCTGGGTGCATCCCCCAAGCCAATTTCCCACCCACCGGACTGTGTAATCACCTAAGAGAATGGGATGAGATACCATATGAAAGGCCTGCCTAAAATCCAAGTACACAACATCCACCTCTACTTCTGCAACTAAGCATTTTGTGACCTGGTCATAAAAAGAAACCAGATTAGTCAGGCATGATCTATTTGCTGCGAATCCATGCTGCATTATTTTTCTCGCTGGACTCACACAAATATAATCCTTAATAATTTTCTTAAAGACTTTTCCAAGGATAGAGGTGAAACTAACTGGACTATAATTACTCGTAACCTCCTTCCTCCCCTTCTTGAAAATAGGGACCACACTGGCCCTTTTCCAGTCCTCCAGGACCCAACCAGAGAGCTCAAACAGCTGTCAGCAGTTCTGCTATGACACCAGCCAATTCACACCTCTTTCACAATTTCTTTGGCTACATCTTTTTGAGCAGGGACTGGGACATCCCCCCCACTGGGATCTCCGATGGACCCAGGGGAGGCACTGCAAGACTCAGGGTCAGTGAGGACCTAGTTAGAGAACTTCTGGTGGGTCTAGACACGTTCAAGTTACCAGGTCCTGACAATGTCCACCCCAGAGTGCTGAGGAAATTGGCAGAGGTCATTGTGGGACCTCTACCACAGCTTCACAAGCACTCATGGTGCTCTGAGGTGCCAGAGGGCTAGAAAACAGTCAATGTGGTCCCCATTTTCAAAAAAGGGAAGAAGGACACAGGAAACTATAAGCCCATTAGTCTTACCTCAGTCCTGGGGAAGCTCTTTGAGAAAATTATTCAGGAGCATATCTGCAAGGGACCAGCAGGGGAGATTATGCTTAGGGGCAACCAACATGGGTTCATTAGAGGCAGGTCTTGTCAGATCAACCTGGTGGCCTTCTAAAACCAGGTCACAAAATCCTTGGATGCAGGTGTCGCAGCAGACATAGTCTTCTTGGACTTTAGGAAGGCCTTCGACACTGTCTCTCACCCCATTCTCATGGGATGAGACACAATGACTGTGGCGTTGATGAGACCCATCTGACTGTGTAGGCAAATTGGCTGGAGGGCTGCACCCAGAGAGCGGAGGTGGATGGGTCTTTTTTGACCTGGAGGGATGTGGGCAGTGGTATCCCCCAGGATTTGGTCCTCAGGCCCACACTGTTCAACATCCTCAGTGACTTGGATGAGGAGGTGAAAAAAACCTTGTTCAAATTCGCGGATGACACTAAGATGTGAGGAAAAGTGGGCACACTAGGAGGGAGGAATAGGCTGCAATCAGACCTAGACAGGTTACAGGGGTGGGCAGATGAGAACAGGATGGGTTTCAACACTGACAAACGCAAGGTAAGCATGCGTTCTCTTCTAGGTTGGCAGATCTCCTCCGGCGGGCTTCAAACTAGGTTTGTTGGGGGAAGGGGAAGACGAGGGAGGAGGAAACCTTGGACCACTAAACCAAGCAGCACACACAAGTACAGCCCAGCCTAGACCGACGGGCGGAACATATACACAGGTAAGCAACAGGGGCCAGGGCAATGCTGTGATTAGGGGGCCAGTGCACACATCCACAGGAGGTCTCAAATGCCTCTACA